>NC_142539.1:7957500-8272500 GCF_056151865.1 Erythranthe guttata | reverse complement strand
TTTTTCTGAACGGAGTTGAAAATAGTTTTTCTCTTCCGAAAAAATTGAAATTTTGGTAACGTGTCGATTTTGATCCATCCGATTTCCACCCTTACTTCTAATTAACAACTGAAAGTTTCAACATAAAATAAAGAACTTTCAACATAAAATAAAGAAACAATATCTGTTCTTTATATCTAACAGAGAAATATAAATAAATATTGGTCATGTGAGGAATTGTGCTAGAATTTATTCATATATGATGATGAACTAGTTTTTTCGATTTTATATTAGCCATCAACAAAATAAGACTGAATATATATTAAGGCTCGTATGGCTACCTATATCGGATAGTGAGATTGAATTAATTCCCCATTCAATAATTAATTATTAAGTTAGTATGCATGGTCTTAATTACCAAATTAAATATAGGGGCAATTTGCTATAGGTCCTCCTATAAGAGATTATATGTGTTAAAATCCATCTAATAAACTCTAATTTCCAGCAATTTTTTGTATTTATAATTTGTCAAAAGTACCCCTATCAAAATCTCTAGTAATATACGGTAAAATATATCTTCAAAATCAAATCCCCCATTTCTCTCCCTATTAAACTGCAAATCCGAAATTCCAATTGCAAAAATCGTGAATTCGATTTCTCCCCTTATTCTTCAAATCGAAAAACTCACGACGGATTTTGAATCCTTCAAGAGGTTTTGGGTGTTTGGTCGTTTGCAGTTTTACCAGGTCGTTTGCATTTTGTCTTCGTTTCGATTTGCTGTTCAATTTTTGGGTTCTTGGTCGTTTGCAGTTTTGGGTTGTTGCAGTTCTTGGTTCTTGGTTGTTTGCATTTTTCGATTTGCTGCATCTTTCAGTTTTCGATTTTTGGGTTCTTTGTCGTTCGCAGTATTCGATTTGGTCGTTTGCAGTTTTCGATTTGCTGTTCAATTTGCTGTTCAATTTTTGGGTTCTTGGTCGTTTGCATGTTTGGGTGTTTTGGTTGCTTGCAGTTTTAGATTGCTGCAGTTTGCGGTTTTCGATTTTTGGGTTCTTGGTCGTTTGCAGTTTTCGGTTGGGTCGTTTGCAGTTTCGATTTGCTGTTCAATTTGCTGTTCAATTTTTGGGTTCTTGGTCGTTTTACCAGGTCATTTTGGGTACCAGGTCGTTTTGGGTGTTTGTCGTTTGCAGTTTTACTTCGTTTTGTTTGCAGTATACAAATTGTTGTTGCCCACTTTGACTTCGTTTTGTTTGCAGTTTACAAATTGTTTGTTGCTCGGGATCAACGGCTGGTGTTAGGGTTTGTTGTTTGGAGTTCATACGATGGCCAAAACACGATTAAGTCTTGGTAATCAATGATCCTTTTGTATTTAGTTTGTTTGCTATTTATTTCAAATATTTCAATAATAATTTGAGAAACCGTTTTTTCCCCCTTAACAGCAAAGGATGATGATTTCCAATCCCCAAAATCAGGTAAATTGAGGGGTTTGTGTATGTTACGACTATGGTTATGTTTATTCTAAAACAATACGTTTGAAGAACCTAATTATGTGTTCTGCCTTTGCTATTTACATTTATCTGTTATGAGTGTGCAATTTGAATTTCAATATGTTCGTTTTGGATTTCCAAATTTTACCGGTTTTGAATTCCTTGTTTGTAATTGCAGTTATTGTTTGCAATTTGCTAGTTTTTGTTCATTTTTGCAATTTATTGTTTGCAATTGAAAGTCTTATTTAGTTTTATTTTGTGTGTGCTCAAATAGCTACGTCAACGAAAAAAAGGAACAAGATATTAAATGACTTTTCAACGTCTTCCGAAGGGGGAAAACAAGAGCAAATCAGACTGCAAACAAGTCCTTACAGAACAAGTTATTACAGAAGATCCTTCAATCCCACAACATTCACTCAAACCTCGTTTCACTTGTTCACATCTTCAACCGACATAAATTTGAAGAACACCACATTAAATGTGATCAACGAAGTTGTATCTTGAAGTATTTTGTACTTAACGTACTAATTTGCTACTAGACAAAAAATATGTTTTTGGTGTCTGTTATAATATCTTTTATTTTGTATTTCGTGTTTTGAAATTATTTCATATTGCTCGAGTAAAAAATACACTAGGGGCAGTGTTGTTTATTATTTGTGTTTGTGATTACTATATTTGTTATTTATTGTTTGTGTTTGTCGTTTACTATTTGTTGTTTATTCTTTACTTTGTTGTTTATTGTTTGTGTAATTTTAAGTTATAAATAGCAATTTGCAGTTTTATATTATATATTGTAATTTCTTTTTGGTTTGTTATTTTTTTTTTATGATTTGTTGAAGTAAAACCAGTTAGAAAATGCAAAACTTTAAAAAAAATACAATACCTTTGAAACATACGAAATAATAGTTAATATTCAAAATATATGTAAATAAAATAATTTTTTTAACAAGAAATGAAAATTAAATTTCACAAAAACTAGAGGCTTGAGAAAGAAAGAAGTGTGAGAGAAGAGAAATGGAGG
Organism: Erythranthe guttata; assembly: GCF_056151865.1. NCBI lineage: Eukaryota > Viridiplantae > Streptophyta > Magnoliopsida > Lamiales > Phrymaceae > Erythranthe > Erythranthe guttata. The sequence goes on along the minus strand of NC_142539.1, from coordinate 8,270,016 downwards.
AAAAGGCGTCTAATGTGTGGTGTGGGGCGTGGGGTGGGGGGAGAGAAGTAGATGCCGTGTGTGTGAGAGAGAATGAGAGATTTGTGGGATTTGTTCCCTCAATTTCCAAAATAACTATTTACATATAAATATTAATTGAGGGTTATTTATGTCTATACACTAATAATTTTATTTTATTTTATTAGTCAAAGGACCTACACCTATATTCATCTAATACAATGGACCTCCACCTATATAAGTCCAAAATAAGGGGTGTCTAGCCAATTTCCCCTTAAATATATTATGTTCATGATCTTAATTAATGTGCTATCTAGATTTGTTTTTCTTTCGATTTTCACAATGGGATACATATATAAACATAATGGGGCCTTAATTGTTTGAGAGAGTTCATTGCCAACACTCTTTGGTTCATAATACAATAATTATTTTTGAAGAAAAGTTAATTAAAGGCTTTTTTTAATTTGTAGTAGTGCAGACAAGGTATCATCAACTCTTCTAACGAGTGTTGTCAATGCTCACACACGACTTGGTTCTTTCGCCTTTCACGACAAAGGCCAAGCATCTTCTAGTACCACAATGCGCATTATTAATGCAGTCCGCATCTTTTCGACACGACGTATTACCACATCTTTTAGTAATTGATGCTCTAGTAATACTTGATTGCACTTCCATGGCTTCCAGTCCATATATTTCCGACGAACTAAGTATAACTGCAGATATTAATTAATGTCAGAAAAAATATAATATTAATTACTTTATTAAGAAAGGCTTACATGTGGTGATGAGGATGGCAAAGAGAACTAGTATAGGTGATGCAGTAGTATTCTTCATCTTTGAGCTTGTTTGTTTGTTTTTTTCTTTTCAATTTGATGGTTGAGACTAACCAAATTTATAGGCGATTTCGATCATGCACATACATCACGCGAAACCCATGAGCTGTATTATGGTGGTGTTTGCAAAAGCTTATTTAAAAGCAAAAGTTAGGGAGTTGGTTTTAAATGCTTATTCCAAGAAGTTGGGGGTGTTTGCAAATTTGCTGGAAAATTAATTTAAATAGGAAAAAAAATTCGATGGTTTCGTCTAATTATCGTTTCCTAATTACTTGGGGAGTTAAGTTTTTCTCTCTTGATTTTTTTTTTTTAATTTATTTTATTTGATCCTTTTCATTTCTTATAATTGTGCAAGTAGATTCAGAAACTCTGACAAAATCATTCTTATTTGAATTTATAAAATAGTTTATTTTCCAAATAACAAATTCATCTGTCTTCATATATATCTAATAGTTTTTTCTATTTTATTTTGTTGTTGTGCTCATGCTTTATGCATGCAACCGTCTCCACTTATTTAGTGGCAAGATGTTTAATAAATGTAATCAAGTTTTCACTACATCTTATATATAAAAGAAAGAAACGCTAGGGCAACCCTTAGAAACCCTAATGTCATATTTGTAAATTTTTTTTCAATTTTTATCAAATTTTTATCTCCTTAATATTATTTTAAATATTATTTTTGAATTTTATCATATTTGTATCCCCTAAATATTATTTTAAATATTATTTTTTATTTTTATCAGATTTTTGTCTCCTAAATATTATTTTTTATTTTTATCAAATATTTATCTCCTAAATATTATTATAAATAATATTTTTTAATTTTATCAAATTTATATCTCCTAAGTCCTAACTATAATTTTAAATATAATTTTCAACTTTTAGCAGATTTTTATCTCCTAAATATTATTTTCGAATTTTATCAAATTTATATCTCCTAAATAATATTTTAAATATTTTTTTCGAGTTTTATCATGTTTTTATTAGTTTTTTATCTCCTTAATATTATTTTCGTTTTTTATCAGATTATTGTCTCCTAAATATTATTTTCGATTTTTATCAAATTTTTATCTCCTAAATATTATTTTAAATAATAATTTTGATTTTAATCATATTTTATCTCCTAAATATTATTCTAATTATTATTTTCATATTTTATCAACTTTTATCTCATTAACATTATTTGAAATATTATTTTCGATTTTTTATCAAATTTTTATCTCCTAACTATTATTTTAAATTTTATTTTTGATTTTTATCTCCTAAATATTATTTTTTGATTTTTTTATCAAATTTTTATCTCCGAAATATTATTTTAAATATTATTATCGATTTTCATCAAATTCTCCTAGATATTATTTATAATAATCTGATTTTCGATTTGTACAGAAAAGGGTAAATAAATCTGATTTTCATCTCTAGCGGATTTTGTGACATCGTTTTACAGAATGTCTGCAACATTTGAATTTTATTTCTTCCCTACCTAAGGCTTCTTCTTTTGGTAACCCGACATTAGATTTTGTTTCTTATCTTCTTCTTCATCCTATTGCATGTGTGGCAATTAGTTTACATCTTTTTCCATCATGGCTTATAGGTAATTTCATTTTGTAAAATTATGTGTTTCATTAATTTATACCAAAGTTTTCAAATTTTATGTATAACAATTATTTCATGTTATATGTTATTTTTAATTTTATCAAATTTATATCTCCTAAGTCCTAACTATAATTTTAAATATAATTTTCAACTTTTAGCAGATTTTTATCTCCTAAATATTATTTTCGAATTTTATCAAATTTATATCTCCTAAATAATATTTTAAATATTTTTTTCGAGTTTTATCATGTTTTTATTAGTTTTTTATCTCCTTAATATTATTTTCGTTTTTTATCAGATTATTGTCTCCTAAATATTATTTTCGATTTTTATCAAATTTTTATCTCCTAAATATTATTTTAAATAATAATTTTGATTTTAATCATATTTTATCTCCTAAATATTATTCTAATTATTATTTTCATATTTTATCAACTTTTATCTCATTAACATTATTTGAAATATTATTTTCGATTTTTTATCAAATTTTTATCTCCTAACTATTATTTTAAATTTTATTTTTGATTTTTATCTCCTAAATATTAATTTTTGATTTTTTTATCAAATTTTTATCTCCGAAATATTATTTTAAATATTATTATCGATTTTCATCAAATTCTCCTAGATATTATTTATAATAATCTGATTTTCGATTTTTACAGAAAAGGGTAAATAAATCTGATTTTCATCTCTAGCGGATTTTGTGACATCGTTTTACAGAATGTCTGCAACATTTGAATTTTATTTCTTCCCTACCTAAGGCTTCTTCTTTTGGTAACCCGACTTTAGATTTTGTTTCTTATCTTCTTCTTCATCCTATTGCATGTGTGGCAATTAGTTTACATCTTTTTCCATCATGGCTTATAGGTAATTTCATTTTGTTAAATTATGTGTTTCATTAATTTATACCAAAGTTTTCAAATTTTATGTATAACAATTATTTCATTTTATATGTTATTGGACATGTTATTGAAAGGGATGATTTGAGAAAATTAACCAAAAATGGGCGGAGCCACAAGCTATTGGAAGTCGACGACCTTCAAGACTTATTGTTTGTATGCGATATTTAATTTATTGTTTATATTTATTTTTGTTTCTTAATTTTCCAATTGTTAATTCCAGTGGCAAAACAACCTTAAAATGAGGCAGTGGAGAAGGGCTTAGTTCCGATGCAAGATGTATAGATGGCCTTTTACGATGGTATGTTGTCGATAGTTTAGTTTTGATTATGTTAACTTAGTTATTAAATCTAATTACTTTTAAGCTCAACATGGAAGACATAATTGATGATTTTTTTCCTGGTTCAAATTTTCAATCTACTGGTATTAGCTGATTCAATTCATTTGGAAAATTATTCAACAGTAAAGTTATGTCCTTTTTTTTTGTGTGTGTAGTATACTTAATAATGTTCCAGTATAATAGAATTTTGATCATACGATACATCGAACGTTTGTTTATATTCTTACAACATCAAAGAATGCAATTTGTTGTCCCGTGCATCGCACGGGTACAATTACTAGTTTATATAGTTAGAGGGTTTTTAGTTAAGCTTCTAACTTGTCAAAAGGAGCTTATAAGATGGTTTAGATTTCATAAGCTCTCGTGTCTGATAATTTTTTTTATAAAAAAACTCTGAAAAATTCAACAAATAAGTTGTTGGAGACCAAATAAGATTTTTTTTAAAAGGTACCTCTACTCCAACTTTTTATTTAAAATCTTATAATAAGTAAAAATAGCTTATAAGTTCATTATCCAAATGCTTTAAAAATTAATTCTAAAAATAAGACGTAGGAGACATAGCAGCTTATCAGATTTAAGAGTTTATCAGATGTTTTAAATAAGTTTAGCTAAACGGGCCCTTTCCTTCTTTTGAGTGGCTTCATTACCTTGATATATAATATGTATATTATTAAATATATAGCTAATCAAGTCAACAAGTTTATTGAACACATTAGCAACCACTTCATCATCACCTAACTAAATATCAATAATCTATGGCGCAAAAGTATTGCAACATCTCTCAAAGAATCAGTAAGACAATCCAAGAACTCCAAGTAGTCCATCACATAATTTGTTTTGGTGTTTCCAAAATATTGCTCAGCACCTTTAGATTCATAAACAAATATTGTGTCCTATCTTCAATAGTGAAAAGAGCCACAAACTAATTCCATATCTGAATCTTAGCTCGAACAATGAAACTCCTTCGATAGTTTTAAACTTTACATTAGCATCTCTAAGCTCAATCGCATTATTTATAAACCGCCATCTCTTTTTTTCCATTATTTTCATCTTTTTGATAATCCAGCCGATTAAAAGAAGGACGCCAATTACTATGTATCAAGTCGAGTAAATATTTTATCTCATCCGAACTTCTATATTTACTGTCTCGATATACTTTTACTGGGAAGACAATATTAAAGAAACTCAACAAAAGGTACATCCACCGCTACTATGTTGATTTGGGATATCGATTAAGTCGAACAATTTGCATAGAATAAAGAATGGGACTAGATTTTCGAATAACATAAGATCTTGTTGCAAGCTATTAACGATCTTGTCCATATGAAAGATAGGATCATTCTTTTCTCTCAAATATATCATATTACATTTCCGCACCAAATCAATGATGAAGCAACCATCTAAAACCAACATTTCAATAAACTCGACAACATGAAGGCAAATAGGATCTGTGTAACAGTTGCGCGTGCTTCGTTCCAATTGTTCGATAGCTAAGATATATTTTTCAATATTTTCATTTTGTGTTGAAGAATAAATACAAATAACACAACTTGTGATCTTTCATGATCTTTAGATTATCTTTATCAAGGTGATAAGGACCAACTGATATGACTTCGGGTTCAAAAGCCTTCATATTGACATTTCGTAAATGCTTATGTACTTTATATATAGTGCATTGTGATCATGTCATGGACAATAGAGTGAGTTTTTGACTTTAGGTTATGACTGCATGCCTCTATGCAATCATTAGATTTCGTATTTACTGAAATAATAAAAATTATTATTATAAATCAATCCGCTACACCTAATAAAATGATGTATTCTTGAAAATAATTAGTGATAACTACCTGACTCATTAGGTATAATAAGGATGGATTCACCTTCTTTTGCATTATTAGCGAAAACTCCCCTTAACTCTTCTCCTTCTCCTTATTTCTCCTCCTCCTTCTCCCCCTTCTTCTTCTTCGAATGCTTATTTGAGGTTAAACTGCATAAAACACCCTCGTGTTATGGAAAACCTGCACCAAACCCCCTGTGTTAATTTTATTGCGTAGAATCCCCATGTGTTTTATTTTATCTTGCATGAAATCCCCCATTCGGTTATCATTTAACACCGTTATCTATTTAGGGGATTCCATGCAAGTTTTTCATAACACAAGGGGGTTTGGTGCATATTTTCTTCAATATATGGGGGATTTATGCAAAAATATTTTATGTATTCAAAATTCATTTTTTAAAAAACAAATTAAGTCAAACACATATATTCAATTGCAATACAAAAAATTAAAGACTAATGGTAAGGATAAAATTTCTAACAAATTTCATTGTTTTTTTTCTTTTTTTATTATTATTATTATTATTATTATTATTATTATTATTATTATTATTATTATTATTATTATTATTATTATTATTATTATTATTATTATTATTATTATTATTATTATTATTATTATTATTATTATTATTATTATTATTATTATTATTATTATTATTATTATTATTATTATTATTATTATTATTATTATTATTATTATTATTATTATTATTATTATTATTATTATTATTATTATTATTATTATTATTATTATTATTATTATTATTATTATTATTATTATTATTATTTTTATTATTATTTTTATTTGTAATTTTGCCGTTTCCAATTCATTTTTTTTTAATTCTAGAACATTGTTTTTCTCATTTGGATTTCCAAAATTTGATTTCATTTCTTTTACAACAAACAATCGCATCGAAATTGAAACTAAATAAAAAACTTTTGAAATTTCCAATTTTGAATAAAAAAGGTATTTTATCAATGTATTTAAAAAAAAAAATCAAACTTATATACTTATAATATAAATATTGTTACATACTTGTATAATTTATTTTGGATGTATTATATGTCAAAGAATATAAATAATATGAAAATTCAAATTTAGTTTTAATATAAATAATTATATTAATAATTTTGAAAATTTGACTCTCAATGACTGAAAATAAATGTATTTTACTTCATTTCAAAAAAATAATTCAACTTTTAAATAAATAAATAAATTTTACGTAAATTCCACTTGTATTGTAAATAACATACACCATACCCCCTTCTGTTATGAAAAAAATGCATGGAATCCCCTAAATAGTTAAGGTTTTTAATTGTTAACGGAATGGGGGATTTCATACAAGATAAAATAAAATACAAGGAGTTTCTACGCAATAAAATTAACACAGGAGAGTTTGGTGCAGGTTTTCCATAACACATGGGTAGGGGTGCAAGTTGGAACGGAATTTCCAATTTCCGCCGGTTCCGATCCGAAAAGTTCCGATTTTGGAACAACTTTTTTCATTCCGACTTCCGAAATTCCGATTTCCGAATTTTTTCGATTTTTTTGGATTGGAATTGGAATTATATAAAATATATTTGGAATTTCCGATTTCCGATCCGATATTATTTCCGATTTTTTTCCGAAAAATACACCTATAAATAATATATTTTATATTATACTTATTTTCCAAAACAATGCGCCTATAAGTTTTGTTTTAGAATTTTGACATAATGAATTGTTGTTAAAAGTTTTATTGGATATTATGTTGTGTTTATATTTATTTATTTTTTTGGACTGAAATTTAGTAATTATTAGTTTTACTTTTATCGATGTGGATGTTCTTATTTTTTTTAAAATATGAACATCCTAGAAAATTTGGGCTAAGTTTTGAAATTTTAAAACATATGTGATTTCCGATTTTTTTCCGAAATTCCGAAATTTTCGGGTCTTTTCGAATTGGAATGAATTTTTAGATTCCGAAATTTTTGGAATTAGAATTGGAATCGATTGTGTACTTCCGATTTTTTTTGGAAATTTTCCGAAAAGGCTAATTCCGATCCGATCCATCCGACTTTCACCCCTACACATGGGGTATATATATATATATATATATATATATATATATATATTTTGTGATGCTTTTGATTTTGGGTATTTTTAACAGCAATACAATTTTTTTTGCTTCTGCTATTTTGTATAGTTATTTTCGTTATTCGGCTATTTTTTATAGTTGTTTTCGTTATTCTGCTATTTTTATAGTTGATCTCGATAGTTTTTAGGTTTTTTGACATTTTTAATTGATTTTCGCTTCTTTTTTTCGTAGTTGATTTAATTTTTGAAAGTTTTTTTCAATATAATAACCTGCTGGTAAAATAAAACCAAAAAAACTGAATTAAGAAAATAAATTAAATAAAAATAAAACAGTACTTGATTTATTTTTAGATGTTTTTAACATTTTTCGTTGATTTTGATTTTTTTTATAGATGTTTTCAATAATATATGGAGTTATTTGAGATGACCCCTCATTCAATTTGGTAAGAAGGATAAGTCCAATTTTTAACCCCATTTTTGGGAAAGCCCATCTCATAGCCTAATACCTAAATTACGCCAATTGGTGTCTTTTTGAGTTTTTATGTATTATTTTTGTTCTTTTTTTTTTTTTTTTTTTGATGATTTTTTAAATATTTTTTTTATTTCAATTTTTTTTATTTTTTATTTTTTTATTTCAATTTTTTTTTATTTTTTTTTTCATTTTTTTTTAAATGGTTTTTTTTTTCAATTTTTTCCCGCATACTTTACTAAATTCAAATTCATTATAAATCTATTGAAATCCACTATAAACCTATTGAAATCAACTACGTAATACCAAATTGAAATCCTCTATAAACCGTTGAAATCTACTATGTAATTCGTAATGTGATATAAAAATAAAATAATTTACTACAAAATCAACATAATGCAATATCAAATTAACGTATACACCATGTAACTCTGTTTTATTTATAATAAAAAGGCACTAAGAAATGCCCCCACCAGTAACAATAATAGAATTGTCCAAGCATCGTCTAACCTAAACACCATTGTTGTCATCCCTCCGCCTGCTAAAAAATCTAAAACAAAGAAAAAGAAGACAACATAGGCACTAAGAAATGCCCCCACCAGTAACAATAGTAGAATTGTCCGAGCATCGTCTAACCTAACCACCATTGATGTCATTCATCCGCCTGCTAAAAAACCCAAAACAAAAAAAAAAAGACAACAACGTGTCAGTTTAATTCATTCAAGAAAAATCCATTCTGAAAGCGAAAATCTGAAATCCACTACATGCTCATCAAAAACCACTACAAAATATATAGAAATCCGCTATAAAAAAATCCCCTTTGCAAAGAGAAAAGCCACTAAAAACTTACATAAATCCACTACAAAAAAATTCCTTTAATAAATGCCATCATCGCAGGCTAAAGTCATCCGAGCATCACCCAACCTCAGACCACTTGATGCATCACTCCGCTTGTGCAAGAACATGAACCAAAGAACAAGAACACCAACGTGTAACTTTAATTCATTCAAATAAAAAATCCGTTTTCAAAGCAAGAATTTGAAATCCACTAAAATCTCATCAAAACCCACAACGAAAAAATATCGAAATACAATAAAATATTAACATAATCCACAATAAAATTAACCTATCCACTACAAAAATAATTACAAAAATAACAAAAAAAATATTAATATTTTTCATCCAGGTAGAAATTAAATTTGACAGGTAATATATTAACTTTGACGGGCAATTGGAGTTATTTAATTTTGATATAATTAATTATTTAAATTTTTACAAGTTAACATACATGATCTTAGTCCTATAATTAAATTAAAAATTATCTAAAACATTAAAAAAGGATTTACTGCAGTCGAAGTTTGACAACTGCTAATAGATGCACCAGACTCACGAGGTTTCAGTCTAAAATCACAATGAAAATTATTACCAAAAATCTGTATATTATTTGAGATTTAAACAAAACCCTAGAAATCAGACAAAGGGGAACGAAATCCCTCACAAATATGAATATGTACCTGATCGGAACACCAATAGCCTCAAGCTATCTTCTGCACAAAAATCGGTAAAAGGGGAACGAAATTCCCCACAAAGATCAGACCGTCGGAACAAAATCTCGTCGTCATCGATTTCTTCTGGTTGTGCCTTCTCTTGCATAATTTTTTTCCATCACGGTGGTCCTTCATTCCATGAAAATCGGAAGAATGAGATGGTGGATGAATATCAATCGAGAGAGAGAGGGGGAGAGAAAACTGGTGTCGTCGCCTCCCCCTCCCTCCCTTTCGTTATTTTCGATTTTTTTCTTCTTTTCATCTCTCCAGATCTGAAGCAACAACATCAACGTGACTATAGTCTGGTTCGAATATGACTATTCTTGATTCACTCGATTAGTGAGTTATTATTTTCTCGTGTTCGTTGTCTCTCTCGATTTCTCTCTCTTTACACCACCATCGTCTCCACATAGATTTGTACACCACCACCACCGCTCGTTGCCGCCGTCTCCTCCTTCGTTTCCACATAAGGCTCTTTCTCTCTTTTTCATTATCTTTCTCGATTTCCAAGTTTTTTTTTCAGATTTGTCCACCACCACCGTCGCTGACTCTCTCACTCTCTTTCCTTCACCACCGTCGTTGTCGTCGACTCCCCCTCCCTCTCTTTCGTTATTTTTCTATCTTTATTTATGTATTTTTCGATTTGTCCTTTTTTTTTCAAGATCTAAAAATACAATTTCAGATCTGAACAGCAACGGTAACATGACTATAGTCATATTCGAATATGACTATAGTCATATTTATGTATTTTTCGAATATGACTGTAGTCATATTCGAATATGTTCTATCTTCTCGTTTTCAAGTTGACTTCTAAAACTAGATTCAAATTGTGGTTTTTTGTGTGGATCTTGATAGGATTGTTTTCGTAAACAATAAGGAATCTTCGTTGTTTTATATAATTTGGTAAATATGACTATACCACACTATATAATCGGAATTTTTAAGTTGAAAAAGTGAAAACCTGTAGTATAAAGAAAGAATATGACTACAGTTAATATATTCACATATACTCATACTCGGCGTTGTAAACCTATCGACAAAAGAATTTCAATTTTTTGTTTAAAAAAAATTTTAAAAAAAAATATTAAAAAATAAAAATAAATAAATAATGGCTAAATAAAGTCCCAAAATAATAAAAAATTAAAAATTAAATTTTTTTTTTTTTTTATTTGGAAGCAGATTTTTAAGAATTAGATTATTGTTATGGAAAGAGAGAAAAAAGGAATAATTGAGACTAATTGTGCTAATTGACATGAGGGTAGAATTGAGAATAAAATTTCTAGGAGGTTATCACAAATAAAGATTTAAGGGGTGGACATATCACCATTTCTTATGTATATGAGGGGTTTATTGTTAATGATCCCTTATCTTAAAAAGGAGAAAGATTCTAATAGTAAATGTCATATGAGGAGGTTTTGTTAAATAATTCCATAATATATAGTACTTTGTCAATTTGGTAAATCAGCTGCAAACAAAACCGAAAAAAATGAAATGAAAAAAATCCAAAAAATTGTAGTTGTTTCAAAAATATTATAGTTGATTTTGAAAAAGAACATTGAAAAAACAATTTTGAAAAAAATATTAAAAATGAAAAAAACTATTTAAAAAAATTATTTAAAAATATATAAAACGAAAAAAGAAAATGAAAAAAGACATCAATCAATGGGTTATTAGTAAATAGTGGAGAATGGGTAAATTTGAAAATAAAGAATAGTTGGACCCATGCTTATTAGAAAAATGGTAGAGAGAGTTCTTACTGATAGCCCCAATATATATATTGATAAGGAACGTCAAATTAGATTCGTGTTGCAAAATAACTATTTAATTCGGAGAAGAGTTATTAATGGGCATTGGTCGAAATATCGGGAGAAATTATAGAAAAATAAGGGTTTTCGACGAACTCAAATTGTATTTGAGTACGAAACGAACTCTATCTCAAGTGAAACGACGCAAGGAACAAAACTCATGAGCGAACAGTAAAATTTCAGCAATCCAACGTCGTTTAGACTCCCAAAAGTTCGTTTTTGTTATTTTAGGCAAGTTTTAGAAAATTAATATCAAATCATAGAAAAATCGGATTAGGATTCCGTAAATTGGGTTGTTCCCAAAATTACGAGATCTACTAGAATCAGACTCTAACTCGTTTTTGACGTTTTTGGTAATTTTTAGTATTTTCTTAGTTTAATTAGGGTTTTCAGTTTTTTAGTATAAATAGCTGCCTTAGGACTTTATTTTGAAAAAAAATTCGAATTTTAATAAAATATTTAGAGTTTTCTCTATTTATCGTGGATTCCAGAGTTTTCGGTGGATTCCGAATGTTATTTTGTTATATAGGATTAATTCGTAGAAATTAATTCTTTACCGTGCTTCCGTTCTGCGTCAATTGGCATCAGTAGCGAGGTTTTTCCTAGTTAGTTGGCGAAATGTGTGAAACATGGAGACAACAAATACGTTGGCGATGACTGCGGGGTTGAAACATTGCAAAATCTGCGGTTGGTGCGCGAGGGATTTGCCCTTGACAACAACAACAGAAGGACTGAATCTAACACGACGATTGCCGACGGTGTAGCCCGAGGTGCATATGTGAGACACAATTATCATGGACCTGTTCAACTTCAATCAAGGTGTGATGACTACTCAAAGGTGAGCGAAAACTCTTATTTTGAAGAAAACCCGCCTATAAGGAGGCAAAAGGATCGTGATAAATATCGGGTAAGAGCTGAAATTCCTTCTTTTAGTGGAAATTTTCTTGAAGTTGAGGATTTTATTGATTGGGTATCAGAAGTCGAAAGATATTTTGAATTGATGGATATTTTGCCGAATAAGATGGTAAAATTGGTTAGGTGTGAGTTAAAGGGTTGTGCAGCCGCATGGTGGGATGAAATACAGAGGAAGAGAGCTAGACAGGAAAAGTTTCCAATCCAATCATAGAAGAGGATGAGAAAAATGTTAATGAATCGTTTTTTACCTTTAGTTTACGAGCAACATCTATTTCAGCTATATCGTAATTTTTCGCAAGGGAGTAGATCGGTTAAGAAGTATACTGCTGAGTTTATGAGACTAGCAAACTTAAATAACCTGCAAGAATCCGAAAGTACGGAAATTTCACGGTACTTGGCAGGATTGAATATTTCAATACGTCTTAGGATGGGGTGGGGTACATTCTACACCCTTGAAGAGGCTCAAGAGTTAGCATGGAGGGAGGAATATTATCAGAAGCGAAATAGTTCTTCTAGAAAAACCGAAGATGTTCCACCCGTTGTCAAAGTTAAGGAGGTGCAAGATAATTCGTTCGTTATTCAAGCATCCAGTTTGGTGGAGGATCATGGCGTAGGAGTTAATGAAGTTGAAGACAAATTTGTTGATTCAAAAGTTAAAATTAGCATAGCTATGATTAACGATGACATTAACGAAATCAAGGTGAAAGTCGATGAAGTTGAAGGGAGAGTCAACGAGGTTGAAGAGAGAATCAACAAAGTCGAAGAGAGCTTTAACGGTGTAGAAGAGAACGTTAGCAAGGTTGAAGAGGGAGTCGATGAGTTTAAAGAGGGTGTTAAAAACAAATTTGAGGAAGAATTTGAAGTTGTAAAATTTGTTCAAGGAGAGGAAGGCGCACGAGAAGAGAAGGGACAAGTGGATTGCGTGGAGGTATGTGATCTAATTGCAGATAGTGTTTGCTGTGATGTTATTGTATCGGAGAAATCGGTGGAGCCATTGAAATTTTCGATTAAGAAGCCAGTTTTTCTAATGCCTCGTTTGGAGGAAAATTTTGTAAGCGAGATTTTTGTGTCTGGAAGCTTGGTGGAGCACTTGAAGTTGTTTGCAAAGAAATATGCATCGTTATATTTTGATCATAGCTCGAGGTCGAGCTATTTTGAAGAAGATGAGATTGATAAGGAATGTCAAATTGGATTCGTGTTGCAAAATAACTATTTAATTCGGAGAAGAGTTATTAATGGGCATTGGTCGAAATATCGAAAGAAATTATAGAAAAATAAGGGTTTTCGACGAACTCAAATTGTATTTGAGTACGAAACGAACTCTATCTCAAGTGAAACGGCGCAAGGAACAAAACTCATGAGCGAACACGTCAAATTTCAGCAATCCAACGTCGTTTAGACTCCCAAAAGTTCGTTTTTGCTATTTTAGGCAAGTTTTAGAAAATTAATATCAAATCATAGAAAAATCGGATTAGGATTCCGTAAATTGGGTTGTTCCCAAAATTACGAGATCTACTAGAATCAGACTCTAACTCGTTTTTGACGTTTTTGGTAATTTTTAGTATTTTCTTAGTTTAATTTGGGTTTTCAGTTTTTTAGTATAAATAGCTGCCTTGGGACTTTATTTTGAAAAAAAATTCGAATTTTAATAAAATATTTAGAGTTTTCTCTATTTTTCTGGTGGATTCCAGAGTTTTCGGTGGATTCCGAATGTTTGTTCTATAGGATTAATTCGTAGAAATTATTTTTTACCGTACTTCTGTTCTGCGTAATTTGACAAACACCCCTCATTAGCCCCCTCTAATTACAATAAGTCCAAATTTTTTTCTTATTTTTGAGTTAAATCCAAAACAATTAAAATTAATAAAAGTTAATATAGTTTGACAATTATAACCTTTTCTCTTATCATGTTTATTTATATTTTATATTTTATATTTTATACTCAGTTATTCAATATTTCTCTGTTAACTCCCACACCCAAATCCTAGATCTGTCTCTCTACAACTATCACTAATCGGCTGCGTTCGTCATCGTAACTGAAGATTGCTGCTTGTTGATAACAATCTCAAAACACTGCGCTTCATCTTCTTCATCGTCTTCATCTCCATCACCATCGTCTTCTTCGTCGTCTTGATCGCTCTCGTTATCCTGAAACTGATCGGGCGGCTGCCGTTGCTCGTCGGGCGGGAGTGGCCACTGCTGTTCGGGTCGGGCCATAATGGGCGGCGGCAGCATCATCGGGTTGTTATCATCCGGATTCAACCCGTAACCCGGAAACGAAACGACGTCGGATTTGGAACCTCTCTCTCTGTAAATGGCGTCGAGCTGGTGGAAGTAGGGGCAGGTTTTGGAATCTTCGGGTCTCTTCTTGTTGCTCTCTGATAAGTGTTCATTTTGCATGATTTTCACTTATCAATTCTTCGAGTTTTGGTCTCGTTTGTCCGAGTTTTCGGCTTTATTTGTATATATTATGTTGTTTTTGTTTTATTTATATTTTAGGTAAAGAGAAGCTATTTTTGCCGATTCGAAACGATTTTGGAAGCGAAGCCGAGAACCAAACCAAACACGTGCAAAAGTGCATTCTCGCGGATTGTGGCAGTGTTTGGTATTTCAAGCATAACTTTTGCATACGACCTCCGATTGGGCTGATTCAAGTGGATTTAGAAAGCTAACTTCAAGGGCTACAACTTTTGTGAAATGCACAATTGTCGAATTCGGGCTGAAAAGGGGTGAAAAAAGTGTTTGAAGTTGATGCAGAGGCCAGATCGCGATCCAGAATCACCGGATCGCGATCTGGTGGCAAATTCCAGTAGCAGCGAAAAGTTGGGGCAGATCGCGATCCGCACTTCCTGGATCGCGATCTGGGAAGGCGGTGGGCAGTTTTCGAGGTTGCCAGATCGCGATCCAAGAAGCCCAGATCGCGATCTGGGCACAGAAATCGAGACTAGATATTTTTCTTTGATTTTTCACTATAAATAGAAGGTCTCTTTTTCATTTTTAAAAATCTCGATTATCTCTCGACTCTCTCTCGACTTTTTCTTCGGTTTTGTCTTCGGTTCTCGCCAGTTCTTCGCGGGAAGCTTCGACGAGGGTTTCGACTCGGGTTTTTCATAAGCTTTTCTTTACGTTTTGTTTATGATTTCTCGTGTTCTTCATTTTGATGCTATGTTTGTAATGAACAGAGCATTTTCTTTTAGGGAAATGAAACCTTGTATATATTGATTTTGATTTCCAGATCTGTGATCTATTTGTCGTTCTTTGATTATGTTTATGTTTTCATGTATTAAATGCTTTCGATTGTTTGGCCAACAGTTGAATTGATTCTAAATGGGAATGAACTCGAGAGAGGATTTCTCGTTTGATTTTAGAAAAACATAGCTTGGGTTGTGGAAACGGAGACGTGATGCACCTCGGGTAGCCCTTAAGGACTTGACCTAAATGCTCTCTTAATATCAGGTTCTGAACGGAGACGTCGGACCTGTGGGTAGACTCTAACTACACTGGAGACGGGGGTTAGGGTACTTTAGTGTCTGGGTTAGCGAACATAGAATTGACAATAGATTTCGATTTGTAGATCTTTATGGATAGTACACTGGTGGATTTTTCCCTAGAAGCCATCACACGTCGGAATTCCTCGCGTATACTGGCGGACCGTTGTTTATTATTTTTGTTTCCTTTTGGCTTCATGTCATCTCCCATCTTTTTCTCCCGTCTAGATAGAGTTTAGGATAGTATAATTACGGTACTTGGTAGATTTAGGAACTTAATTCCCTGTGGATCGATATCTGGAATTCACTATTCTACAAAACGCGATACTGTACACTTGCGGTTTTTCATACGTAGGTTTTACGCGTATCAAGTTTTTGGCGCCGCTGCCGGGGAATTAGTTAATCTTGAATTTACTAATATCGTTACCAACTATCGTTACTTTACTTTAGACAATTTTTTTTCTTTTGATTTATTTTTTTATTTTTATAGCAGATTTGTATACATCGATGGCCTCGATTTATGATCTCTCTCTTTGCAAGATTCAATCCAGAGCTGATTACATTCAACATGAGTTTGAGGATATTGAAAGACATCGAAGGTTGAACCCAGAAAATGGAATTGCACAAACAAATGAGCACTTCTGCTATCTACAAGAAGAACTCCACTTTTTGGCAAATATTTTCGAAAATTTCAAGAGATGTCACATTCACAAACCACATCCGACCATCCTTTATGAAGACAACGAGGTATTTACAGATTTTCGTATAAACGATGAGGTTGAGCACCTTGAGGGAATTATTCATCCCAGTTCTGTAGATACTTTAGCGTGTGATGAGAGTGGGATGAAGATGATGGTAGAGGAACTTGACGAACATAATCCTATCCACATTGCTATTCCAGATTTGAGTGTGAGCGAGGAGACGAGTTTCAAATTTGAGGTAGAGCTTTCTCCAAAGCTCGAGTATCTTGTATACGAGTTTGAGAGATCGGTAGGCAAGCAACCCATCCTAGTCTCCTACCGACTGATTTCCAAAGCAAACGAAAAGTACCATGGGTTGGGATGGTCATTAAAAGATTGCAATCTAGTCCATGATATGATTGCAAAGTATGTATCAAGATTGACGGATGGATGCGCAATCTACAAGGCTTTGGATTGGACATAATCCGTCCAAATTGTGTCGAGCCGTCGACAGTAAAACAGGCGCTGAATGGGAGGCAACCCATTGTTTATTTATCTTCTTATTTTCTTTGTTTTTGTCGTTTTTGTCGTTTTAGCATTTTTTTTGTTTTTTTTTTGGTTTAAGCTAGATTTCACCAATTTTCTTGATTTTTGCCGGTATCTCGTTCCCAAGGAAAGAAGAGTAAGAAGTCGGGAAGTCTAGACAATTCCGGCAGTTCGCCCTCGGTGCCAAAATCCATGGCACCCCGTGCAACCAAAGAACACTTTCACAACCGCAGAATACTGATCAATCTGCGGCACGACTGTTCAGGGCGTATTTCTTTCTCATCTCTTTTATTTTTCGCATTGAGGGCAATGCATCATTTAAGTTTGGGGGTGAGTTTAGCTTATTTTCTTTTTGGTCTTTTGCATGCATATCATATAATTTAGTTTCATTTATGTATTTCGATTTTCGTATTGTGTTATGTTTGTCGCATGCATTTCATTTAGGATCGAGTGTAAGTTGCATTTCCGGATTCTATTGAAGCAAAGCAATTAATGAATTAGTAGATGGGCTAGTTGATTTTAAAATTGAAATTATGGATAACCGGCTAATTATAGATGAACCTTCCGACTGCGTTTTTGCAACTTGTGTGGATAGCCTTTCGAATCCTTTCCGATTAAGCTTGAGCGCACTTTTCTGAGGGGTATAATAGTCTGAGGTTTGGGGGGCGAGTTAGAATTGAATTATGTGTTCACGATTTCCAGTTGTTGGCTAAAAGTTCTATCAATGGTCTTTACGTTTTTCTTTTATGTTTTTTGTTTAAAAAAAAAAAAAAAAAAAAAAAAAGAGAAAAATAATAATTTGTGGTATTGTTGTGATTCACGCTCTGATTTCCCCGCCTTTCTGACTCGAGCTTAACCCGTTGGGTGCACCTCGTCGCCTAAGTCTTTCGAGTTGTCAAGCTTGGGGGTTTCTTGGACTAAAGTTCGATACATGGGTCAGGGAGATAACACAGTGGTGTCGAGCCTTGCACGAGTCACGATTATGCCCGTTTCAAAAAAAATGAAAAAAGAAAAAAGTTGTGATGAAAATCACCAAAAATATTGTAGTTGTGATTTCTTTTATTTGAATAAATAGACCTACTTATGCCCAACTCGAGTTTTTGAATTTCTGAATCAAAACTTACTTTTCACCCACATTTCTACTCAAAACCCTCGATAATTGTGTTTATTGTTTAATTACGGATTCTTGAGTCTATCTTTCATTTTGGTGTAGAAACAACTAATTGCGTCGGTAAGAAAGTCGAATACCTTATGCCGTATGCCATTCTAAGATTTTAGGTTATCTAGCTCGTTTCATCTTTCGAATTAATTGCAATGCTTTGACCAATCCGGCAACTTTGTGGGTGTGTTGTCTGAAAACCCTCACGAGACACAACTCGTCCTTTGGGGGTACCCAGGGGTTCAACGGCTTGTTGCATACGCTAAATGCAATCGTGATTCCCTACGTTAGTGGCCTAGGTTTAGTTTTTCTTTCGTTTGTTGTTTTTGTTCTTTTTTGTTGTAGTTTTGTTTTGATTTACTCGGGACGAGTAAAGATCTAAGTTTGAGGGTGTGATAAGTGTTCATTTTGCATGATTTTCACTTATCAATTCTTCGAGTTTTGGTCTCGTTTGTCCGAGTTTTCGGCTTTATTTGTATATATTATGTTGTTTTTGTTTTATTTATATTTTAGGTAAAGAGAAGCTATTTTTGCCGATTCGAAACGATTTTGGAAGCGAAGCCGAGAACCAAACCAAACACGTGCAAAAGTGCATTCTCGCGGATTGTGGCAGTGTTTGGTATTTCAAGCATAACTTTTGCATACGACCTCCGATTGGGCTGATTCAAGTGGATTTAGAAAGCTAACTTCAAGGGCTACAACTTTTGTGAAATGCACAATTGTCGAATTCGGGCTGAAAAGGGGTGAAAAAAGTGTTTGAAGTTGATGCAGAGGCCAGATCGCGATCCAGAATCACCGGATCGCGATCTGGTGGCAAATTCCAGTAGCAGCGAAAAGTTGGGGCAGATCGCGATCCGCACTTCCTGGATCGCGATCTGGGAAGGCGGTGGGCAGTTTTCGAGGTTGCCAGATCGCGATCCAAGAAGCCCAGATCGCGATCTGGGCACAGAAATCGAGACTAGATATTTTTCTTTGATTTTTCACTATAAATAGAAGGTCTCTTTTTCATTTTTAAAAATCTCGATTATCTCTCGACTCTCTCTCGACTTTTTCTTCGGTTTTGTCTTCGGTTCTCGCCAGTTCTTCGCGGGAAGCTTCGACGAGGGTTTCGACTCGGGTTTTTCATAAGCTTTTCTTTACGTTTTGTTTATGATTTCTCGTGTTCTTCATTTTGATGCTATGTTTGTAATGAACAGAGCATTTTCTTTTAGGGAAATGAAACCTTGTATATATTGATTTTGATTTCCAGATCTGTGATCTATTTGTCGTTCTTTGATTATGTTTATGTTTTCCTGTATTAAATGCTTTCGATTGTTTGGCCAACAGTTGAATTGATTCTAAATGGGAATGAACTCGAGAGAGGATTTCTCGTTTGATTTTAGAAAAACATAGCTTGGGTTGTGGAAACGGAGACGTGATGCACCTCGGGTAGCCCTTAAGGACTTGACCTAAATGCTCTCTTAATATCAGGTTCTGAACGGAGACGTCGGACCTGTGGGTAGACTCTAACTACACTGGAGACGGGGGTTAGGGTACTTTAGTGTCTGGGTTAGCGAACATAGAATTGACAATAGATTTCGATTTGTAGATCTTTATGGATAGTACACTGGTGGATTTTTCCCTAGAAGCCATCACACGTCGGAATTCCTCGCGTATACTGGCGGACCGTTGTTTATTATTTTTGTTTCCTTTTGGCTTCATGTCATCTCCCATCTTTTTCTCCCGTCTAGATAGAGTTTAGGATAGTATAATTACGGTACTTGGTAGATTTAGGAACTTAATTCCCTGTGGATCGATATCTGGAATTCACTATTCTACAAAACGCGATACTGTACACTTGCGGTTTTTCATACGTAGGTTTTACGCGTATCAAGTTTTTGGCGCCGCTGCCGGGGAATTAGTTAATCTTGAATTTACTAATATCGTTACCAACTATCGTTACTTTACTTTAGACAATTTTTTTTCTTTTGATTTATTTTTTTATTTTTATAGCAGATTTGTATACATCGATGGCCTCGATTTATGATCTCTCTCTTTGCAAGATTCAATCCAGAGCTGATTACATTCAACATGAGTTGGAGGATATTGAAAGACATCGAAGGTTGAACCCAGAAAATGGAATTGCACAAACAAATGAGCACTTCTGCTATCTACAAGAAGAACTCCACTTTTTGGCAAATATTTTCGAAAATTTCAAGAGATGTCACATTCACAAACCACATCCGACCATCCTTTATGAAGACAACGAGGTATTTACAGATTTTCGTATAAACGATGAGGTTGAGCACCTTGAGGGAATTATTCATCCCAGTTCTGTAGATACTTTAGCGTGTGATGAGAGTGGGATGAAGATGATGGTAGAGGAACTTGACGAACATAATCCTATCCACATTGCTATTCCAGATTTGAGTGTGAGCGAGGAGACGAGTTTCAAATTTGAGGTAGAGCTTTCTCCAAAGCTCGAGTATCTTGTATACGAGTTTGAGAGATCGGTAGGCAAGCAACCCATCCTAGTCTCCTACCGACTGATTTCCAAAGCAAACGAAAAGTACCATGGGTTGGGATGGTCATTAAAAGATTGCAATCTAGTCCATGATATGATTGCAAAGTATGTATCAAGATTGACGGATGGATGCGCAATCTACAAGGCTTTGGATTGGACATAATCCGTCCAAATTGTGTCGAGCCGTCGACAGTAAAACAGGCGCTGAATGGGAGGCAACCCATTGTTTATTTATCTTCTTATTTTCTTTGTTTTTGTCGTTTTTGTCGTTTTAGCATTTTTTTTGTTTTTTTTTTGGTTTAAGCTAGATTTCACCAATTTTCTTGATTTTTGCCGGTATCTCGTTCCCAAGGAAAGAAGAGTAAGAAGTCGGGAAGTCTAGACAATTCCGGCAGTTCGCCCTCGGTGCCAAAATCCATGGCACCCCGTGCAACCAAAGAACACTTTCACAACCGCAGAATACTGATCAATCTGCGGCACGACTGTTCAGGGCGTATTTCTTTCTCATCTCTTTTATTTTTCGCATTGAGGGCAATGCATCATTTAAGTTTGGGGGTGAGTTTAGCTTATTTTCTTTTTGGTCTTTTGCATGCATATCATATAATTTAGTTTCATTTATGTATTTCGATTTTCGTATTGTGTTATGTTTGTCGCATGCATTTCATTTAGGATCGAGTGTAAGTTGCATTTCCGGATTCTATTGAAGCAAAGCAATTAATGAATTAGTAGATGGGCTAGTTGATTTTAAAATTGAAATTATGGATAACCGGCTAATTATAGATGAACCTTCCGACTGCGTTTTTGCAACTTGTGTGGATAGCCTTTCGAATCCTTTCCGATTAAGCTTGAGCGCACTTTTCTGAGGGGTATAATAGTCTGAGGTTTGGGGGGCGAGTTAGAATTGAATTATGTGTTCACGATTTCCAGTTGTTGGCTAAAAGTTCTATCAATGGTCTTTACGTTTTTCTTTTATGTTTTTTGTTTAAAAAAAAAAAAAAAAAAAAAAAAGAGAAAAATAATAATTTGTGGTATTGTTGTGATTCACGCTCTGATTTCCCCGCCTTTCTGACTCGAGCTTAACCCGTTGGGTGCACCTCGTCGCCTAAGTCTTTCGAGTTGTCAAGCTTGGGGGTTTCTTGGACTAAAGTTCGATACATGGGTCAGGGAGATAACACAGTGGTGTCGAGCCTTGCACGAGTCACGATTATGCCCGTTTCAAAAAAAATGAAAAAAGAAAAAAGTTGTGATGAAAATCACCAAAAATATTGTAGTTGTGATTTCTTTTATTTGAATAAATAGACCTACTTATGCCCAACTCGAGTTTTTGAATTTCTGAATCAAAACTTACTTTTCACCCACATTTCTACTCAAAACCCTCGATAATTGTGTTTATTGTTTAATTACGGATTCTTGAGTCTATCTTTCATTTTGGTGTAGAAACAACTAATTGCGTCGGTAAGAAAGTCGAATACCTTATGCCGTATGCCATTCTAAGATTTTAGGTTATCTAGCTCGTTTCATCTTTCGAATTAATTGCAATGCTTTGACCAATCCGGCAACTTTGTGGGTGTGTTGTCTGAAAACCCTCACGAGACACAACTCGTCCTTTGGGGGTACCCAGGGGTTCAACGGCTTGTTGCATACGCTAAATGCAATCGTGATTCCCTACGTTAGTGGCCTAGGTTTAGTTTTTCTTTCGTTTGTTGTTTTTGTTCTTTTTTGTTGTAGTTTTGTTTTGATTTACTCGGGACGAGTAAAGATCTAAGTTTGAGGGTGTGATAAGTGTTCATTTTGCATGATTTTCACTTATCAATTCTTCGAGTTTTGGTCTCGTTTGTCCGAGTTTTCGGCTTTATTTGTATATATTATGTTGTTTTTGTTTTATTTATATTTTAGGTAAAGAGAAGCTATTTTTGCCGATTCGAAACGATTTTGGAAGCGAAGCCGAGAACCAAACCAAACACGTGCAAAAGTGCATTCTCGCGGATTGTGGCAGTGTTTGGTATTTCAAGCATAACTTTTGCATACGACCTCCGATTGGGCTGATTCAAGTGGATTTAGAAAGCTAACTTCAAGGGCTACAACTTTTGTGAAATGCACAATTGTCGAATTCGGGCTGAAAAGGGGTGAAAAAAGTGTTTGAAGTTGATGCAGAGGCCAGATCGCGATCCAGAATCACCGGATCGCGATCTGGTGGCAAATTCCAGTAGCAGCGAAAAGTTGGGGCAGATCGCGATCCGCACTTCCTGGATCGCGATCTGGGAAGGCGGTGGGCAGTTTTCGAGGTTGCCAGATCGCGATCCAAGAAGCCCAGATCGCGATCTGGGCACAGAAATCGAGACTAGATATTTTTCTTTGATTTTTCACTATAAATAGAAGGTCTCTTTTTCATTTTTAAAAATCTCGATTATCTCTCGACTCTCTCTCGACTTTTTCTTCGGTTTTGTCTTCGGTTCTCGCCAGTTCTTCGCGGGAAGTTTCGACGAGGGTTTCGACTCGGGTTTTTCATAAGCTTTTCTTTACGTTTTGTTTATGATTTCTCGTGTTCTTCATTTTGATGCTATGTTTGTAATGAACAGAGCATTTTCTTTTAGGGAAATGAAACCTTGTATATATTGATTTTGATTTCCAGATCTGTGATCTATTTGTCGTTCTTTGATTATGTTTATGTTTTCCTGTATTAAATGCTTTCGATTGTTTGGCCAACAGTTGAATTGATTCTAAATGGGAATGAACTCGAGAGAGGATTTCTCGTTTGATTTTAGAAAAACATAGCTTGGGTTGTGGAAACGGAGACGTGATGCACCTCGGGTAGCCCTTAAGGACTTGACCTAAATGCTCTCTTAATATCAGGTTCTGAACGGAGACGTCGGACCTGTGGGTAGACTCTAACTACACTGGAGACGGGGGTTAGGGTACTTTAGTGTCTGGGTTAGCGAACATAGAATTGACAATAGATTTCGATTTGTAGATCTTTATGGATAGTACACTGGTGGATTTTTCCCTAGAAGCCATCACACGTCGGAATTCCTCGCGTATACTGGCGGACCGTTGTTTTTATTTTTGTTTCCTTTTGGCTTCATTTCATCCCCCATTATTTCCTTCGTCTAGATAGAGTTTAGGATAGTATAATTACGGTACTTGGTAGATTTAGGAACTTAATTCCCTGTGGATCGATATCTGGAATTCACTATTCTACAAAACGCGATACTGTACACTTGCGGTTTTTCATACGTAGGTTTTACGCGTATCACTCTCTTTCACCTTCTTGAAGTATTTGTTTATGTTTTCCCATTTCTCTTTGCAGCATCTGGCTGATTTTTGGTGGGTCTTCGTCAAGTTTTGCGCAGCGGGGACATCAAGTTTTTGGTGGGTCTTCGCCCAAGTTTTGAGCTTGAAGAATAATGAAAGAAAAAAGCTTAAAGCTTAATTGGGAGATGGGGCTGTTGGTTGGAGAAGATCAAGAGGATGGCGGAGCAGAGGTGGTGGTTGTGGTGTCCGGGAGATGGGGCTGAGAGTCTTGTAGTTATACACTGGTTTTCGCTAATTACAGAGTGGTTTTCGTTAATTTAATAGTGGTTTTTGTTAATTGATAGGTTTAAGTGATTTTTTTTAATGAAATTTGTTAATTACATAGTGGTTTTCACTAATTACATAGTGGATTATGCTAATATTAATGTGGATTATTCTTATTTTATGGTAATTTTTACTTTAATTTCATAGTGGTTTTCGATAAATTTAGTGGTTTTCGATGTGTATGTAGTGGATTTTAATTTTTTTTTTAAATATGAACCATTTAAAAAAGTAAAAAAAAAAATTATGTTTTAAATTAATATAAAAAAAACTATTTAAAAAAAAAAAGACTGCATATTATACGGTTATGTTTTCTACCGTGATTTGGGGGAAGAGGGGCGAATTTATACGGCAATGTGATTTTGGGATTGATTTGGAATTGATTTATTTTTGGGAGAGATTTGGTATTAATTTACCTTAATATTTAATTTAATAATTATATTAATAAGTAGGGGTATATATGGGTTATTAAGTCCAATGGATTTATCTCAAATACCATTAATTAATTAAGGATTTATCAAGAATAAAAAACCCAATGAAGGGTGTTTGACATATTCCCCCATATTACAAATGCACTGCTAACTAATTAACCTGCTAGCCAGAATATGAAAACGGAAGAAAAAAAAAATGAAATATTTCCTATTGTAACAATTTTAAGATTTAAAATTAAAGTTCATGTGAAATTCTTTCCTCGGAGATATACTATTCCATTGAAAGTCGAACAAAACAGCAGACTCATTCAAAATTCGACTCGTGTCTCTAAAGTAAGAACGCGCTTCAAGATTTTAGGAGTAATAAAATGAACTTTATTAAAATATTTTGAGTGATAGAGCAGTAAATGCATAAATCAAGACTTAACTGAAGAAATATTTTTTATAATAACAATGCATAAATATTTTTTAATGAACAAATAAAGCACCTCTTGATACAGATCCAACTACGTCTGATTTCGAAGGGTAATATAGTCTTTTTATAGGTTGGTCACATAAAAATTAAACTCATTTGAAGCTGTTATGTGCTTACGGAGGCCTGGCATTGAGAGAGAGTAACGTGTGAAAATGCAAAACCACTGGGGTTACGTGGATTACGTGTTATTCATCCTAAACTAAATTGAATAAAAAATTACTACCCAAGCATAGGCAAATATGAATATATATATATATATATATTAATCTATATAAGAATGTATCCCCCACCAGCTTTATCTCAATTTATTTTTCCTTTTTTTTGGGCCCCTTTACTAATAAAATGACGTCGTTTTGGGTATTTTACGCCCAAAAGCAACTGGCCCAATTTTCCTTTTCCACTTTCTTAAATTGTGGACGGTACTCTGTAGTGGGGGCCCATGGTCGGTTTCTCACGTCACAAGACGTCTGCACCAATTTTTTATTTTATTTTCTCTCTCCACTCCTCTTCTTTGGCCCAAACTCTTTTTTTTATCTTTTTTTTTTCGTTTTCTCTACAAGAGAGAGAAAGACGCACCCAACTCCTCCCACCTACTCTCTCTCCGACGAAGCCGCGACCCCTCTCTGTTAAATCCTCCACACCACCCCCGCCGACCGTCGACCAGGGGAGGCGATCGAAAAGAGCTCGTCGCTTCAGGCGGGGACGGGCGGTGGTTCCCCTCTATATTTATCTCAAACCGATCCTCATTCCAAATATCAATTCCCCTAAAACCTCTTCTCCTTTCCGCCGTTCCTCTGCAGAAATTCGCTTCGATTTGTGTTTTTTGTTCTTCAATTGCGAATTGTGCCCCCAAAAAACCCAATTCGGAGCTTTTTTTCGTTTGTGAATGGTGGAAATCTCAGGCGCACAATTAATGGTCGTCCCTTCTTCTTCGTCAAGAAGGGCGATTTCGATTTCGGTCGCTAACTCTTTCTGCTTTGGATCTTGCATGGAAGGCTGGTACTACCGCTGCATCGGCGTCGACCCCTGAATTCGTTCATCGAATTTTTAATTTATTGATTCTGTTTGATTTTTTCCTTTTTCCCGATTTTGATTGAATTTTCCGACCTCCTTTTTTCCGTTCCGAAATTTCAAAACATTTCATAAAAAAAAAATCGAAGAAAAAAAACCTAAAAAAGAAAAAAAGATGTTGCTTTACAAGCAGAAGAAGAGCCAGCCTTTGAAGGGAAACCGGTTTTTGGTTTGCGTGACGGTTCTCGGAAGCGCTGGACCGATCCGGTTCGTCGTCAATGAGAACGAGCTTGTTGCTGCTGTGATCGACACCGCGCTTAAACCGTACGCGCGTGAGGGCAGGCTACCGATTCTCGGATCAGATCTCAACAAATTCATGCTCTATTGCCCAATTGCTGGAACAGAAGGTAGTTTTAATTTTTCTATTTTTTATTTATTTATTTATTTTTAATCGAATATGTTTCAATTGCCTTTTGTTTTCGTGGGTGTCGTTGATATTATTAGTTGACTGAATTGGTATCTTTTTGGAATCTCTTGTCTAGATTATATTATGTATGTTGGAGGGATAATTACACTTTTCGTCCCTATAGTTTACTACTTATTCGATTTTCGTCCCTAAACAAGATGAAGTTACATTGTACGTCCCTAAACATTCCAGTTCTCTATTGTTTTAGTCCTTCCGTCCATTTAGCTGGTTAGTTTGGACGGAAAATAACACGCGCGTCGCACGTGATACATAAAAGTCACCTTCTTCTTCAATAAACAACCGGATATTTACAACAATATCATAAAATTCCCAATTTCTCTTCAAAGCTCTGATCCCCTTTTTGAAATCACTAAATCACTCACCAATTTACCTCATAAATCTCGTATACAAATCTTGAATGCACAACAAGAAAGTGTGCGATTCAAATTACGAAGGTTCTTCATCAAAATTAGCTAATTTGAGCACGTGAGGAAGCGAATTCAAACTAGGTGTATTTCTCTCCTAAGCTTGCAATCTTGAACCAAAAAGTAAGGATTTTTATTGTTTTTATGGGCGAATGCAGTCTAAAGGATGAGTCGAAAAAGTGACTATAACTACGGACCAACATCTTCAGTTACAAGTGAAGTATGTTATTGTGAATGTGGAATTGAGTTGCCATTGGTGACCTCATGGAATCCTAGCAACCCAGGGAGAAGATATCGTGGGTGTACAAACTACGAGGTAAGTTTTAATATATTTATTTTTTGGTCGTTTGTTTTTCTGATATTACTTCACACAGTTTGCATTTCTTTTGGTTTAGCAGAAAGTTACATACTGTGGTGTATTCAAAGGGTATGATCCTGAAATATGTGCTAGTTCAAAGAACGTTAGCCCGAGTTTCTGAGAAACGTCAACAAACTGGAAACTAAATTTGCTAGCTATAATGAACAAAAAAGACAAATCTGAAAAGGAGAAAAGGTCCAGTGAAAGAAATAAAAAATAAAAAATTAGAGACTTGGATTGCATTGCACAACAAGAGAATGAAGCTTCTGTTGGTTCTGTTTGGTTGTTTGGTGGTTGGTTGGAACCACCAACATAGTTTTATGCATGATTGGATTTTGAAAAGGAGCGTAGGGATTTCGAGAGAAAATTGGAGAAGCTTCTGTTCTTATTCAATATTCGGCTCTTTATTAAAGAGGAGGGGGATGACTTTTGTGTATCACGTGCAACCCACGTGTCGTTTTCCGTCCAAACTAACCAGCCGAATCGACGGAGGGACTAAAACAACAGAAAATTGGCATGTTTAGGGACGTATAATGTAACTTCATCTTGTTTAGGGACGAAAATCGAATAAGTGGTAAACAATAGGGACGAAAAGTGTAATTATCCCTATGTTGGATTATATGCTTGTCCTCCTTTTAACCTCTGTTTGGAAGTTTATTTCATTTAGCACCCCTATCTGATATCGAATACTGAAAACATCTTCGTATTATTAATATTGCATATTTGGTAATATTAACAACAAGAAGACTCTTTTCAACAATTAGAGTAAACACAAGGTTGTTGAGTGCAATAATCTTGAGATAAAAGTACATTTTTGTGTTTGATTGTTCGATTTTTACTATTATTAATAACAAGATGACTTTTTTTTTTAAGAATTGGAGTAAAAACAAGAGTGTCGAATGCGATAAACCCGTTGATCTTGAGATAGAAGTACCTTTTTCGTGTCTGATTGTTCGATTTTTGGTAATATTAACAACAAGATGACTCTTTTCAACAATTATAGTAAACACAAGGGTGTTGAATGCAATAATCTTGAGATAAAAGTACTTTTTTCGTGTTTGATTGTTCGATTTTTGTTAATATCAATGACAAGATGTCTTTTTTTCAAGAATTATTAGTGTAAAAACAAGCTTGTTGAATGCAATAAAACCCATTCATGTTTATTTCCCATTGTTTTTTCTTCTCTTCTTTCTTCTTTCGTACCGAATTGTTGGATGCTTTATTGCTTTTTATTTTATATTAGTTCCATCAATTATTCAAAAATAATATTACAAGAACCATGTTTCTTGAATCATTTATTCCAAATAATATTACAAGAATCATTTTTTTAATTAAAATATATTTTAGGTCCAATTTATTTTAACGTAAAATATGAATTTATTTTACATACGTAAATGCTATTGTGTGAACCCATTTTTATATTATATTCATTGTCCAAATAGGACTCATACAATTAATTAGTGTTTTAAATTCGATATAGTATTTATTTTTTTCAAAAACATAAAAAAAAAAAAAAAACCTATATAATGGGCAAACAGCACCGCGCATTGCGCGGTGCACACCCCCTAGTATATATATATATATATATATATATATATATATATATATATATATATATATATATATATATATATATATATATATATATGTATATATATGGTTTTTTTTCCAAAAACTACACATGTGAAATCTCTAATTGCCGAAAACCATGAAAAAAAATTTAGCAAGGACCCCCTTATGAAAGTTAGTCAAAGCTAAAAAGGCCCCTGACAGGTTATCGTGCGCTACGCCAGGGCCGGCTCAAGTCCATATGGGGCCCTAGGCAAAATAATAAATTTGGGGCCCTTTACATTAATTTTTTAATATAAAATTAAATATTTTGGATATTTTTATTTTAGTTTAAATACATGTATTAAAATTATTAATTAGTATATAATTTTTTATACAAAATTCAGGCTATATATATATATATATATATATATATATAAATATATATATATATATATATATATATATATATATATATATATATATATATATATATATATATATATATATATATATTAATATTTTTTTAAATAAGAAAAATATAAATTTTATTTTATATTTGGGGGCCCTAATTATATTAACATAAATTTTTGGGGCCCCAACTATAATACTCATAAGTTGGGGGCCCTAGGCATAGGCCAAAGTTGCCTATAGCCTAGGGCCGGGCCTGCGCTACGCTCGCCGTATGTGCGGAAGGGGTTGCGTTTTTGAACTTGAAATGACCTAAATACCCTTTATATTAGAAGTTTTAAAAAGGGTAAAATTCATTTTGCACCCATGTACTATACTAAAGGTATCATTTACCCCCTGAAGTATTAAAAAACTCAAACACCTCCCTATTTTTGACGGCCAATGGTTAAAGTTTTAACGGAGTTAAATTTGAGCAGAAATGTCTCTTTTAACCTGCTTTATGTATGATATAATCCCTGATTTTTTAAATTTTATTTTTGTGGATAGTTAACGAGTTTTAGCGTTCATTTCAATTATGTTTTTTTGTCGATTTTATTGTTCGCTTTTAGGAATTTTCAATTTTATTTTTTGGGATGTTTTGCCATTATAATATGAAAGCTTGGTTTTTTATTTTCCATTCTTTTATAGGGTTTTATTTTAATTTTAGGTTTTCTTTTAGATTTTAGGGGTTTTTAGTTTTTTTATTGTGGGTTTTGCATTCATGATCTGCAAAGCTTCATTTTTATTGATTTATTGATTCGACTTTTCGATTTATTAGGCATAAAGAATAAAGAAAAAAGATGATAAGAGTAAAAAAAATGACTGAATAGAGTAAAAAAAAAGGGTTGAAAAGAGCGAAAAAAATTGGTGAAAAATGGGCAAAAATTTAGAAACCTATCAAGAGAGTTTTTTTGGGGTATTTTCGTCAAAAACAACCAACAACTCTTAGCAACAGCTAGTCAAAAGGTTTGACTAACGGAATTATGAAAAAAACTAGCAGTATGGGGTGTTTGATGTTTTCAATACATAGGGGGTAAATGTTACCTTTCGCATTGTACAAGGGTGCAAAATGAATTTTACCCTTTTAAAAATACAGATTCACCCCAAAATTTTCAGCACCAAAATGAAGTTTTCAAAATTTTCAATTCAGTCCTTCTTATTTTCAAAAAGGCCATCTTTCCAGACCCATCAACCCAACCCAGATCCTCAAGCTCTTTTTTGTTGCAAATCCAGAAAAATAAGAAGGGGATAAGACAGAGCCTTAAGTGATCTTTTTTTCCATGTAAAAGATTGGAAGAAAAAACTTCGATTTTGACCCTTAAATTCACCATTTTCGATAATCCAAAACATGGAAGCTATGAAGAAGATGAATGTGTTTGCTATTTCATTAAGGAAGAATTTAACAGAATTTGTTGGGTTTGGTGGGGTCTGGTGTTTTTCTTTGGCATAGTTTGTTGCGGAAAGATGAGTAATACGGAAGGAAAAATCAACCAGTTTTTCTTTTATGTATTTTTTTTTATCTTAATTTATATTTCTTTTATTAAAAACTAACTAGAAATATTACAATCATTTCACGTAAGTATCACCAACTAATTTTTAAATAAGGGGTTGTTAGTTTTTTAAAATAAAACATAGAGGGGTTTTGTTAATATTTTTAACACAAGACTTTTTCAACAATTAGAAATAACTTAGGGCGTCTGTGCTAAGCTCGAATGTATGTATGTATATATATATATATATATATATATATATATATATATATATATATATATATATATATATATATATATATATATATATATATATATATATATATATATATAAAATGTTTTGAAAACCTGTTGAGTGTAGATATTACACTCAATATGTTTACTTTACGTGGATCTTTTGTTTAGATTTAATTATATTTGTGCTTTAATTGATTGATTTTGTGTTTTATAGGTGAAAAACGAGAATTAGGTGTCATGAAGGAAAAAAGATCAAAAAGAAAGGAAAAAGTTGTAAATAAGGAAACAAATCAAATTGGAAGAAGGAATCTCGCCACAACTTTGACAGTGTCCACGATTTCGAGCATATCTCTCTCATACGAACTTCGAATTAGGTAATTTTGACGGCATTGGAAAGCTAATTTCAAGGGCTACAATTCTTATTTACACAACATTCCAAAATTCGAACTCCAACATGGCACAAATTGACGAACAAATCCTGATGGGGGAAAGTGGCGAAAATTGATTCCTATTAGGTTTCCACTACTTCCTTATCAAGAAAAGCCTATAAAAGCAACAAGTCTCTACACCATAAGCACGAAATTTTACACCACAAAACACGAAGAACGAAGATCAACGAAGACTCAAGCATAGTTTTTCTTATTTCTTTTATTTTTATTTTGTTTATCATAAGAATTACGAGTAGCTAAGTTTTTATTCTAGGATTTTATTGGAACCCTATGTGGTGATTCGAACCTATTTTTCTACTTTTATGCAAGTTTAATTCTTCGATTATTTCTTCTATCTTGATCTTATTTAGCGCATGAACGTAGCTAATTTATGTTGCTATTAGTTATTGTTAGAATTGATTGACAGATCGTTTTAATAATTAGAACAGGGATAGAAGAGCCTTCGAGTAGTTTTTCACCGAATGCGTGTGTTGATTGCATGTATTATCGTAGACATACAGATAATACCTTAGGTAGCCGTTTTCGAGACTTGTTATTTAATGCTTTATTCATACTAGGTTTGCATAGACATATAGTGAATCTTTTATGAATAATAGGCTTATAATACAGCGACAACTGGTTATGAGTAATTTCGTGTCTTGGGTTAATAATCGGGAATCATAACTTGCATGATAGAAGATTAATTGGGTGAAGAATTATCGCATAGGGGGGAGATAAAATCCTAGATCCGTTTTATATTGATATTTTCTCGTGTTTAATTGCTTTCTTAATTAGTTTAATTTATTTAGTTAATTAATTTGACAAACTTGCGTAGGCTGGATTAAAATTGTAATTGTTAAAATTTGGTACTTAGGATTAAATAATTTGCGTATTCCCTGTGGGATCGACATCCGACTCTCACGAGTCTACTTTACTACTTGTTTGCGATACGTACACTTGCGTGTTGGTATTTAGCACCCAACAAGTTTTTGGCGCCGTTGCCGGGGAATACGGCTAAATTATTTATTTATTCTAATATCAAATTTGAGCAATTTTTCTTACTTCAGCCATTTAATTTTAATTTTAATTTTAATTTTTAATTTTGATGATATTTTTTTTTTTTTTGTTACATGTCTGGTTACAATGTTGGGGCACCTCAAACGGGTTATGAATGGCTTCCAACTGACGAATATCTCCAAAACACCTATGTTATGCCTCCGTTTTGTTCCGCATGTGGTGGAAATCATTATTCCGATCAATGTTGGGGATCACCAAAGGCGACAAATTTCGTCGAAATTACCAACGGAGGTTATTGGAACACTTACACAAACACATACGAGCAAAGCTTTCAAGACCAAGATTTGAACGAGTTTCAACATAGAGAGCCACAAATTGATGATTTTCAAAATTATTTTCCAATGCAGCAGCAGACCACTGATGAACAACTTGATTTGGTATCCCTTATTGCCGAATTCATGAAGTCCACTCAAGCATCATTTCAAAACATGGAGATACAACTGGAAGAGATGACTCTCAAATTAAAATCTGAATCTCTTGAAAATATTCCAGACGAAATCGGCAATGGTTATATCAAAGAAAATTCGGGTGAAGCCTGCGGTGAGAAAAATCTTCTATGTCCAGAAAATAGTGTCGATATGAGAGAAATAAAAAATTACGAAGACACTTGAGCATGATGAATCTGAGAAGGCAATCGAGCTAAACCACGAAGATGCCTCAGAACAAGAGAAGAAGGAGATGGATGTAATGATTGAAGATGTTCTAGTTGTGGACCCTGTCATTGATCTAAATGTAGATTTGAAGGCATCAATAGAGGTTGATGAGAAGACGAATGTGTTTGAAGTGGAGGTTATACGCGGATGTGAGGTTTTTGTGTACCGATTTGAGTGAGCGGGTGATGAAGATCCCATCTTAGCTTCGTACCGATTGATTACAACCAAGAAAGACTACAAGCTAAGGTGGACCCTGATATATTGCAATGCTATCCATGCCTTGGTTGCAATTGAAGTGATAGAGCTCATGGATGGATGCGCAATCTACAAGGCTTTGGATTGGACATAACAGTTTTAAGAAGCAAAGTCTGGCTGAAGACTTAAAACTTAGCGCTTCTCGGGAGGCAACCCAAGCATTTATTGATTTTCGTATTTTTATTTATTTTTATTTTTCTTAGGATTTTAGCATGCGCAAACTAACAATTTAATCTTGTTTTAATTTTTAGGTCGAAAATCAAAAACTAAGGGATCGGACGTTAAATGTGGATTAAACGAACATCAAAGAGTGCATCCCGGAGTAGGACCTTCCGACTAATCAGGTGTATTCTATCCTTGAACTATGTTCTAATTGCATTGAGGACAATGTAAATTTTAAGTTTGGGGGTGGAAAATTACTTGTTTTTATGTGCTTTAATTTTTTTTAGTTTGCATGCCTTAGGATTTTTTTTTTTCGTTTATTTATTGTTTTCTTAAAAAAAAAATTTGCTTGAGTCGAATGCATCGATGAGTTATAATTATGAGAGATGATCACTGTTTGATGATGAGATTGCTTGTTTTGTATGATGATTATATGTTTGTTTAGCTTTCGATTCAACGGAACTTAGAAACGAATTATTGCTAGGAATCACACTTTGTGCATTGTTTTGGTTGAATGTTTTGTATTTTAAATTTGGAGTTAATTTGTGTTAGATCATGCTATGTTCGGTTTTAGACCTCACCTTAGGAAATTTATGATACGAAGTATTGAGTAGTGAGTGATTT
The DNA here is from genome assembly GCF_056151865.1 of Erythranthe guttata. NCBI lineage: Eukaryota > Viridiplantae > Streptophyta > Magnoliopsida > Lamiales > Phrymaceae > Erythranthe > Erythranthe guttata. The sequence continues at coordinate 8,235,662 of NC_142539.1, read as the reverse complement.
GGGATATGATTTGGGCCTTCTTTGATCCGTTTGAGCCTTTCAAGCCGACCTTTTTATCGAAATTTTCCTTAAAACCTTGATTTGAGCCTCGGAGAAAAGGTGTTCTTTCTTTTATCCAATGTGTATAAGGTAGAATAGATGGAGATTCTTGAAAAATTACCCCTTGGAGTTCGGTTGAAAATTTTTATAAGGTCCTTCTTCTTCTTCCCTGAAAAAAAAAAGAATAAAAATAAAAAAGAGAGAGAGAAAAAAAAAAGAATAAGAAAAATATATACATGCGTCTATATATATATATAAAAAAAAAAAAAAAAAAAAAAAAAAAAAAAAAGAGAAGAAGAAGAGACTAGATGGGAGAAGTAAGGACTAGTTGTTGAATTGTTTTGAAAGCTCGATCTATTGTCTTAAGATCAAAAGTGGAGACTTTTGAACTCTTAAGAATCGAGTTTATTAAAGTCCTTAAAGGTGAATTCATTGTTTCAAACGCCTATCTTTCAAATTTTGGCGTAATCACCTCAATTCAAGAAGAATAGCCACATATACCCATATTTCCTACCTCGAACCAAAAAGCCTAACAATTGAAAGCCAAAAAGCCCCAATGATCCCAATAGCTAAATGTTCGATATTAGTAGAGTAGAATAATTTGGTGAGTATTTAAAGTCAAACATATGCATGTAAGCATAAATTTTTTCTATCTTTAATTTACAAATATTGGATGCTTGAAGCAATTGCATGATTTGTTGTTTTTGGCTATGGTAAGTGACTAAGTGCTTTTGAATTTTGAGCTTGCGAATGCCTACGAATTTTCATTATAATTACAAGTTCTGAAAACATGAAGTTGGTCATTGATCTATGTGATGAGATGCGGTAGTTGAGTCATTTGCTTACGATTAAATTTTGCTTGAGGACAAGCAAAAGTTCAAGTTTGGGGGTGTGTTGAGTGTAGATATTACACTCAATACGTTTACTTTACGTGGATGTTTTGTTTAGATTTAATTATATTTGTGCTTTAATTGATTGATTTTGTGTTTTATAGGTGAAAAACGAGAATTAGGTGTCATGAAGGAAAAAAAGATCAAAAAGAAAAGAAAAAGTTGTAAATAAGGAAACAAATCAAATTGGAAGAAGGAATCTCGCCACAGCTTTGACAGTGTCCACGATTTCGAGCACATCTCTCTCATACGAACTCTGAATTAGGTGATTTTGACTGCATTGGAAAGCTAATTTCAAGGGCTACAATTCTTATTTACACAACATTCCAAAATTCGAACTCCAACATGGCACAAATTGACGAACAAATCCTAATGGGGGAAAGTGGCGAAAATTGATTCCTATTAGGTTTCCACTACTTCCTTATCAAGAAAAGCCTATAAAAGCAACAAGTCTCTACACCATAAGCACGAAATTTTACACCACAAAACACGAAGAACGAAGATCAACGAAGACTCAAGCATAGTTTTTCTTATTTCTTTTATTTTTATTTTGTTTATCATAAGTATTACGAGTAGCTAAGTTTTTATTCTAGGATTTTATTGGAACCCTATGTGGTGATTCGAACCTATTTTTCTACTTTTATGCAAGTTTAATTCTTCGATTATTTCTTCTATCTTGATCTTATTTAGCGCATGAACGTAGCTAATTTATGTTGCTATTAGTTATTGTTAGAATTGATTGACAGATCGTTTTAATAATTAGAACAGGGATAAAAGAGCCTTCGAGTAGTTTTTCACCGAATGCGTGTGTTGATTGCATGTATTATCGTAGACATACAGATAATACCTTAGGTAGCCGTTTTCGAGACTTGTTATTTAATGCTTTATTCATACTAGGTTTGCATAGACATATAGTGAATCTTTTATGAATAATAGGCTTATAATACAGCGACAGCTGGTTATGAGTAATTTCGTGTCTTGGGTTAATAATCGGGAATCATAACTTGCATGATAGAAGATTAATTGGGTGAAGAATTATCGCATAGGGGGGAGATAAAATCCTAGATCCGTTTTATATTGATATTTTCTCGTGTTTAATTGCTTTCTTAATTAGTTTAATTTATTTAGTTAATTAATTTGACAAACTTGCGTAGGCTGGATTAAAATCGTAATTGTTAAAATTTGGTACTTAGGATTAAATAATTTGCGTATTCCCTGTGGGATCGACATCCGACTCTCACGAGTCTACTTTACTACTTGTTTGCGATACGTACACTTGCGTGTTGGTATTTAGCACCCAACAAGTTTTTGGCGCCGTTGCCGGGGAATACGGCTAAATTATTTATTTATTCTAATATCAAATTTGAGCAATTTTTCTTACTTCAGCCATTTAATTTTAATTTTAATTTTAATTTTTAATTTTGATGATATTTTTTTTTTTTTTTGTTACATGTCTGGTTACAATGTTGGGGCACCTCAAACGGGTTATGAATGGCTTCCAACTGACGAATATCTCCAAAACACCTATGTTATGCCTCCGTTTTGTTCCGCATGTGGTGGAAATCATTATTCCGATCAATGTTGGGGATCACCAAAGGCGACAAATTTCGTCGAAATTACCAACGGAGGTTATTGGAACACTTACACAAACACATACGAGCAAAGCTTTCAAGACCAAGATTTGAACGAGTTTCAACATAGAGAGCCACAAATTGATGATTTTCAAAATTATTATCCAATGCAGCAGCAGACCACTGATGAACAACTTGATTTGGTATCCCTTATTGCCGAATTCATGAAGTCCACTCAAGCATCATTTCAAAACATGGAGATACAACTGGAAGAGATGACTCTCAAATTAAAATCTGAATCTCTTGAAAATATTCCAGACGAAATCGGCAATGGTTATATCAAAGAAAATTCGGGTGAAGCCTGCGGTGAGAAAAATCTTCTATGTCCAGAAAATAGTGTCGATATGAGAGAAATAAAAAATTACGAAGACACTTGAGCATGATGAATCTGAGAAGGCAATCGAGCTAAACCACGAAGATGCCTCAGAACAAGAGAAGAAGGAGATGGATGTAATGATTGAAGATGTTCTAGTTGTGGACCCTGTCATTGATCTAAATGTAGATTTGAAGGCATCAATAGAGGTTGATGAGAAGACGAATGTGTTTGAAGTGGAGGTTATACGCGGATGTGAGGTTTTTGTGTACCGATTTGAGTGAGCGGGTGATGAAGATCCCATCTTAGCTTCGTACCGATTGATTACAACCAAGAAAGACTACAAGCTAAGGTGGACCCTGATATATTGCAATGCTATCCATGCCTTGGTTGCAATTGAAGTGATAGAGCTCATGGATGGATGCGCAATCTACAAGGCTTTGGATTGGACATAACAGTTTTAAGAAGCAAAGTCTGGCTGAAGACTTAAAACTTAGCGCTTCTCGGGAGGCAACCCAAGCATTTATTGATTTTCGTATTTTTATTTATTTTTATTTTTCTTAGGATTTTAGCATGCGCAAACTAACAATTTAATCTTGTTTTAATTTTTAGGTCGAAAATCAAAAACTAAGGGATCGGACGTTAAATGTGGATTAAACGAACATCAAAGAGTGCATCCCGGAGTAGGACCTTCCGACTAATCAGGTGTATTCTATCCTTGAACTATGTTCTAATTGCATTGAGGACAATGTAAATTTTAAGTTTGGGGGTGGAAAATTACTTGTTTTTATGTGCTTTAATTTTTTTTAGTTTGCATGCCTTAGGATTTTTTTTTTTCGTTTATTTATTGTTTTCTTAAAAAAAAAATTTGCTTGAGTCGAATGCATCGATGAGTTATAATTATGAGAGATGATCACTGTTTGATGATGAGATTGCTTGTTTTGTATGATGATTATATGTTTGTTTAGCTTTCGATTCAACGGAACTTAGAAACGAATTATTGCTAGGAATCACACTTTGTGCATTGTTTTGGTTGAATGTTTTGTATTTTAAATTTGGAGTTAATTTGTGTTAGATCATGCTATGTTCGGTTTTAGACCTCACCTTAGGAAATTTATGATACGAAGTATTGAGTAGTGAGTGATTTGGGATATGATTTGGGCCTTCTTTGATCCGTTTGAGCCTTTCAAGCCGACCTTTTTATCGAAATTTTCCTTAAAACCTTGATTTGAGCCTCGGAGAAAAGGTGTTCTTTCTTTTATCCAATGTGTATAAGGTAGAATAGATGGAGATTCTTGAAAAATTACCCCTTGGAGTTCGGTTGAAAATTTTTATAAGGTCCTTCTTCTTCTTCCCTGAAAAAAAAAAGAATAAAAATAAAAAAGAGAGAGAGAAAAAAAAAAGAATAAGAAAAATATATACATGCGTCTATATATATATATAAAAAAAAAAAAAAAAAAAAAAAAAAAAAAGAGAAGAAGAAGAGACTAGATGGGAGAAGTAAGGACTAGTTGTTGAATTGTTTTGAAAGCTCGATCTATTGTCTTAAGATCAAAAGTGGAGACTTTTGAACTCTTAAGAATCGAGTTTATTAAAGTCCTTAAAGGTGAATTCATTGTTTCAAACGCCTATCTTTCAAATTTTGGCGTAATCACCTCAATTCAAGAAGAATAGCCACATATACCCATATTTCCTACCTCGAACCAAAAAGCCTAACAATTGAAAGCCAAAAAGCCCCAATGATCCCAATAGCTAAATGTTCGATATTAGTAGAGTAGAATAATTTGGTGAGTATTTAAAGTCAAACATATGCATGTAAGCATAAATTTTTTCTATCTTTAATTTACAAATATTGGATGCTTGAAGCAATTGCATGATTTGTTGTTTTTGGCTATGGTAAGTGACTAAGTGCTTTTGAATTTTGAGCTTGCGAATGCCTACGAATTTTCATTATAATTACAAGTTCTGAAAACATGAAGTTGGTCATTGATCTATGTGATGAGATGCGGTAGTTGAGTCATTTGCTTACGATTAAATTTTGCTTGAGGACAAGCAAAAGTTCAAGTTTGGGGGTGTGTTGAGTGTAGATATTACACTCAATACGTTTACTTTACGTGGATGTTTTGTTTAGATTTAATTATATTTGTGCTTTAATTGATTGATTTTGTGTTTTATAGGTGAAAAACGAGAATTAGGTGTCATGAAGGAAAAAAAGATCAAAAAGAAAAGAAAAAGTTGTAAATAAGGAAACAAATCAAATTGGAAGAAGGAATCTCGCCACAGCTTTGACAGTGTCCACGATTTCGAGCACATCTCTCTCATACGAACTCTGAATTAGGTGATTTTGACTGCATTGGAAAGCTAATTTCAAGGGCTACAATTCTTATTTACACAACATTCCAAAATTCGAACTCCAACATGGCACAAATTGACGAACAAATCCTAATGGGGGAAAGTGGCGAAAATTGATTCCTATTAGGTTTCCACTACTTCCTTATCAAGAAAAGCCTATAAAAGCAACAAGTCTCTACACCATAAGCACGAAATTTTACACCACAAAACACGAAGAACGAAGATCAACGAAGACTCAAGCATAGTTTTTCTTATTTCTTTTATTTTTATTTTGTTTATCATAAGAATTACGAGTAGCTAAGTTTTTATTCTAGGATTTTATTGGAACCCTATGTGGTGATTCGAACCTATTTTTCTACTTTTATGCAAGTTTAATTCTTCGATTATTTCTTCTATCTTGATCTTATTTAGCGCATGAACGTAGCTAATTTATGTTGCTATTAGTTATTGTTAGAATTGATTGACAGATCGTTTTAATAATTAGAACAGGGATAAAAGAGCCTTCGAGTAGTTTTTCACCGAATGCGTGTGTTGATTGCATGTATTATCGTAGACATACAGATAATACCTTAGGTAGCCGTTTTCGATACTTGTTATTTAATGCTTTATTCATACTAGGTTTGCATAGACATATAGTGAATCTTTTATGAATAATAGGCTTATAATACAGCGACAGCTGGTTATGAGTAATTTCGTGTCTTGGGTTAATAATCGGGAATCATAACTTGCATGATAGAAGATTAATTGGGTGAAGAATTATCGCATAGGGGGGAGATAAAATCCTAGATCCGTTTTATATTGATATTTTCTCGTGTTTAATTGCTTTCTTAATTAGTTTAATTTATTTAGTTAATTAATTTGACAAACTTGCGTAGGCTGGATTAAAATCGTAATTGTTAAAATTTGGTACTTAGGATTAAATAATTTGCGTATTCCCTGTGGGATCGACATCCGACTCTCACGAGTCTACTTTACTACTTGTTTGCGATACGTACACTTGCGTGTTGGTATTTAGCACCCAACAAGTTTTTGGCGCCGTTGCCGGGGAATACGGCTAAATTATTTATTTATTCTAATATCAAATTGGAGCAATTTTTCTTACTTCAGCCATTTAATTTTAATTTTAATTTTAATTTTTAATTTTGATGATATTTTTTTTTTTTTTGTTACATGTCTGGTTACAATGTTGGGGCACCTCAAACGGGTTATGAATGGCTTCCAACTGACGAATATCTCCAAAACACCTATGTTATGCCTCCGTTTTGTTCCGCATGTGGTGGAAATCATTATTCCGATCAATGTTGGGGATCACCAAAGGCGACAAATTTCGTCGAAATTACCAACGGAGGTTATTGGAACACTTACACAAACACATACGAGCAAAGCTTTCAAGACCAAGATTTGAACGAGTTTCAACATAGAGAGCCACAAATTGATGATTTTCAAAATTATTATCCAATGCAGCAGCAGACCACTGATGAACAACTTGATTTGGTATCCCTTATTGCCGAATTCATGAAGTCCACTCAAGCATCATTTCAAAACATGGAGATACAACTGGAAGAGATGACTCTCAAATTAAAATCTGAATCTCTTGAAAATATTCCAGACGAAATCGGCAATGGTTATATCAAAGAAAATTCGGGTGAAGCCTGCGGTGAGAAAAATCTTCTATGTCCAGAAAATAGTGTCGATATGAGAGAAATAAAAAATTACGAAGACACTTGAGCATGATGAATCTGAGAAGGCAATCGAGCTAAACCACGAAGATGCCTCAGAACAAGAGAAGAAGGAGATGGATGTAATGATTGAAGATGTTCTAGTTGTGGACCCTGTCATTGATCTAAATGTAGATTTGAAGGCATCAATAGAGGTTGATGAGAAGACGAATGTGTTTGAAGTGGAGGTTATACGCGGATGTGAGGTTTTTGTGTACCGATTTGAGTGAGCGGGTGATGAAGATCCCATCTTAGCTTCGTACCGATTGATTACAACCAAGAAAGACTACAAGCTAAGGTGGACCCTGATATATTGCAATGCTATCCATGCCTTGGTTGCAATTGAAGTGATAGAGCTCATGGATGGATGCGCAATCTACAAGGCTTTGGATTGGACATAACAGTTTTAAGAAGCAAAGTCTGGCTGAAGACTTAAAACTTAGCGCTTCTCGGGAGGCAACCCAAGCATTTATCGATTTTTGTATTTTTATTTATTTTTATTTTTCTTAGGATTTTAGCATGCGCAAACTAACAATTTAATCTTGTTTTAATTTTTAGGTCGAAAATCAAAAACTAAGGGATCGGACGTTAAATGTGGATTAAACGAACATGAAAGAGTGCATCCCGGAGTAGGACCTTCTGACTAATCAGGTGTATTCTTTCCTTGAACTTTGTTCTAATTGCATTGAGGACAATGTAAATTTTAAGTTTGGGGGTGGAAAATTACTTGTTTTTATGTGCTTTAATTTTTTTTAGTTTGCATGCCTTAGGATTTTTTCTTTTCGTTTATTTATTGTTTTCTTAAAAAAAAAAAAATTTGCTTGAGTCGAATGCATCGATGAGTTATAATTAGGAGAGATGATCACTGTTTGATGATGAGATTGCTTGTTTTGTATGATGATTATATGTTTGTTTAGCTTTCGATTCAACGGAACTTAGAAACGAATTATTGCTAGGAATCACACTTTGTGCATTGTTTTGGTTGAATGTTTTGTATTTTAAATTTGGAGTTAATTTGTGTTAGATCATGCTATGTTCGGTTTTAGACCTCACCTTAGGAAATTTATGATACGAAGTATTGAGTAGTGAGTGATTTGGGATATGATTTGGGCCTTCTTTGATCCGTTTGAGCCTTTCAAGCCGACCTTTTTATCGAAATTTTCCTTAAAACCTTGATTTGAGCCTCGGAGAAAAGGTGTTCTTTCTTTTATCCAATGTGTATAAGGTAGAATAGATGGAGATTCTTGAAAAATTACCCCTTGGAGTTCGGTTGAAATTTTTTATAAGGTCCTTCTTCTTCTTCCCTGAAAAAAAAAAAAGAATAAAAATAAAAAAGAGAGAGAGAAAAAAAAAAAAGAATAAGAAAAATATATACATGCGTCTATATATATATATAAAAAAAAAAAAAAAAAAAAAAAGAGAAGAAGAAGAGACTAGATGGGAGAAGTAAGGACTAGTTGTTGAATTGTTTTGAAAGCTCGATCTATTGTCTTAAGATCAAAAGTGGAGACTTTTGAACTCTTAAGAATCGAGTTTATTAAAGTCCTTAAAGGTGAATTCATTGTTTCAAACGCCTATCTTTCAAATTTTGGCGTAATCACCTCAATTCAAGAAGAATAGCCACATATACCCATATTTCCTACCTCGAACCAAAAAGCCTAACAATTGAAAGCCAAAAAGCCCCAATGATCCCAATAGCTAAATGTTCGATATTAGTAGAGTAGAATAATTTGGTGAGTATTTAAAGTCAAACATATGCATGTAAGCATAAATTTTTTCTATCTTTAATTTACAAATATTGGATGCTTGAAGCAATTGCATGATTTGTTGTTTTTGGCTATGGTAAGTGACTAAGTGCTTTTGAATTTTGAGCTTGCGAATGCCTACGAATTTTCATTATAATTACAAGTTCTGAAAACATGAAGTTGTCATTGATCTATGTGATGAGATGCGGTAGTTGAGTCATTTGCTTACGATTAAATTTTGCTTGAGGACAAGCAAAAGTTCAAGTTTGGGGGTGTGTTGAGTGTAGATGTTACACTCAATACGTTTACTTTACGTGGATGTTTTGTTTAGATTTAATTATATTTGTGCTTTAATTGATTGATTTTGTGTTTTATAGGTGAAAAACGAGAATTAGGTGTCATGAAGGAAAAAAAGATCAAAAAGAAAGGAAAAAGTTGTAAATAAGGAAACAAATCAAATTGGAAGAAGGAATCTCGCCACAGCTTTGACAGTGTCCACGATTTCGAGCACATCTCTCTCATACGAACTCTGAATTAGGTGATTTTGACGGCATTGGAAAGCTAATTTCAAGGGCTACAATTCTTATTTACACAACATTCCAAAATTCGAACTCCAACATGGCACAAATTGACGAACAAATCCTGATGGGGGAAAGTGGCGAAAATTGATTCCTATTAGGTTTCCACTACTTCCTTATCAAGAAAAGCCTATAAAAGCAACAAGTCTCTACACCATAAGCACGAAATTTTACACCACAAAACACGAAGAACGAAGATCAACGAAGACTCAAGCATAGTTTTTCTTATTTCTTTTATTTTTATTTTGTTTATCATAAGAATTACGAGTAGCTAAGTTTTTATTCTAGGATTTTATTGGAACCCTATGTGGTGATTCGAACCTATTTTTCTACTTTTATGCAAGTTTAATTCTTCGATTATTTCTTCTATCTTGATCTTATTTAGCGCATGAACGTAGCTAATTTATGTTGCTATTAGTTATTGTTAGAATTGATTGACAGATCGTTTTAATAATTAGAACAGGGATAGAAGAGCCTTCGAGTAGTTTTTCACCGAATGCGTGTGTTGATTGCATGTATTATCGTAGACATACAGATAATACCTTAGGTAGCCGTTTTCGAGACTTGTTATTTAATGCTTTATTCATACTAGGTTTGCATAGACATATAGTGAATCTTTTATGAATAATAGGCTTATAATACAGCGACAGCTGGTTATGAGTAATTTCGTGTCTTGGGTTAATAATCGGGAATCATAACTTGCATGATAGAAGATTAATTGGGTGAAGAATTATCGCATAGGGGGAAGATAAAATCCTAGATCCGTTTTATATTGATATTTTCTCGTGTTTAATTGCTTTCTTAATTAGTTTAATTTATTTAGTTAATTAATTTGACAAACTTGCGTAGGCTGGATAAATATCGTAATTGTTAAAATTTGGTACTTAGGATTAAATAATTTGCGTATTCCCTGTGGGATCGACATCCGACTCTCACGAGTCTACTTTACTACTTGTTTGCGATACGTACACTTGCGTGTTGGTATTTAGCACCCAACAAAACCGGACCGGACCGGCCGGTTCGACCAGTTCAACCGCAAACCGGCGCCTTGTCCGGTCCGGTTAGAGGTGAAAACCCAAAAAAACCAAAAACCCGGGTCAACTACCCCAAACCCGGTTCGACCGGTAAGAACCGGAAAACCCGGGACCCAGTCCAAGAACCGGGTTTTTGCTCAAAAGCATGTTTCGTGGCCGGATCTGGTTCGAAATTGCTCGTGGGTGAGTGAATCTTGTCGGTGATTAGATCTAGGCAGATTTGGGTCGTATTTTGCTCAATCGAAGTGGTGGCAACAATATCTATTGATTGAAGAAAAGAAGAGGAATAAGGTGAAAAAGAAAATAAAGAGAAAAATGAAAAAAATCAAAGTGGAGAAAACAAAGTATATGTATGGAAATGGAGAGAAAAAATAATAAACACATGGAGACGAAAGAAAGAAAAAGAAAAGAAGGGAAGAAGAGCAGGGGGTTGGAGGCTTGTGCGTGAATGATGAGGAAGAAGAAAGAAGATAGAGAGAGAAGAGAGGAGAGAGAAGAGAGGAGTAAAAAATGATTATAAAATCAAAAATGATTTTTTTTTAAATGGAGTAAGTTGGATAATAAAGTAGAAAATATAGGAAAGGAATATAAAAAATATTACATTTAAGGTATTAAATAAATAAATAATTATATATATAAAAAATAAAGTGAAAAACCCGGTCGAACCTCGGTTGAACCGGTCGAACCGTGACCCGGTGGTGCGTCCGGTTCAATGTCCGGTCCGGTTTTCAAAACATTGTATATATATATATATATATATATATATATATATATATATATATATATATATATATATATATATACATTTTGAGGGTCAATGACGAATTTGACCCTCAAAATGTATATATATATATATATATATATATATATATATATATATATATATATATATATATATATATATATTTTCTTTTTAATTTGATTGTTTAAAAATTAAAATATTGTTAAAAAAATAGTAAATAATTTAATTGAAAAAATATTAAAAATCTGTTAATCAAATTAAGTATATATTTTTTTAAATACATAATAATAAAATTTAAGTTTTCTTTTGATGTAGGGATAATAGAAAATATATACAAAAATCATGTGATAATAAAAATAAAAATAAATTAAAGACGTCATTGTACCTTTATAATTAAGATTTAACAAAAATAAAATAATTAAAATATTTAAAAAATATAAGAATTTATTAATTGCAAAATCCCGGGGGTATTTGGGTTTTTTTATATGAAGTCAACCCTTAAATGAAAAATGGGTCGAGTGTGCTATTTAAATAATTTCACAAGGGGGGTTTTGCTAGTTTATTTATCATTGGGGGGTTTTCTCTATTTAGAGATTACACAGGGGTAGTTTTTGCAGTTGACTCATATATATATATATATATATATATATATATATATATATATATATATATATATATATATATATATATATATATATATATATATATATATATATATATATATATATATATATATATGGGCAAATGGCAAAAAGGCCCATCACATGGGACTTAAATGCATTTTAGTCCAAAAAATAAATAGTTTCTCAATTAATTCCATCCCCATGTCTTTAGTCTAAAATACCACCCTCAATAATATAATTCTTATCAATTCCACCCATTATACTCTAACTTCCTTAATATTACACATTGACCCCGAATTTGAACAAATATATGACATTAACCCCCAAAACTTTTTTTTTTCAGAAAATAAATTTTTTTCTGAAATATTTTTTTTCCGGCAAGATTCCGGCCAGATTCCGGCGTTGACCGCCGGAGACCGCCAGTCTCCGGCGTTGACTTTTTTTTTTTTGAATTGTTTTTCTTAGAAAAAAAATATTTTAATTAATATGACTGTCTTGGCTACTAAATTACTGTCTCAGACTGTAATATTACTTTTTGGGACAATAATATTATGAATATTATTTTTCCGAACAGTAATATTATTAATATTATTGTCTAAGACAGTTAAATTACTGTTGGAGACAGTAATTTAACATCCAAGGCAGTAATATTAATTAAAATAATTTTTTTTAAGGAAAAAAAAGTCAATTAACTGTTAAATTATTGTCTCCGACAGTTAAATAACTGCCGGAGACAGTAATTTAGCAACGAATACAGTAATATTAATTAAAAATATTTTTTTTAAGAATAAAAAAGTCAATTAGCAGTTAAATTACTGTCTGCGACAGTTAAATAACTGCTGGAGACAGTAATTTAGCAACGAATACAGTAATATTAATTAAAATATTTTTGAAGAAAAAAAAAAGTCAATTAACAGTTAAATTACTGTCTCCGACAGTTAAATAACTGACGGAGACAGTAATTTAGCAGCCAAGATATTAATATTAATTAATTTTTTTTTAAGAAAAAACAAAATTATTAAAAAAAAAAAAAAGAGTCAACTCCGGAGACCCGGGGGTCAACGGCAGTTGACCGGCCGGAAAACAATTTCAGGAAAAAAAAATTAAAAAAAAAAAAAAAAATCAACACCGGTGAACGGCGGCGACCGGCGGTCTCCGGTGGTGGCGGGTCAAAATTGAAATTAGGGTTAAAATTGGTTAATTGATGAAATTGGGCTAAATTGTGGTGTAAATCATGAAATTGGATTTAAATTGGGTTTCAATGAATTGGGGGTAATTTTGGTATATATAAAAGGATTTTCTTTATTTGCAAATAAGTTTGAATGGGTTGGATTTATTTGAAAGACAAAAAAATTGGATGTCCCTCTTTTAATTAAGTGCCCTTGTCATGAGCCTATTTGTCATTACCCCTATATATATATATATATATATATATATATATATATATATATATATATATATATAGGTAAATTACAAACACCCCCTGAGGTATGGCCAAATTACAAAACCACCCCTCTTGTTTGGATAATTACAACCACCCCTCAACTCATCAAATTTAGTGGAATCTTTGAGATTATATGGAATATTATCACTTTTGTACCCGTTTTATCCCATTCAAACTCTACATTATGAAGCAAGATGACCATAATATGTGATTTTTAGCTTGTATATATCAGTTTGTGGTGCATCGGAAACTGTATTTTTTACACAAAAAGAGTACAAACTAGAGCACATTTCACGGAATCTAGATGAATATGTTGAATTTGGCACCATAAAGGTGGAGGTCTAAGAAAAAATCATAGTTGAGGGGGTAGATGTAATTATCCACACAAGAGGGGGGGTTTTGTAATTTGACCATACCTAGGGGGGTGTTTGTAATATATACATATATATATATATATATATATATATATATATATATATATATGGAAAAGTACAGTTTGCACCCCTGAACTATGGGGGTTGTACTAAATACCCCCCTGAATTACCAAACGCGACAATTTAGCCCCTCTTTTTTCTGGTCAAATGTTAAACACTTAACACCGTTAGTGTAAACGTTTAATTACTTTTTTACCCCTATGAGTGTAACATAATGTTGACATACGTGGACAAATTTCCCATTTAAACTTGCAATTATTTCTCTCTCTCTTATCCCTTTTCTTTATCTTTTGCAGCCATTTTTTATCTACAAAATTCTCTCTTCTCTCTCCCTCCCCTCCTCTCATCTCCTCTCTCTATCTTCTTCTCCTCCTCCTCTAATTTTACGTTTAAATCCCATGATTCTTCATATTCCATCGCAAGCTTCTATTTTCCATTCTCACCGCCTAGCGGTGCTGAATCTCCGACGGCAGCGCTAGGGTTTTACAGGGGCTGCGATTTTTCGGTTTTGGGCTTCAATTGACAAAGATTTCCTCTTTCCATTCAGGGCGTGGTTTGGGTTTAGTTGGGGTGATTTTATTGATCTGTGTTTTATGAGAGAATGAGAGTGGTGGAGTGCAGTTGCGGCGATAGCATAGCACCGCCGCCGCTGGTTCTGTTGGGGATGATGGTGGCGGTGTTAAGAGTGAAGAAGGCCTCGCTAAGGTGTCGCTGACCAGCTATTGCTTAATTTTGTATAATTCGTTGAAGGGGATTTTGGGTGAAAACGTGGAAGAAGATAATGGGTATATATTTTTGTGGAGATGACGATGCGAATTGTGATAATTGAGAGAATTGAGGCAATGTTTGGAAGCGTTTTGGATCTTATTTTGATTTCATTTTGAGAAAATATGTTTTGGGGGAATAATTTGAGAATGAAAGTAATGTTTGTTTGTATTTTGGAAGGAGACAAAATACACTGTAGCAGTCAAATCATGTTTAAAGGTGTTAGAAAAAAATATTTTTGAAGAAAAAAATTGAAAGATGAAGTGATGTTTATTTGTTTTTTAGTGAAGACATTTTTTACCGTAGCAATCAAATCATTTTACTGTAGCAGTCACATCATGTCTGAAGGAGAAAGAAACTTTTGAAATTGTTTTGAGAAAATGATTTGAAAAGTGTAATAAATCCCATTTTGTTTTGGGGAAACAATGAAAACAAAATAAAAACGGTTCCAAACATTGCCTGATGAGTGTTTTGTGATAACAAAGAAAACCAAATCTCTGCCAATTATTTTACAAGAGGTTTTTTTTCCCTTTTTTAAGTTTTTTCTAATTCATTTACATTTAACAATATTTTTTTTGTATTTTGATTGTTTAAAAATATATATATAATTGAACATTTAATAAGACACAACAAAAATATTTATTAAGTTAAATAGTAAATATTTGAGTTTTTAAGATTTATTTATACTTAATATACATGTTTTAATCCTTGAATGTACTGAGGGGTAAAATTGTCCGAAAAGGGTGAAACAATTAAAATATAGCTATAAAGGAGAAAGTCAACGTGCCACGTCATCATTCACTAACAAATCCAAAACGGAGGGACCATTTTGTCGGGTTTAGTAATTCAGGGGGGTATTTAGTACAACCCCTATAGTTCAGGGGTACAAACTGTACTTTCCCATATATATATATATATATAGATAGATAACCTGTACGTTAATACTTAATACGTAACTTGTTTGTAATCTTTGCATTAACATTGAATTCAATAGTAGGGAATTAAGAAACCAGGCAAAAGGCAAATAATCAAATGCCAACCTGCTTTTAAGAAAAGAAAAAAACATTTGAACCCGCAAGGGTGGCCTAGCGGTTGGAGCAAGAGAGCTTGTGTCAATTGACCCAAGTTCGAATCCCCTTGCCAACGGTCGCTAGGTCGAGCGCTAGGTCGAGCTTGTCACACATGGTTAGCCTAGTGTGGTTTACATCTCTCGTATGGTTTGCAAGCTATTATACGAGAGTGTAGGTTTACCCAGTGCACCTATATGGTTGGCTGCGGGTTCCTGCATTACCAAAAAAAAAAAAAAAAAAAAAAAAAAAAAAAAAAAAAAAAACATTTGATCGTTGACTTTGCATGCATTGAATTAAACAAATATATATATATATATATATATATATATATATATATATATATATATATATATATATATATGTTAAGCATCTGCAGTTTGCACAATCAACATTCAAACTTAATACAGACCAATGGAGGGCAAGAAAGAGGATCGCCTATCTGATGAATCCTCAAAGTATTCAGCTGGACGGGTTACAAATGAAAGCCATGTAAGTCATTCGTTCTCTTATTAAATGAAAGAATTAAATGAATCCTTTTTAATTCCAAAGACATACAACAAAGTTCTGTGATTTGCATAACTTTTTTTCCTTCAAAATTCGTTCTTATGTTAATAACCAGCATTAAATATTTTTTCCAGTCCTCATCAGCAGACGAAAATAAAAAGGAAAATCCTCAAGGCCGGGAGTTGTCGTCGTCGCCTGTAGTCGCTCGGTCACTGCCTCAACAGGCGGACTTCCTATCGTATCTACATTTTCTGATATCGTATCTACATTTTCCTATCGTATAAAAAGGCTGGTCACCGGGGAAGTTCGGCATCATTACTTTTTCTGATATGGTAAGGGAATTCCAACCGAGTCAAACTAAGCTCTCTTACTCCATCCAATAGTTCACCCTTTGCGACCTTCTAATTAATGGATAAGGGATTTTTGTGCATAAGTGCCCAACCAAGCATCTTTATTATTTCTAGGTTTAGGGGCTATATCTGTTTCCAATAAGTCCATTCTTTTAATATTTATTATAAATAAAGAAACACTCATGTATATGTCAATATTACTCACAACCATTTATACCAAATTCTTAATTGTAACCCCAATTTAATCAATTTTGTCCACAAAAATCCAATTTTGACCACAAAAAATCCAATTTTGACTCTTTTTTTTCAATTTTTTTTTTGCCGCCGGATTCCGGCGTTGACTTTTTTTACTGTTTTTTTTTTAGTTTTTTTTTCTTTTTTTTGTTGTTTTTTTTTTTTTTAACGTTCGCCGCTAAACGTTGACCGTAATTATGCTGTCACTGGCAGTAAATTAACGTAATTATACTGTCAATGACAGTTAATTAACGTAATTGTACTGCAGGTGACAATACATTTATGTAATTGTTCTGCCGTTGACAGTAAATTAACGTAATATTATTATTTTGTATTTTATTTTTGTTTTTTATTTTTTTTTGATTTGTTGACAAGTCGACGTAATTATATTACTGTCGTTGACAGTAAAATAACTGTAAACACAATAATATTACTGTCAACAACATCAATATTATTATTTTTTGGGGTTTTTTGTTTTGTTTGAGTTATTCACGGAATAACGTAATAATATTACTGTCTATTATTGTAATATTACTGTAAACACAATAATATTATTGTGGTTGGCGGTAATATTACTGTTGTTATAGTAATATTGTTGTCAACCACATCAATATTACATAATAATATTACTGTCTATTATTGTAATATTACTGTGGTTGACGGTTATATTAATGTTGTTATAGTAATATTACTGTCACTCATAGTATTATTAATTCTTTTGCCTTTTTATTATGTTTACATTTGTTGAACGGTCAACTTAGTAATATTACTCTATTACACAATAACAATGAGTTTTGTTGTGTTAATATTACTGTGCTAGAGATTAATAGAGCAATATTACTGTGTTAAACAGTAATATAGTTAATATTATTGTCAATCACATCAATATTGCTGTTTAAACGAAAAAAAGTCGAACGCCAGAAACCGGCGAAAAAATCTGGAAAAAAAAATAAAAAAGTCAACGCCGGAATCCGGCGGCAAAAAAGAATTTCGAAAAAAAAAAGTTTTCGGTCAAAATTGAATAATTTGTGAAATTTAGCGTCAAATTGAGGTTAAATTAAATTAATGATGAAATTGAAGCATATTAAAGTATGAGGAGTTATTTTAGTCTTTTACAAAAATCTGGACCATGTGTGGACTTATTTGTAAAGGAGTTTTTTGTCTGGATCTCTTTATGAATAAGTACCCATTGATGGGCTTATTTGTAAAGACCCAATGGATAATAGAAGTAGAGCTTAGAGCCTGTTTGGCTAAACATATTTAAAACATCTTATAAGCTCCTACATTTAATAATTTCGACCATGCGATATATGGAAAATAAGATTCTAATAATTGGTTAAAAATAAGTATCTTATATATGTTTCACAAAGTAATATAAATTTAAAAATTCTCCAGCAAATAAAATATCATATATTCAACTTCAAATAAATATTTTCATCTTATTGTCTAGGGTGAAGTACAGTTTGCACCCTTTTAAGTATATAGTCGGTAACACTAACCCCTTAAAGTTACAAATGCAACACTTACCTTATTCATTAATGATTTCAATGATAAAACTTAATTTGATAATGATCATGTGGCATTAAAGTAATGTTTGGAATCGTTTTTGGCAGTTATTTTCATCTTATTTTGGGAAAGTATGTTATGAGGAAAATAATTTGAGAAAGAAAGTAATGTTTATTTATAATTTGAGAGGAAACAAAATACATTGTAATAGTTGAATCATATTTAAAGTTGTTGGAAAAAAATATTTTAGAAGAAGAATTTGAAACATAAAGTGATGTTTGTTTGTTATTTAGTGAAGACATTTTTTATTGTAGCCATTTTTTTTTATATTTTGTTGTATTGGGAATTACTTTTAAAAAACTTAACCAACACGAATTCGTTTCCAGAAAAGAATAAAAATAAAATGGAAACAAAACCAAAATATTCTAATACACTTCTAATTATTATATACAAAACTAGTATTTCACCCGTGCGATGCACGGAGATCAGTTTGAAAAGAAGAAAAATAATTATAAGTAAAAGACTATCTTTTTGTAACAAAATTAATTCAAGTAAAATATAATTGATGCTGCTCAAATGTCTATTGGGCAACCCAAGAGTCTTTGAGCCAAAAAGGGTAGAGAATGCCGAGAGTCACTGTCACGCGTCAGAGGTAGTCGAAGGGACCGCTCCACCGCTCCACTCGTTAGTTTACAAAACAGTTGAAAACACTAGGTGACACGCCGGGGGTGGCCCGACGATTTTCCTCCCACGCTCAAGTCAGAAAACTATCACAATATAAACAATTAATATTAATTAATTGCCTAATTAGTGCGTACATTGTTATGTGGATGATAACACATATTTATAGGTAGAGTTTAGTATGGTTTTCTTGTAGAAAACCAATTGGTACAAAAAACATTAGATATCTTCCCATAAGTTTCTTATGAAATTCTTAATTAAGGGCCTTTTTGTGTTGGGCTTTTCCTTTGAATGAGCATCATGAGCTTTTTGAGTTAAAGCCCAATTAGGCACATCAATAATGAAAGGAAAAAGAAGATAAACTTTATCTTTAAATTCAGAGCTGTCACATATGAAACGCAATTAAGAATTAGAAAGAAGAAAATACGAAGCTAAAACACGATATGAAAATTAAGTGAAATAATTTGAAACATATAGTACAACTATTTCATGGAATACAATTCGCTACACTATGTGAATCATATGCAAAATTACCATTTTACAACAAATATAGTAGCATATAGAAATTCAAATAACATGCAACTTTATCATTACCGACGTCCAACCAGTGATGTTCAATACTCAAACAATACACTTGCAAATATTCCAAAAAAGAGATAAGATGCATATGTCACTACCTTGACTGAACGATGGGTTGAACATGAAGAATACCACATATTACTAATACTAAGAAGAATACTAATAATAATACTAATATTATTCAGTGTTCTAAAAATCGGTCGAGGATGCCGATTAATTGGTCTCTGAGGCGGTCCCAAACCTTTACGATTTTAGTGTAAAGGTTTGAAAATTTGAATTTTTGCCTATAAGGCGGTTTAGGCGGTCTAAGGCAGGTTGAGGTGGTCGAGGCGGTCAAACCTTGAAGGATGGTCAAACTTAGGTGGCAAAAATTGGTTTTTTTTTTCTTTTACGTGTTTACTTTTTTAATTCAATATAAATATTGGGATTTTAATAAAAAAAATTAAGTTTATGCTTTATTTTGTTTATGTTAACTGTTATTGTTAAAGAACCTAATCATGTATGCCTGAAATATTCAAGAATAAATTTAAATTTAAAAAAATTGCCTTTTTATTTATATTTTATAAGGATATTTTTAAGTATTATGATCTTATCATTAGAAAACTTCGATGATGTTATTAGGATATATACACGATGGAGATATAAGTGTGTTTAAATATCTTTTTATATATGTTTTGAGTATTTATAAATAATATCTCGAAATATATTATATTAAATTTTAAAAACCGATTTATTTCTAATTTATCACCGAATAATCATCGCCGCACCGGTTAATCGTAAGTCGGTGCCAAACCGCCTCTGACCGGTTACCGCTTTTTACAACGTTGATACTAATACAAATAAAAGAACCTTTCAAAATCTCAATTTTATTATTTCAATAATCTAATTCTACAAGTAAAAGAATACGGATTTATGTTTAATGCATTCAAAAGTTCGAAATCACAACTTGAACATCTAAATTTTTTAAATATTTTTATTGTGAATTTTTAAAATTATATAACTGTAATGAATTTTCAAAATCAGTTATTATTATAAAAAACAAAATCGGTTTGCTAAGTGTTGAAAATAATAAATGGGATTTTTGTGCATAAGTTTCTGATCAACCATCTTTATTATTATAGGTTCAGGGGTCATATCACTTTCGCCAATAAGTCCATTCATTTAATATATATTATAAATAAAGGAAAAATTAATGTATATGACAAAATTACCCCCAACGGTTTACACCCAATTATTAATTGTAACCCCAATTTAATCAATTTTGACCTCAAAAATCTAATTTTGACTTCTTCTTGTTTTCAACTTTTTTTTTTTCAGAACTTATTTTTATGCCGCCGGTTTCCGGCGTTGACTTTTGTTAGTGTTTTTTTTATTATTATTTTTTTTACGCCCGCCAATAAACGTTGACCGTAATTGTGCTGTCATTAACAGTAATTATACTGTCACTGACAGTAAATTAACGCAATTATACTGTCGTTGACAGTTAATTTAGGTAATTGTACTATCGTTGACAATACATTTATATAATTGTACTGTCGTTGATAGTACAATTAGAGTCAACGACAATATTATTATTTTTTTGGTATTATTTTTTTCATTTTGTTTGATTTGTTGACAAGTCAACGTAATTATATTATTGTCGTTGACAGTAAAATAACTGTAAACACAATAATACTACTGTCAACCACAATCAATATTATTATTTTTTTGGGTTTT
The DNA here is from genome assembly GCF_056151865.1 of Erythranthe guttata. Lineage (NCBI taxonomy): Eukaryota > Viridiplantae > Streptophyta > Magnoliopsida > Lamiales > Phrymaceae > Erythranthe > Erythranthe guttata. The sequence goes on along the minus strand of NC_142539.1, from coordinate 8,214,714 downwards.
TTCTTCTGTTTGAGTTATTGACGAAGTAACGTAATAATATTATTGTGCATTATTGTAATGTTACTGTAAACACAATAAAATAAAAAAATAAAAATACTTTACACCTTCCAGTTACAATTTTCTTGGCATTTTCTACCCTAATTTACCTCTTGGCTCAAAGAGTGACGGGAAACCAGTTTTGTGGGTTTCAAGAGGGCCAGATTCGTCCTTTTACCTAAGCTGTAAAAATTACTATATTTTCAAAGTTATAATTGTATGTAAAAATTGAAACATGACTAAAACTTCAATTTTCCTCACTTTATTCATGTGCTTGAAGTGCAATTTAGGGAACATCTCTTTGCTCACAAAATATTTTGCATTCCCTATTTTTTATAGTATAGCAGATTCCTTGAGGTGCTTAATAAAGCACTTGATGTTTCAATAGCAATTAACTTTTGCATTCTTCTATTGGTTTAGTTTTATTCACACTCGTCACTCACGCTTGACGCTTCCCGTCCCGGCTGTTCATCAGCAGATCAACGTCGTAATTTTTCGGACATGGAGCTCACGGTGAGTTCTTTGCGAGACTACTTGCGATTCTTAGTTGTTACTTTTTCTTTTTTTTATTTACTAGAAAGGAGGATAATTACTGGTTCTGTTCGTCAGCAGATCAACTTCATAATTTGTTGGGTATGCATGGAGCTCACGCGAGACAATTCTTTGTTATTAACACGGAAACAATAATGATTACAATTTATAATTTTCCTTCAATTTTATATGAAACTGAAAAAGTTTTTGATCATATTACCTATTAATTTATTTACATCCCGAAATGTTTTTGAAAATAAGAAAGGCCTTGTATTTATTCTGCAGATTGACGACTTTGTTCTTGTAAGAGTCCGTGGACAGCAAAGTAATATTATAGGTATGTTATAAATACATAATATGGTTTCCAATAAAAGTTCATTTCTTCATGATACTTTATATTTCTGCATCAATATACTGCAACATTAACTATTAATTCTAGCGGTCATGTTTGTCATGAAATTAACTAACTTGTGTAATCATTACATAAAAAATAACTCCTTGAATGTATAACGTTGATTTCAACAACATAGCTTGAATGGTACAAGCACACACGGAATTTATGTATATGTTCGGCCAAAAAAATGAGCTGGAACGGACCCTAAATCTCTAGTTCCTTTTTTCCGATCCATAAACCCTAACAGACGTAAATTCCATCTATATATCCCCAAATTGAGGTGAATTTAAGTACATGTTTTATTTGGACACTGATGACTCATAATATTCAATTTGTGAAGACGAAAAAAGTAACATTTTCAAGAGTTATAACTTATAATCATTTAATGGTTACGAAAGATGGCTTATTCTAAATTCCAACAATTATTTAGGGTTTACAAGTAGATGCAAGACATTTAACTGATACCTTTGACATATTTGTATCTGTAGAAAAACATATATTTGCGAAAAATCCAAGATTAATTATTTCTATCTGTCCTCACATAGAGAATCTCACAAAATTGAACACATTTGTGCAATGAAATACTTCATAAGTAAAAGTTATATCCAAAACTAAGTTGACAATGAATATTTGTCCACGGGAATTAAAATTAGAAGAAAAACGCATTCCTTTATTTCAGTTCATAAAATTAAATTCTTCTCTGATCTCAACTGAATAACAATGCTCGATAGTGAGAACGAAAAGATTCAATACAGCGATTGTGATGTTGCTTTGTTTCACCTCAATATGGGGATATAATATAGATGGAATTTACGTTTGCTAGGGTTTATGAGAAAGAGAAATTAGGAATTTGGGAAAGGAAAATAGGTGGAGAGAATAATGTGGGCGTGCATGTTCCACCTCATATTATTTTGGTTGCCATATGGACGTCACGTGATGATCCACCCAACTTAACAGCCTAATTTGACGGCTGAACCAAAATTGTCCAAATTTGAACAACGAGAATAGACGACGAGACTCAAGTCTACCTTTCAAACAAAAATGTGACATAACTTGCCGAAATACATTTCCATTCGATTGTTGCATAAACCTTCACCTAAAAAACATGAAGTTTATTACATTTAGTACCTTGTCTTAAATTGAATTTCCATAAATCCTTGTTATGTTATTAATATGAGGACTACTCTTATAATGCATTTTTTAGCAATATGGCCACGGTGAGTGTTTAAGGGGCGCATATTTTACTAAAAATAATTTTTTAAAAGAGATTTTGCTGGTATTAATAACACAATAATGATTTTAAAAACAATTAGAGCAAACATAAGGATGCTGAGTGCAATAAACCAAAAGGCACATGATACATTGTAGGAATGCAATTCAATTTTTATTATTATTTTTTTTTAGTAAATTCAAGTCATTAATTTACAATGGGAAGTAGGGGAGGGAGCGACACTCGAACCATAGACTTTTACCCTATTGATAAGGTTATGTACCAACTCTCCTAATGAGGCTACCATAAACAATGACAGCCCATCCATTAAACTGGAAAATGGTTAATGTAAATTATAGAATGTGCTTATAGTCATTCAATGAATAAGACTACACTGTCTAAAGGCATTTGCTATATATATATATATATATATATATATATATATATATATATATATATATATATATATATATATATGTAAAATCATTCAATAATGATTGATCAATTGCAAAATTTATGTGTCATTTTTCAAATATTTCAGAAGAAAGTGATGAGATGATGCCTAAAGAGGAAGCGATTTGCATGGTATGTTTCAATAAGTTTACTGTGGAGGATGTGCTAATGACCAAATGCAAATGTAAATTTGCATTAATACATGAAAACTGCTCCAAAAACAGAGGAAACAACTGTCAAATTTGCGAGGAAGAGATCCAATACGTACCTGTAACAGTATTATCGGACAAACAGTCTTTTCCCACAACACAAAAGTTGGATGCGAAAGGTTCTACTTTTGCAAGGTACGAAAGAGGCTACTAATAACTAAAAGTTAAACAACATGTATTCTTTAGGTGTTAATTTACACGGTTTTTTAGATGCTACATCCGGTGAAACACTGGGTGATCCTGCACGATTGATCTGCACACAATAATATACACACTCATGTGTATGTTTGCTTAGTGGATAGTTATTTATAGACCTATGGTGCAAAATCACCCGGTGTAGCATCTCATAGACCTTAATTTCTCCGCTTTGAGTGCCACGGTTTTTTTGTTTTTTGTTTTTTTTTGAAGTGTTGCATGAAAGGGCATATTCCGTTAAAAATTAACACCATTAACAATAGAATGTATTTCATGGAAGTTTAACATTGGGGGGGAGGGTGTAAATTTGGTGCATGCTTTCTACAATGTAATGAGAATCTATGCCAAAACACTTTGTGATAATTTATACACATTGTTGAACACTTTAAAGATTTTTTTTTTTGTTATAGTGACATGCAAATGTAACTCTAGTAACAATAGTAGAAAAAACAAATACAATTCTATTCGGAGTAAAACTTGTGAAAATCTTTGTCTCAACTTTATATGTTGATTTCTGAATAAAAATGTCTTATGCAGGTACTGGCGCATGTTATCAAAGAAACTTTGACAAAAAAAAATAGTGAAGATCAAGTTCAGTAATCTGAAATTAATTACTTGGTTTATCAGATTTGTAATGTCTTATTTTGTGTGCTTATAAAATAAGTGGCAGATTTGTAATATGAGTATTCTTATCTTAAAGCAAGTAGTGTTTGCAAACTTATGAGTATTATGTGCTTATAAAATAAGTGGCAGATTTGTAATATATATTAGTAACTGTCAAATGAGTATTCTGTCAAACATATATTAGCAAAAATAAAATAGAATATGAGTATTCTGTTATCGTTAATTTGTAATTTCAAAAATTAATATTTTTTTAGAAGTATCAACAATAGCAAGTTTCATCTTCCATCATTAATGTGGAAAATTCTCTGAAGACGTATCTTGCTTTTTAAATTCTCCATGTAAGTGTATTTTATATGATCAAGAAAAACAATTAAAGAGCAGCAGCTCAATTGTCCCCTAAAATTCCATTCTTGTTTGTTCATCTTCTTTGCCTTCTTTATCAACAATATTCTTCCATATCAAAGGGAAAATCTATTTATCGATCTTCGGATGTGCCAACTAATTTAGCATCAAAAGAAAGATTGCACGGCACTTCGATACATTAGGCGAGGAGTGAGCAAATCAAGCATTTTCAACAAAAGAAAGGCAAAAGAAGCTTGGAGTGTCTTGCAGGAAGAGTTTCATGGAAATGATAAAATTGTCTCCATAAGACTGCAATCTTTAAATGGAGAAATTTTGACGATTTATCGATGAAAGAAAGTGAGAAAAAATCAGATTTTTTGACGCGAGTCTCCAAAATTGTGAATCATATTGAAAGCTTTGGCGACACCATCCAGGATAAGAAAGTAATCGAGAAGATTTTTAGAAGTCTACCGGCTAGATTCAACCATTGTGTAGCAGCCATCGAAGAGTCGAATGATCTGTCAAAGATGACAATGCATGAATTAATGAGTTCGTTGCAAGCCCACGAACAAAGGATTAATCGGTTGGCAAATCAGCCCGTCGAACAAATTTTTCAATCAAAAGTCATCATCTCTCGAAAATTAGGTAACACACCGCAGCAAAGAAAGTACTCGTTTCACAAGAGTCAATTTGGACGAGGACGACATGGAAATGAACTAGCAAAGGAGAAGTACAAAGAGAAGCCGCAAAGATCAGGTGATGGACCTTTCTACATTATTTACAACAAAACGAATCATAACTCAAGAGATTGTCAATTCAAGTGCGAGAGATGTAAAATTCCTAATTATTCACAAATGGATTGTTGGCTTCAAAATAAGAACTCTACAAAGGAAAATTTTATCGAAGAAGAGAATGATGAAAAACTCTTTTATACGTGCCTGAATGCCGAATATGAGTCGTTAGAGGTTTGGTATATGGATAGTGGTTGTAGCAACCATATGACGGGGAACCGAAACCATTTTGAGCAGCTCGACGCTAACTTCGCCTCCCAATTGAAACTTGGCGACGGAAAAATGTGAAGTGTGTTAAGTGTATATTTTTACACTTTATCATATCTTTTAATTGGAGCTTTTGGTGTATTTAATTGATAATTGGTGCTTAAAGTGTTAATTTATTGTGTTTTAGGTACAAATTGAAGAATAGGATAAATAGAGGGTCAAAAATGAAATTTAAGAGAAAATATGAGCGAAAAGTGAAAAGTCAAAAGTTTGAAGAACAAGAGCCCAGACGGCCGTCAGAGAGATACAATTAGATTTTGGACGACCGCCGGAAACCCTCTGTGGAAGAATAAAGTCTCTGGAATTGAGACAGTCGTCTGGAATTTGAACTGAAAATCCAAACGGCCGACCGAGAAGGCGTAGATGCGCAGTAAAGGAATTCTAATTGCACAAGGAAACTGCCATTTTCTCCAGCTTTTCCACCCTATAAAAGACCAATTCAAGCACACAATTGGGAGTCCTCTTTTTACGCAATTTCAAGGGCAGAGAAGCAATAACAAAGAATTCGAAGACTCCAAGCATAGTTTTATCGTTTACGATTTATTTTAATTTCGTTTTTACTTTAATCATGAGTAGCTAATTCTTTTATTTCTAGGATTTTATTTTGAACCCTATGTGGGATTTTTATGAACTCAATTTTATGATTTTATGCAAGTTTTAATTGCGTGCATAAAATTAACCACTTTATGTGCTTTTCTGTTATTATTAATAGCACGGAACATCGGGTTAATATTTAGAATTGTGGTAGAAGAGTCTTTGTGGTATTAACATAGGAATAGTTAATCTCGTAGGTAGCCATTATTGAGATTTGTGCTTCATGTTGTGTTCTAGAATTAATTGCGTAGGAATACAATAATTGAATTTAGAATATTAGAATCGTAATACACACGGAAGCGGGTTATGATTAATTTAGCATCTCATGTTAGTAATCCGATTTAATAACTTTCATAATTAAAGGAATTGGGGAATTAATAATCACATAGGGGGGAGAATAAAATCCTAGGCTTGTTTTCTCTGATTAATCTTCGTGTTTAATTGTTTTCTTGCTCTTGTCTTTTTAATTTGTTTTAATTTAGTTTAATTAATTTAGAATAATTTCTCAACATTCGACTGCGTAGGATGGGCTTGATCACAATTGGTAGGATTTGGCGTATATAATTAAATAATTAAATATTCTTTATGGGATCGATACTTGGACTTAAAAATCAATTATATTACTTGTACGATACGTGCACTTGCGTGTAGGTATTACCACCAACAAAGTGCTCAAGGAAAGGGAACTATTTCTGTCTACACCAAGGGAGGTACGAAAAAACTTATTCTTGATGTTCTTTACGTACCTTATTTAACGCATAACCTTCTAATCGTTGGATAGCTGATGCGAAATGGATATTTCATTTCCTTTGATGATGACAAGGGAGTAATATTCGACAAGAAAAAGAATACGACTGTGGAAGTATATATGACTGAAAATAAAGTCTTTTCTCTTATAATGCCATCTAATCCTGAATTTGCGTTGAAAACCGAACAAGTTCGTGATTCTTATCTTTGGAATTTGAGATAGGGACATTTGAATATGAAAGGGCTGCATATTTTGAAGCAAAAGAAAATGGTTATCGGGCTCCCGAGTATCAAAGGAGAAGAGAGAGTGTGTAAAGGCTGCGTATTTGGAAAAAAATACACCGGTTACCTTTTCCGGAAACCTCATGGCGTGCTAAAGCTCCTCTCGAATTGGTTCACTCGGATGTTTGTGGTCTTGTTCGGACTCCAAATTTCAATCAAGAAAGGTATTTCATTCTTTTTATTGACGATTTTAGTAGAATGATGTGGGTGTATTTTTTGCAAGAAAAATTGGAAGCTTTTTCGGTTTTTCTCCATTTCAAAGCAATGGCAGAAGGCAAAGTGGACATCAAATGAAGACTCTCCGGACTGATCGTGGGGGAGAATTTATTTATTCTCCGTTTATGAACCATTGCAAAGAAAATGCATTACAAGGCAGCTCACTGTAAGTCGTAGCCCGCAGCAAAATGGAGTGGCCGAACGGAAAAATCGTACGGTTTCCGAGATGGCGAGGAGCGTGTGAACATTCAAAGGCCTACCAAACAATTTATAGGCTGAGGCGGTCAACACTGCCGTTTATATCTTGAACAGGTCTCCGACAAAAACCGTTCAAAACCGCACTCCGTTTGAAGCGTGGAACAAAAGGAAACCAGTTGTTGATAAACTTGAGAATTTTTTGCAGCATCGCCTATGCCCATATACCAGCTGTACATCGAGAAAAGTTCGACAAGAAGGGAAGGAAGTATTTGTTTATTGGCTATAGCGATGAGTCGAAGGGATACAGACTACTAAATCCCGATTCCAATCAATTTTTGGTTTCGAGAGATGTTATCTTTGACGAAACTGCAACCTGGGAGTGGAATGTTGAATCAATTCAACAACCAGCTGAAAATTCTGGTATCGTGGAACCATTATCAACTCGATGTGCTGATTCTTCTCCGCAAAATTCACAAGAAAATGCAACTCCAGTTTCACCAAGCACTCCTCAAAGGGAATCAGGCCCTAGTGAAATAAACGAGGAAGATTCAGACTCTGAAAATCAGGTGAGAAAAGTTCGTTTGTTAAAGGATATTTACAATTCTTGTGACATTGCTTTTTTCAGTTACGAGCCACAAAGCTTTGAAGAGGCAGCAAGGGGAAATGTTTGGATTAAAGCAATGGGTGAAAGGGCACTCAAGAAACTCGGCAATTTTCTTCACATTGAAACCAACATCCTCTTTCAAATCCTCATATTTTAGAAACAACACTTTACGAGGATTCTCCAAATGGGCATTCCTGAATCCAAGCACATTGTCCCAAAAGGGCCCCTTAATATGAATTCCCGTGCAAAACATGTCGAAAGCCTCGTCCAACTCGAGTGGGTTTGCATCTTTTACGAACTTGTTTTCAAGCGAAAAATGGCGATATGAGATGAACATATCCAAAGGGTTTCTGCAAATGTAGATAATCCTACATTCGGATTCGAGGATGGACATGGGGAGGCTATGGAAAGGCACGGAGTCGCGAAATTTTGAATGCTTTGGAGATCAGGATTTTTCTTGATCCCTATAAAGATTGAATTCGAGGTCAAGAAAAAGATGGGGGTATGGCAAGTGAATAAAGGCTTTCATAATGATTACGGTAAATATTGCGATTGGCTATGGAAAAAGTGAGGGATTTCAACCAGGTGGTTCATGATTTAGGTAGGCTTGCCAATATTATATCAGAATCCTTTGCTTTGAAGTACTTTTGAGCCGACAATATTTGTCGGAATACATACAACCCACACCAAAATCCTTGATATTTAACGAATACGACTCCATCCCAACTGGTTTGTTGTTCGAGTTTTTTGAGCAACTCATGGAACTTGTGATCCTTTGAACAATTATCAATTTCTGCAAAAGAACGATTTTGTTCTTCTTTTCTCTACATTGATCAAAAGTTCAAAATATATTAATCCCTTAAGAAAAATGTTATATACAAAGATATATGACTCTTGTTTGATTTTATAATTACCTAGCTAGCATGATGATTTTGTAGTTGGAAGTAATTAATCTTGACATTATTTCAAGATATGTGCCAAATAAATGATCAATCAATTCATTTTAGAAAGAGTTTTAACGTGTAGTTAAAATTTATATATTAACAAAGACATGATAATTAATGCACCCCATCAAAAACTCAACCATCATTACTACATATGTTTGATGAGTACAATAAAAGAAGATTAAGTACAGAAAAAGAACACACATTTCAATCTCCTTATAATTAATCGGGTTTTAATTGAATCTACTTATACGTGTACATTTATATATATTTAATAGGAGCTTAATTCTGCATTTGTGTATAATTGTTTTAGGCGGAGATTATTACTACACTATAAAGAAAGTTAAAGCTCATTGGATTCTTAAAATCTTGAAATATAAGAAGAGAGCTCAAGAACTCCATCTTAGTTTTATATATATATATATATATATATATATATGGTAAACTACAACCACCCCTGAGGTATGGTAAATTTACAAAAAAAAACCCTCTTGTTTGGATAATTACATCTACCCCTCAATTATGATTTTTTCTTACACCTCCACCCTTATAGTGTCAAATACAACATAATCATCTAGATTTCGTGAAATGTGCTCTAGTTTGTACTCGTTTTGTGTAAAAATACAGTTTTTGATGCACCAAAATCTAATATATACAAACTTAAAAACACATATTATGATCATCTTGCTTCAAAATGTGGAGTTCGAATCGGATAAAATGGGTACAAAAGTGATAATAATCCTTATAATCTCGAAAATTCTATGAAAATTGAAACCGCAAGGGTAGACGTGTAAAATGATATATATATATATATATATATATATATATATATATATATATATTGTTTGGATAATTACAACCACCCCCTCAACTATAAATATTTTTACACGTATACCCTTGCGGTTTTAAATTTCATCGAATTTTCGAGATTATATGAATTATTATCAGGGTAAATAGCATTAAACCACCTAAACTTTTTCAGTTTTTGCGGATCACCACCTGAACAATTTTTTTTTGCATGAGTTCACCCGTACTTAATAAATTGTGTCACTTTGCCATTTTTTGCCGGTTTTCAGGTCAAAATGACCTGTTCTCAACTCATGTGCGTTGCACATGACAAATCCAAGGGTATTGATGTCTTTTCCATTTTTAAAATGAAATAAATGTTTTTTTAGGATAAATGGAATAAATATAAAATAGAATAATTAAAAGAAAAAAAAACATGTCAGTTTTATTTTATTTAATTAATCAATTTTATATATACATACATTATACATACATATGCAGGGGATACAACCCAGTTGCAGTTGCAGAACACAAGTTTTGAAGAAAGATTCTCTCACATACACACACACACACACACACACACACACACACACACACACACACACACACACACACACACACACACACACACACACACACACAACACATTCATTCCTGTTTTTAACTAATTTAATCGGTATGAATTAACTTGGTACGTTTGTATTTCACTTTTTTTCATCGAATATTTGATTCTTTGATTGAATCCCACTTCAGATCTGTTGATTTTAATAAAAAAAATTAATTTTATTTTGCATTTGAATTGAAGTGGGATGATCTTGGTGAAATGGGGGGACGAATTTTCGTGCAACTGGTGGTGGTTTTATCATTTCGGAGTGGTAGTGTGTTTGTTGCAAAAGCAGAGGATTTCATACCCGATCTCACCGCCAAGCGCCGCGCACTTCCGCCGCGGCCTCAATTGTGAGAAGATCATCTAATCCTCCATTCGTTGGAAGATGATCTAGTTGATTCGGAGGAAGAAATCGAGAGAAAATAGTGTTCATATAACCTGAATTGGGGAAAGGGAAAATTAAATGGGCATTTTTGACGTAATTTTTGGACCAATTTCATTCAATTAAAATGGGTTGGGATTAAATGTGTTCAAAATACAAACTTTAGAATGTATTGTGTTCATTGTCGAAGAATCTCGTTTGAGGTTGTGGGCGGCGGATCTGAAGATGTGGTGGTGGTGGTGAGTATGGTGGTTGTGCAAGAGGGCGTAGCTGGGTTGTGGGCGGCGGATGTGAAGAAGATGTGGTGATGGTGGTGAGCTTGGTGGTTGTGCAAGAGGGCGGAGCTGGTTCCTGGTGGTGAGCGGCGGACGGCTGAAAATTGTGAATTGGGTGAGTAGAGTGGGGTGGTGTGCATGAGATGGGTAGTTCCTGGGATTGGAAAGAAGATGAAGGCCTTTTATTTATTTATTTATTTTATTTAACATTTATTCCATTTATCCTAAAAAAAACATTTATTCCATTTTAAAAATAGTAAAGACGTCAATAGCCTTAGATTTGTCATGTGCAACGCACATGTGTTGAGAACAGGTCATTTTGACCTGAAAACCGGCAAAAAATGGCAAAGTGGCACAATTTATTAAGTACGGGTGAACTCATGCAAAAAAAAATTGTTCAGGTGGTGATCCGCAAAAACTGAAAAAGTTTAGGTGGTTTAATGCTATTTACCCTTATTATCACTTTTGTACCCGTTTTATCCGATTTGAACTCCACATTTTGAAGCAAGATGACCATAGTATGTGTTTTTAAGCTTGTAATACATATATATATATATATATATATATATATATATATATATATATATATATATATATATATATATATATATATATATATATATATATGGGTTGTTGTGCATAAGTCCCCTACCAAGCATCTTTATTATTCTAGGTTTAGGGGCTATATCTCTTTCACCAATAAGCTCATCCCTTTAATATTTATCTTATATAAAGAAAGAAACGTTGGATAATCCTAAAAAACACTAATCGTATTTATGTAATTATTTATTTTTTTAATTTTTTTTTCTCTACTAATTTCTAACTATAATTTTTAACAAGAGTAAAAAGCAGTTTCCCCCCTAAACTAATGCTCGTTTTGCGCTTTGCCCCCCAAACAATTTTTTTTTGCACGTTTTTACCTAAACTCGTGCTTTTGTTGCACGTTGCCCTAAAAACGGTATATTCCGGTGATTTCCGCCGGAATACTAGGCATGTGCGAATCACGTGAGTTTGACAGGGGCAAACTTGTCCATTCACTTGCATTCCCTCTTTTTCTCCATCCTCTTTCTCTCTGTTTTTATTTTTTCACTTCCTTTTCTTTTTTCTTTTTTTTTTTTTTTTTTTTGTTTTTTGTCATCTCCGTAATCTCTCTCTTCTCAAATTCTCAAATACACAGAAGCAAGTTCTCCACTTCTCCCCTTGATTAGTCTTCTTCTTCTTCCCCATCCTTTAATCACTTATAGTGCAGAAGAAAATACACCCCCCAATTTCCCCGTCCTTTTTGGCCTTCATCCTACCTCTTCAAATTTGTACAGGAATTCTGGACATGAGAGGATTGTGAGATGGGCGGACCGAGGTTTTTGTAGAAAATGATTTCTCCGCTGCTTTTGCTTTTTTCCCCCTCATGAGAATGCTTCAGCATATCAATTTTCCATGCTTCTTTGAAAATAAAAATCACCAATTCAATAGTACAGTAGCTTTTTAATCTTAATTAAATAAATAAAAAAACTCCATTGTTGTCTTCAGTAGCCAAAAAAAAACTCCATTGTTGTTTGCTTTAATATGAAGGTTAATGTTTTTTAATGTTTGTGTGATGTTATTGTTTGGATTTTGGATTGGGGTACAATTTTATATTCTCAGAATGTAAGAATTTCTTCGTCGGGAGTGGATTGAAATAAAATGGGAAAATTATTTTCTTCAGATTCGAGAATTGAGGATTATTTTCGAATAATCAATTCGACTATGAAATTGAGTTTTGCGATTCCCCCTTCATCCATCGAGTGTCATTCATACAGAAATATTGCTGAAAAGTGGGATCTTGGAGGTAAAGTGAGATGGATTTCCATGTTAAAAGTGAGAATTGTGTAGATCGAGAGTGGGAGAGTGCAGAAAATATCGAGAAAATTGCTCTAACAAAAATAACAATTCATCCTACTCCTTCAGTTGTGTGTGAGAAAGATGAAATTTCACAGGGGAGAAAATCTGCGTAAAAAATGGAGGATGAAGGATGGCGTTGGGAGAGACGAAGGGGAATGAAGAATATGAGTGAAGTGACAAGTTTGCCCCTGCCAAACTCACGTGATTTGCACATGTCTAGCATTCTGGCGGAAATCACCGGAAAATACCATTTTTAGGGCAATGTGTAACAAAAACACAAGTTTAGGTAAAAACGTGCAAAAAAAAATTGTTTGGGGGGCAAAGCGCAAAACGGGCATTAGTTTAGGGGGCAAACTGCTTTTTACTCTTTTAACAATGATCAAAATTAAAATTAACCCATGAAGAATCCTACCTTATTGGTACTTATGTAAGTATTTTTTTTTATTCTTTTTCTCTACTATTTTTTTAACTATAACAATTATTAATCTCCAATTTTTTATCAAGTTATCTCAAATCTTAAGAGATAAAGATAGAAATTCGATTTGTTAAATATTAGTCTATTTATTTCGATTATAAATCATAATATGTAAGATTTAAAAAAACTAATGTTAAATAAAATATGAATAATACTACATTATTAAATTTTACTATATTAGTGTACTATATTTTCTTATTATTTATTAAATTGGTTTTTTTTCACTATTTAAATAATATCCCGTGCATCGCACGAGGAAAATGCTAGTATACATATATATGATACGGGTCATTAAAAATAAGCCCATCAATTGATACTTATTCATAAAAAAAGTCAACGCCGGAGTTATTCACGAAATAACGTAATTATATTACTGTCGTTGACAGTAAAATAACTGTAAACACAATAATATTACTGTGAACAACATCATTATTATTTTTTTAGGTTTTTTGTTTTGTTTGAGTTATTCACGGAGTAACGTAATAATATTACTGTATATTATTGTAATATTACTGTAAACACAATAATATTAATGTGGTTGACGGTAATATTACTGTTGTTATAGTAATATTGCTGCCAACCACATCGATATTATTATTTTGTATCAATCTTTTTGTTTGTTCGAGTTATCCACAGAGTAACATAGTAATATTACTGACTATTATTGTAATATTATTGTGGTTGACGGTAATATTACTGTTGTTATAGTAATATTATTATCCCTCACAGTAATATTAATTCTATTAGCTTTTTATTATGTTTACATTTGTTGAACGGTCAACATAGTAATATTACTCTATTACACAATAATAATGAGTTTTGTTGTGTTAATATTACTATGCTAGAGATTAATATAACAATATTACTGTGTTAAACTGTAGTTTAGTTAATTTTACTGTGTTTAACAGTAATATAGTTAATATTAATGTCAATCATAGCAATATTGTTGTTTAACCAAAAAAAAAGTTACAGAAAGAAGAAAAAAAATCAGAAAAGTCAACGTCGTAGACCGGCGGAGACCGGTGGTTGAAATATCAGGAAAAAAAAAATGGTCAACGCCGGAGACTGGCGAAAAATCCTGAAGAAGAAAAAAAAATCAAAAAGTCAACACCGGAGACCGGCGTTGACCGCCGATCAACGCCGGAATCCGGCGGCCAAAAAAAAGTTTTGGGTCAAAATTGAATAATTTGTGAAATTTTGGGTCAAATTGAAGTTAAATTAAATTAAGCATGAAATTGGAGCATATTAAAGTATGAGGGGTTATTTTAGTCTTTTACAAAAATCTGGACCATGCGATGCACGGGATATATATATATATATATATATATATATATATATATATATATATATATATATATATATACTAGCATTTTCCTCGTGCGATGCACGGGATATGATTTAAATAGCGAAAAAAAATAATCAATTTAATAAATAATAATAAAATATAGTACACTAATATAGTAAAATTTAATAATGTAGTATTATTCATATTTTATATAACATTAGTTTTTTTAAATCTTACATATTAAGATTTATAATCCAAATAAATAGACTAAGATTTAACAAATCGAATTTCTAGCTTTATCTCTTAAGATTTGAGATATATTGATAAAATATAGGAGATTAATAATTTTTATAGTTAAAAAATTAGTAGAGAAAAAAAATTAAAAATAAATTATTACATAAGTACCAATAAGGTAGAATTCTTCACGGGTTAGTTTTAATTTTGATAATTGTTGAAAATTATAGTTAGAAATTAGTAGCGAAAAAATATTACAAAATAAATAATTACAGAAATACCATTAGAGTTTTTTACGGTTACCCAGCATTTCTTTCCTTAATATATATATATATATATATATATATATATATATATATATATATATATATATATATATATATATATATATATATATATATATATATATATATATATATATATATATACATACACGCGCGAGTGTGTGTGAAGTGTATTTTTTTTTCCCATTAAAAAGAACCATTGCATACATACACTTGAAAAAAATTCCTATAAACTAAAACACTAGTTGTGCATGCTTTTAGTAAATTTTAACAATTTTGAGTGATAATAATAT
The DNA here is from genome assembly GCF_056151865.1 of Erythranthe guttata. NCBI lineage: Eukaryota > Viridiplantae > Streptophyta > Magnoliopsida > Lamiales > Phrymaceae > Erythranthe > Erythranthe guttata. Next base: position 8,199,578 of record NC_142539.1, on the reverse strand, counting down.
TTCTCAAATAAAAACGTTTGTCACTCACTCCGGTCCAAATAATAGTATTTTTGCGATTTTTCTTATTTTCTCACTGTTCCTCAAAAAACATTTGTGTTTAATAAAGCGGGATAATTACAGTTTTTGTCCTCATATTTATCATCTAAAATGACGTTAGTCCTTAAACTTTCACAACCACAGGATCGGCCGTCAAATGTCCCCGTTAACTTGGACGGAATTGCACATGTGGCAATGAAACTCGAGCTCGAAAAGACCCCTAGTCCATTCAGTCTAATTATGAGGTGGAGTAATACCCTTATTCTCTCCTCCTATTTCTATTCTCAAACCCCTAATTCCATATAATTCCTTATTAACGTAAACCCTACCTCTAAATTTCCTTTTTGAATCTTGAGGTGAAATAAGGCAACACCAGAATCACCCAATTATAATTCACAGTTTGGGAACCTTTGTGGATTTAGAACATCACAATCACACAACGAAATTTGTGGACTTGGAACGTTCATAAGGAATCATTGGGGATACGGTTTACGTTCATAACTTGTACGAGCTCTGGAATGTGACGACCCCTTTTCAGGGGCTCTCGGAAATTCAAACACTCTTCTCAATGTGGTGGGATTGGGGATTTAGGGATAAAAATAGGGGGGGAGAATGAGGTGTCACTCCACCTCACGTTTAGACTGCCAACAGGTTTGGTGGTATGTTCTAGCTCGATTTGACTGCCACATGTGAAAATTCCGTCCAAGTTAACTAAGAAACTTGACGGCCAAACCGAAAGGGTCAAAAATTGGTAAGTTTGAGGACTAAATTTGTGATGCCGAAAGTTTGAAGACTAAAATCATTTTAGGTCACAAGTATAAGGACGAAAACTGTAAATACCTTACTAAAGCACTAGTGATGTCATATATATATATTAAAAGGAGCAATATTCTGTAAAAGAGGTACATGAAAGAAACAAAGGCGTCGTGTATTCAACTATAAAACATATATGGTATTAAAGTGATGCATCATCAATTCCAATATTTCATTGATGTTACACTATTATAATAAGATAAGAATAGATGGACCCTTTGATATATTAAAGAAGAAATCAATCACATGTGAGAATCCGATATCTTTTTCCTACAATAATACTAAAGTAGCAATTGTTTATTTTGTATGTTTTTTATTTATTAAGCTGAATTTGTAACATACCACGCCACTTTTTCCACATATGAGAATTATTTGATGTACGAGAGTAAAAGTGAAAATGGTTTCGTGTATTGACTTTCATCTTTTTACCATTTTATGTAAGTTTGTGACATATGAAAGAAAATTAAAGTTCTCTCTATTTATCATTTTTATATTACTCACGGTCGTTCTCGAGATTTTGGATTTCCAGGCGAAATTTGAAGACGGTTAAAAAATGGGGTCTTTCTACAATCTCCATTTTAAAAAAGGTGATAAACTCTATGTTAACTTGTTTTTGTAAGGTATATAACAAGTGGCAATGGTAGAAAATTATAATATAGTGGGGTTGAAGTTTTCAGGGATTCGGGTAGGGGTGAGTTCGGGACGGGATTTCGGGAATTCGGGATTTTCGGGATCGGGATAGAAATTTTAAATCCCAATCCCGTCCCATATTATTAAATCCCGGTATATCGGTATCCCTAAATATTTCGGGATTTCGGGATTGGGATCGGGAGTCCCATATTTTGCCTAAAAACTAAGAAATGTTGTATTTTTTTTCCATTAGTATTATTTTATACACTAAACCAACTTAAATATATTATATATATACTATAGTTCTTGTACTATTTATTTTTACCACAAAACTTGGAACAAATAAAATTAAAAAAATTTAAAAATAAGTTGAAACGATATATTATATTGTATTTCTCATCTCCTTGACAATAAATATATAAATATATATATATATATATATATATATATATATATATATATATATATATATATATATATATATATATATATATATTTGTGTGTGTGTGTGTGTGTGTGTGTGTTTTTATTAGTTTTTTTTTTTTCCTAATTCGGGATTAAAATATCCCGATCGGGATTGAACCAATTCCCGAATCCCGATCCCGTATTTGTTCTAATCCCGATCCCGAATCCCGTAATCCCGAATTCCCGAAGTTTAAGTCTCAAATAGTAAAAATTCGATCGGGACGGGACGGGATCCCGAATCCCGATCCCAAAGTCCCAGCCCTAGATTCGGGGACAGCGCCTCAGATTTTTTTTAAGAATAATTTGCATTAAGTAGCACTAAAACAAGTGAATATATATAAAAATAAATAACTAATACATTTGAATTTAATAATTAGATGTCCCATGATTAGAGGAATTATGGAAACAAGTAACAATAATTGAGTTAATATAGTATGAATTAGGGTTCTTAAAATTTATATATATAGTATAATTGTTTTTCGAATAAATGCTAGGAGTAATATATAAAGGGTATAAAAAAATTTGAAGGCTTTAAATTTAATAAAAAAAAACTGATGATCATAGGCGACCGCCTACGTTGCCTCCCCTTAAAACCGGTTCTCATATTACCCTTCTTCCTCAATTCTACCTTATTTCTGAATTTATGTAATATATAATCAACGGTTTTAACTTCTAACTGTTCTTCGTAATCAAGATTTTCTATATAAGTGTATTGTTAATTTTTTTTTTCTTTTCCTATAAAAAAAATGGTTTTTGTGCATATGTTTGTAACCAAGCATCTTTATTATTCTAGGTTTAGGGGTTATATCTCTTTCACCAATAAGCCCATCCCTTTAATATTTACTAGTAATTGTACCCGTGCGATGCACGGGACAACAAATTGCATTGTTTTGATGTTGTAAGAATATAAACAAACGTTTGATGTATCGTATGATTAAAATTCTATTATACTGGAACATTATTAAGTATACTACACACAAAAAAAAAAAGACATAACTTTACTGTTGAATAATTTTCTAAATGAATTGAATCAGCTAATACCAGTAGATTGAAAATTTAAACCAGGAAAAAAATCATCAATTATGTCTTTCATGTTGAGCTTAAAAGTAATTAGATTTAATAACTAAGTTAACATAATCAAAACTAAACTATCGACAACATACCATCGTAAAAGGCCATCTATACATCTTGCATCGGAACTAAACTCTTCTCCACTGCCTCATTTTAAGGTTGTTTTGCCACTGGAATTAACAATTGGAAAATTAAGAAACAAAAATAAATACAAACAATAAATTAAATATCGCATACAAACAATAAGTCTTGAAGGTCGACTTCCAATAGCTTGTGGTTCTGCCCATTTTTGGTTAATTTTCTCAAATCATCCCTTTTAATAACATGTCTAATAACATATAAAATGAAATAATTGTTATACATAAAATTTGAAAACTTTGGTATAAATTAATGAAACACATAATTTAACAAAATGAAATTACCTATAAGCCATGATGGAAAAAGATGTAAACTAATTGCCACACAGTCAATATGATGAAGAAGAAGATAAGAAACAAAATCTAAACTCGGGTTACCAAAAGAAGAAGCCTTAGGTAGGGAAGAAATAAATTTCAAATTTTGCAGACATTCTGTAAAACGATGTCACAAAATCCGCTAGGGATGAAAATCAGATTTATTTACCCTTTTCTATAAAAATCGAAAATCAGATTAATTAATAGTTTGATTAAGTTAGGTGTCTCAGAAAAAAGTTGAAAATTATATTTAAAATTATAGTTAGTAGATATAATTTGATAAAATTAAAAAAAAAATATGATTTATAATAATATTTAGGAGATAAAAATTTGATAAAAATAAAAAATAATATTTAGGAGACAAAAATCTGATAAAAATAAAAAATAATATTTAAAATAATATTTAGGGGATACAAATATGATAAAATTCGAAAACAATATTTAAAATAATATTAAGGAGATAAAAATTTGATAAAAATTGAAAAAAAATTACAAATATGACATTAGGGTTTCTTAGGGTTGCCCTAGCGTTTCTTTCTTTTATATATAAAATTATAAATAAAGGAAACAATTATGTATATGACAATATTACCCCAACCATTTATACCCAATTCTTATTTGTAACCCCAATTTTGACTTTTTTTTTCAATTTTTTTTTCAACAAAAAATTTATTTGCCGTCGGATTCCGGCGTTGACTTTTCGATTTTTTATTTTTTATTTTTTATTTTTTTATGTCCGCCGCTAAACGTTGACCGTAATTGTGCTGTCACTAACAGTAAATTAACATAATTATAATGTCAATGACAGTACATTGACGTAATTGTACTGCAGTTGACACTACATTTATGTAATTGTTCTGTCGTTGACGGTAAATTAACGTAATATTATTTTTATTTTATTTTTTGTTATTATTTTATTTTTTTGATTTGTTGACAAGTGAACGTAATTTTATTACATTCGTTGACAGTAAAATAACTGTAAACACAATAATATTACTGTCAATAACATCATTATTATTTTTTTGACTTTTTTTGTTTTGTTTGAGTTATTCACGGAGTAACGTCATAATATTACTGTCTATTATTGTAATATTACTGTAAACACAATAATATTACTGTGGTTGATGGTAATATTATTGTTATTATAGTAATATTGTTGTCAGCCACATCAATATTATTATTTTGTTTGGATTTTTTTGTTTGTTTGAATTATTCACGGAGTAACGTAATAATATTACTGTCTATTATTGTAATATTACTGTACATGGTTGACGGTAATATTACTGTTGTTATATTAATATTACTATCACTCACATTAATATTAATTCTTTGGCTTTTTATTATGTTTACATTTGTTGAACGGTCAACATAGTGATATTACTCTATTACACAATATAATTAGTTTTGTTGTGTTAATATTATTGTGCTAGAGATTAATATATAGCAATATTACTGTGTTAAACTGTAGTATAGTTAATTTTACTGTGTTTAATAGTAATATATTTAATATTACTGTCAATCACAGCAATATTGTTGTTTAAACGAAAAAAAAAATGTTACAAAAAGAAAGAAAGAAAGAAAAAAAAAGAAAAATTCTAAAAGTCAACGCCGAAAACCGGTGGCGGAAAAATCAGGAGAAAAAAAAGTCAACGCCGGAAAACGGCGAAAAAATCTGGAAAAAAAAAGAATGAAAAATTCAACGCCGAAGACCGACGGTCAACGGCAGTGACGGATGAAATTGTCCATAAAAATGTGTTTTGGGTCAAAATTGAATAATTTGTGAAATTTAGGGTCAAATTGAGGTTAAATTAAATTAAATGATGAAATTGAAATTGGAGCATATTAAAGTATGAGGGGCTATTTTAGTCTTTTACAAAAATCTGGACCATGTGTGGACTTATTTGTAAAGGAGTTTATTGTCTGGATTTTTTTATGAATAAGTAACCATTGATGAGCTTATTTGTAAAGACCCCTAAAAAAAGCGAAAATTAAACGCAAAAATTGCATACATTGGATACGAATTCCCAAAAAATAGTAGTGTATATTTTTGGTTAATTTTTCTGAATTTTGAGTGATAAGAATATTGTCAGAAAAAAAAGGAGTTCTTTGAGAAAGCTCTCATTACTTCTTTTAATGGGGAGATGCCCAAAATATTTTGCTCCATTTGAGAAAAGCCCACACTTATTTTAAGTCATTATTTTTTCCATTTTTGCCCCGTTCCGCCACATTATCATTGCGTCACGCGTCCACATCATCATTACAGCACCTGCTGGTCATCAGCCTTTTTTTTTTTCCGGTTTTATTAATTTTTGAATTGTATCAGCTTTATTAATCAACTATGAAGCATAGTTGGTTAAGGAAAATCGACTATAAAACATAATCAATTAAGGAAATTCTTTAAACAAAATATTTATTTAATTTTTTTTATCAGGTATATTAATCGCCTATGAAGCATAGCCGATTAAGAATCTAATCTAACTACTAAAAATAATAAATCACAACTTAAAAAAAATACAAATCAACTATATCTTATAAAAACAAAAAAATATACAAACATTATAATTGATTTATACAATTGGAATCAATAAACAAAAAATCCAAAAAAATTTAAAAATTGGAGTTGATTAACCTTAATCTACTACTAGAGCGCATAGTCGATTAAACTTAATTGATTATGGAACATATACGTAGCCGATTAAGGTTCCAGCTTGCGCGAATTTCTCCACCCGCACCGTCTTCCGCCTGATCTACCAAAAAACCCTAGATCTGCCTCCCCATCGTCACCACACCGCCGCCACAACTATTCAGCCAATCCCTAACAAGAGTAAAATAAATAAAATATAATTCATACAAAGAAACACAAAATTAGCATTTCAATGTTCACAAAAAAAAAAAGGGTTAAATACAAAAACACCCATGTGCTATGGACTTTGTATCATATACCCCATGTACTACACATAAATACAAAAATCCCCCTACTGTTATATTTGTTCCAAAATCTGACGAAAATACCCCTGCTAAGCTTATGAGTATAAGGGCTTGTTTGGGCCATTTTCCACTATATTTTTTAACATTTTCGGTCAATTTTACTTAGGAAATTTTGATATTTTTATTTTTTTTTCTCCAAATAATTAAATTACTTAGATTGTTTTTTTAATTTTCTGAATAAAACCTTTTACTTATATATACATATATATATATATATATATATATATATATATATATATATATATATATATATATATATATATATATATATATATATATATATATTCATATATATATATATACACATATATATATACATATATACATATATATATATATATATATATATATATATATATATATATATACATATATACATATATATATATATATATATATATACATATATATATATATATATATATATATACATATATATATATATATACATATATATATATATATATATATATATATATATATATATATATATATATATATATATATATATATATATATATATATATATATATATATGCTTGAGTAGGGGTATTTACGTTATATTTTTGGAAAAAAATGTAATGTGAAGGGTGCTTTTGTATTTATGTGTAATATATGAGGTATATGATACAAAATTCATAGTATAGGGGTGTTTTTGTATTTTAACCCAAAAAAAATGATTCAAACCATGAGATAATTCACCCCATATTTACAGTAGGAAATAAAAAAAAATATACATACGCCATTAATGTTCTCATCAACATCGCAGTCGTATGCATCGTCGATACAATGTGCTTCTCTCCTTCTGCCGTCAATTCGTAATTATCTTCGTCGGATCAGTATTTAACGGCGTTGGCCGAATTTTGATCGAGAAGAGAAGAAGCTGATTGAGAAGAAAAAAAAATAGAGAGAAGAAAGAACGACGGAATAGAGAAGAGAGGAGAGCAGAGTGAATGTTGATCGAGTAAAAGAAAAGAAAGGAATAACGGCGTAAGATGAGATGACAAAATTTAGGGTTAGATGTAAGGGAGTTAACCTTCATTAACTATCGAAGCTAACAACAAAAGGGGTTTTCTTTAATTATATTTGGAAGGGAGATTTTTCTTAATTATATTTCCTAGATGGGGTTCTTGGTAATTTTCCAAAAAAAAAAAAAAACTTTAATCACTCACTCCAAATAGTAGTATTTTTATATGATTTTCTTATTTTCCTTCACTTTTCTTCCGCAAAACAATTAGGTGTTTACTAAAGCAATATTGATGCCATATTCTTATATTTCTTTAAAAGGAAAGAGCGGGGGGGTGATATTGCGTAAACAGGTACATGAAAAAAAAACAAATTTATTCAGCTAAAAAACAAATATGGTATTAAAGTGATGCATCATCAATTTCAACATTTCATTAATGTTAGACTAATTAAGGTAAGATATGAATACATGAACCCTTTGTTCTAATTAAATTCATCAACTAATCCAATTAAGTGTTCCAACTCAGTAGTATATAACATATATCACATTGTGTCTCAAGAATTAAATCCTACTACAACATTCTTTGATTACTAAGTATAGATATACAACACATATATTTAAGTATATCATTGGTAGCTAGAAAAATGGAAAACAACGAAACAGTTTATCTCCATGGAGATTTGGACCTTGTAATTATCGAAGTTCGACGCATTGCAAGCATGGAGTTTGTCTCTGAGCATGTCCGTCGGTTCCTAAAGCACCCATACATTAAGGTGTACCTCGGAGAAGCCAGAGTTGCTCGGACCGCCCGTGTACGAGCACATGACTCACAAAATCCCGTGTGGAACGAGCATTTCGAAATCCCATTAGCTCACCCCGTTGATCAGGTAATAATAATTTCACACACACACACACACACACACACACACACACACACATATATATATATATATATATATATATATATATATATTCCATATTATTGTATTAAAATGCGTGTGTTTTGAATTGTACGCCGGTATGATAAGTACAAAATTTTATATATATATATATATATAACGAATAATAGTACCATTTTTTAATTTAATGATGATACAAGAAAGTATTAATATTTAAATTTATGTTATTCATATGTATTTAAAGTAATTGTATTTTTTTTTACATTACACATATTTATAATCATAAAATTTTACTTACAAACCTTCATTGCAATCAAATTAATGGTTGGAAAATAATATATGATAGACCCATATGCCTTACCAACACTCCCCCAAAATCCCACATGCCTTGGCACCGTCCCATTTGAGCCCTAACCGACTCACAGTGCGATAGCTTTATAGTTTCCGGTGGTGTCGCATGGGGAGACGGAGCTTGTAGAGGAGCTTTTGGGGGTATCGTGAATTAAGAGGAACATGAATAGTATGATCATAAACATTGTTGCTTGTAAAAGTATATTGTACAACATTTTTCTTTCCTCCTCCTTCCTCGATGTATGTTAATTCAGATTTGAGACTGTGAAATAAAAACTTGGGGATATTGTACGTACGAATTTTTTTAACAAAAAGTATTCAGGATCCGATGGTATCATTTATTATTTATCAATATATAATTATTATTTTAACTATTTTGTTCTAATAAATTAAAATTTTAGAATATTTTTACTCGGTAACAAGTTCTGATATTTGGCTGATGCTAATACAGGTCAGATTCGCTCTTATAGACACTCATATATCCAAAAAGATACTCAACGCATTTGTTTCGGCAAAGAAAATTGTAATGGGCGAGCTAATAGATGAATGGTTTCCGGTGGTAGGAACAGATGGGACTCATACTGCAATAAGATTGCAAATTACATTCACTCCATGCAACATAAATCCAATTTACGCAAATGGCATCGCAGAAAACTACGCAGTAATGTGTAGTTATTTTCCGTTGCGGCATGGAAGAAAATTAACTCTTTATCAAGATGCACACGTGATTGATGGGAGGCTGCCTGATATCAAGTTGGGTGATGGGAAAAATTTTGAGCACCATAAGTGCTGGGAGGATATATGCCATGCAATATTGGAGGCACAAAATTTGGTATATATTGCAGGGTGGTCGATTTATCATAAGATAATGTTGGTGAGGGAGCCTAGTAAACCATTGCCGAATGGTGGGGATTTGAATTTGGGGGAGCTGCTCAAGTACAAGTCTCAACAAGGGGTGAGAGTTGTGCTACTAATTTGGGATGATAAAACTTCACAAGACAAGTGCCTTTTTAAAATTGTAAGAAATTGATTTTGAATTGTTACATTTTTTGTAGTGTATACGTAGTAGTTACTGTTGTAGATTGTTCGATGATATATTTGATATATTTTGGTACAGGGCGGAATGATGCAAACTCATGACAAAGAAACGCGAAAATTTTTCAAGCACTCTGGTGTCACTTGCGTGTTGGCTACTCGTTACAGAATTTCTAATATCATACCACAGGCATTCTTTACACACTATTTACTTTAAATCAATTCACTTACACAAATGCCTTAATAAACTCGAATTCTGGTGATTTTCAGAAAAAAATTAGAGAATGATCATTTGTATTTATTTTTTTAATCTATTTAGGTTTGTCGAATCATCTACAGTCAACATCAGAAATGTGTGATAGTAGACGCCAAAGGCCATGAAAATAACCGAAAAATAATTGCATTTCTTGGTGGTTTGGACCTTTGTGATGGGCGATATGATACACCGGATCATCGATTATATAATGATATCGACACTATCTTCAAGAATGATTATCATAATCCAACATTTTGTGTAAGTTCTTCATTTAAATCTCCCACTAAAATTCTTCATACTTTCAGTAATGCACTTATCTTATAGTTCAAGGAACATGATTAATGAAGAAATTAAATGATAGGATTTTGAAACAATTCATTAATCTTATGTGTAATTTGTAGATAACAAACAATAATGACCAAGTATTCTTGAGCTAAGAGCCATAATGTTCGTTATATTGCTTCAATATATTCGTAATAATATGTTATAGTATCTTAATGGAAAACATAAAATTATTCTCTGCTCATATTATGTTGGAAAGTTACATCACATAACTTATTATGTGACTTTTTTCTCTCTCGAATAATTTACTCGTCCTCCATCAAAAGGGAATACACTTTCTTGCATTCTTTTCGTGCTTTGTTCCACATTGTTGTAAAGAAAAATTTGGCATGAATGTGGATGTTATCGTCAATATACCAGTTTCTGAATTTGCAGTAAAAGTGCTGATAAACATGTGAATAAATTCACTAAGTTACACCTTAATTTTCATGTGGTGTAAGTTATCTCATGTAATGATTTGTATTTATATTTCTCAATAGCAAGGAAAAAAAGGCCCAAGACAACCGTGGCATGATTTACATTGCCGAATCGAAGGCCCAGCTGCTTATGATGTGCTCAAGAACTTCGAGCAACGGTGGAAAAAAGCAACTTAATGCTCTGAGTTTACAAGGATTTGTAAATTAATATTAGGGTGGCATGATTATAATTTAGTTGACATTGAACACATTTCGCAAATAGCTAGTCCTTCCGGAACTATTCCCAATGACCATCCATCATTATGGGCCTTCAAGGAAAATGATCCTGAAAACTGGCATATTCAGGTAATGCACGTCTTACTATTGTAAAAAAAATATTATATTCATAACTAGGTATTAAAACTTGATCTTGTGTTTATTTTGATTTGAATAGATTTTTCGCTCTGTGGATTCAGAATCAGTGAAAGGGTTCCCCACAAATGTCTTTGCAGCAAAGGAACAAGTAATCATAAGTCTTCAGTTTTATCGAACTTCCTATTTGTGTTAGCTATATTTTTTTTAACTTCTCTATAATCTCTCGTCAATAAGTTCATGAATATTTTATTCATTCCAGAACCTCGTGTTTGAAAAAAAATGGGAAATAGATAGGAGCATCCAAATGGCCTATATCCAGGCAATAAGATCTGCTCAACGCTTCATATTCGTTGAGAATCAATATTTTGTTGGATCATCTTTCGCTTGGCCCTGTAATAAAAAAACAGGTAAGTTGTCTGTAAAAGTATTTATCTTCATTTTACTATCCAAATAATATATCCATTTATTCTGCAACGTTAATTGATTTGAAGTCCATTAAAATGTACGATCTAGATAATCTTTTGAATAAACAGTTATATCACAGTCTTTTAATAACAATACTTGCTATGTAATTTGAATAAATAAGATTGCTTAAGGTAGATTGATATACAGGTTATTAGCAAGAGATATTTTGAGAAAGTTTGGCCTATATTTTCATTTTGACCTAACTTCGGGGGTGTAATATAAACTAGATCAAAATAGTTGACCTTTTAGCCTAATAAATTCATTCTAATTAACAACTTTCTGAGCTGTTTCTATTGCATTTAATGTTACATAAATGTCCCATAATTGTTTTTGTCAGGTGCTAATAATTTAATCCCAATGGAATTGGCGTTAAAGATCGCCAGCAAAATAAGGGCAAATGAGAGATTCGGTGTATATGTTATCATTCCCATGTGGCCGGAGGGTGAACCTTCTAGTTCCTCTGTACAACAAATTTTGTATTGGCAGGTAATGTCTTAATTTAAACTAAGAAAAATATCATTTTTTTGGTCATCAGTCTTTTAACTATAAAGCTTATTTGAAGAACTTAACTAATGGGTTTGTTACATATATACGTTTTGCATTATGCTGCATCTTTTCTTGTTTATGTTCTACTTATACGTCATTTTCTCTAATTAATTGTTCACCACTATAGAGACAAACAATGCAAATGATGTATAAAATTATCGCTGAAGAGCTCAAATCTTCCAATGTTGAGAACGCACATGCAACCGACTATCTGAATTTCTACTGTCTTGGTAAACGAGATGATGGACATACACAAGAATCGTCCAATGTAAGTTAGATATTGTAATTGTCCTTCAATTTGATGTATTATGACTGCGCTAGTATTTTGTACATATTATGTCTGCTCTAACCTGAATTGAAGTGACACAGAACACTTACACACACAATGTGATGACTGTTTTATATTAAATTCATGTTAAATACTTCACATCATCCAACTGTTTTTTCATTGAACCCATGTTACATTAGTGATATATATGCTTATCGATATAATTTTTTTTTCTTAGAAAAGTCAGAGGTGCTACCATTGATTCGAACATAACTAATCACACATGTTCATGCCATGGAACTAATTTACATTTTCTCATCAAGTTTTGGTTCAAAAACATTTACTTATTCCCAAGTTTAGGAATTTGGAGTTTCAATCTATTATATTCAGCAGTATATTAATGAAGAGCAACTATATGGCAGGATTCAGCTTCAGAAGCATTTAGGCGATTTATGATATATGTGCATTCCAAGGGAATGATAGTGGATGATGAGTACATAATTATTGGTTCGGCCAACATCAATCAACGGTCGATGGCGGGTCATAGAGATGTAGAGATTGCTATGGGAGCTTATCAGCCCCATTATACATGGATCAAGAAGAAAGAACATCCACTTGGCCAGGTTATAAGTCTTGTCTTTGTTCCTATTATTTTGCTTTTATAACATTTTATTATTATTATTATTATTATTATTATTATTATTATTATTATTATTATTATTATTATTATTATTATTATTATTATTATTATTATTATTATTATTATTATTATTATTATTATTATTATTATTATTATTATTATTATTATTATTATACTGTAATATTATGTTATGTTATATTATATTATATTATTTTATTTTATTTTATATTAAATTATATTATATTTATAATTATTAATTATATATGTAAAAGTATGAATCATCGCGGTTTCTTCCATTTTATATGTTAACAAATAAAGTATCACTTTGAATAGGTAAGATGTGAAGGTCGATTAAGTAATTTCTTAATACATATTGATTATAAATAATAATAATAAAAACACAATTCGGCCTATGCAATAGTGTGGAATAAAGGTGTATAACTGTGGTATAAATATGCATTAAATTCACAGATTATTAGACACAGTACAAATAAGAGTGGAGTTTCATGGAAAACCAAATAAGAGTTGGGGTTTTCTATGTATTCATGGAAAACAAATTGACTTTGACTTGTATAACCATCATTTCATATATTTCAAGGTATTGAAAAGTTAATACACGTGCGACGCACACCACATTTCTAGAATGATAAAAATAAGAAATGAAGATCCAAAATTTTATAAAATTTTATTAACAATTGTATGAAATTTATTCTTTAAAAAAATAGGATGTTTATATATTTGTAGGTATATGGATATAGAATGTCACTTTGGGCAGAGCACCTTGGCTGTATCGAGAATTGCTTCAAAGATCCCGAGAATTTGGAATGTGTGAAGTACATAAATAATGTTGCTGAAGATAACTGGAAGAAATACACAGCTGAGGAGTACAGTCCGCTACAAGGGCACATTCTTAAATATCCAGTGAAAATCGAAGCTGATGGAAAAATAAACCCATTGCCTGGACACAATTTATTTCCAGATGTTGGTGGTCGAGTGCTAGGGAGTATGACCATTCTGCCTGATGTAATCACTACTTAAGTATACTCTAGATTTAATTTCATTATTTAAATCATTTTCGATCGATATGAATGAAGTTCATCAACCAATAATTGAATCTCTTTATTACTTAATTCTCTTGATTCCATGTATTGTTATGATAGTATTTTTCTTGTCCAATATTTTATATCCAAATAACAAAATATATAATCTTACAAGGAGAACTGAGAAAATAAATAAATAAATGAGATTATGATTGTAATATTTTTCTCAAATATGTAACATAGATGTTGTGTTTACATTCATATGTATCATTATCGTAAGTGATCGTATTTATGTAAGGAAACAATTCCTTAAGTTCATACTCGTTCCTCGCAACTATTATACCAGATGTGTATCTAAAGTAAAATGATGATCAGTATTATACCATACACGATATCAGTAAAATAATATTTATTTTATTTATCATTATGTGGTGACCTAACCATCAAACAAACAATTTCATAATTTTCTGCTCGCACCTCACAACTATTGTACAACAACGGTGACACGACGGAGGTGGTGTAACCATCGAACAAATATCAAATTATTTTTTTAGATTTGAAGGACCATGAATTAGCTTCATGCAATTTGGTAGCATTTGAGACTACCCAATTATTTTTTGAATTATTAAAAGGACCATGATTTAACTATATGTAATTTTTTAGCATCTAAGTAGTATGCCGGCTTCCGAGTTTTTATTCACTTCATGGGGGCGCTACATAATCTGCATTGTAGAAGTCGATGTCAAAAACAATTGTAAGAGATTTATCATAATCCCATTTTACTCCTTTCAACTATTCTGAAATTTTACTCATTATTTTATTTTCCTTTAGTACTCCTATTATACCTCAGTGCATGCATCATTTGTATTGAAATAATTTTTAAAGGAAAATATTTAACAATTCATAATAAAGAAAAATCTTTCAATGTTTGTATCCAATGATTTGTAGAAACGATTTCAAATCCAAAATAACAAATGCATCAATTTTTTTTTCGTAATCTAAAGGGAGGATTTCAAATACATACATCCATTAAATTAAAATTAGTTGATCAATCTATTTTACGATGTATTCAAATCATTAACTTTATTTTGACGTATTTTTAAGTCATTTTCTATAGATTCCAAATGCTACCTGAAACATTTTCAAACTTCTTTCTTCATTATAGTAGTTTTCTAACATATTTAACTAAATTCATATAAAATTTATCGTAGCTACATGAAAGTATTTTCAATGGGAACACAAAGGTGAAGGAATTGAGACTTACTTCCACATTTTGTACCAATTGGAAGTGGATTACCACAATGTCTTGCAAGATCTACCACTTTATAGGAACTATATATTATATCCTTACCACTCACGAATTTTTGGCAAAAGAGTTTTATATCCGTCTTTCGGGCATACTTACAACATCTTGCATTTGGCTTATAAAACAAAGGAGCAGGAACTATTGTAGATAGGTAAAATGAACAGTATACGATGAAATTGGTTATGCCCAAACAACGGGACACAATTCCGGGGGATTTGGGATGTTGGCCCAAGGCCATGTCGATCTTCATTGTTGTAAACCCAATTATCATAAACATTATTAGCAAAACGTTATGAATACGAGGTACGGCCATTTCTCGTTTCTGTCTCTATGTCAATTTTATGTTTGTGTTAGTGTGTGTTATGAAATTTATAATGCAAAGAGATGGTATTTAAATGATTTTGCAAAATTAGAAGGATATATTAAAGTAGATTTTCTTGAGAATATTGGATTTTCTAAGATAAGATATTCATTAATCACATAATATGCAGCAACGAGATCAAGCAATTTACATTTATGAGCATGTAACATTTTTAGGGAAATTAAAACCTTACCCTTAGCTCTTCAACTGAAAAGGTTTTCACGACTACACCCGATTTTTATAATTTTCTAATATTTTCTTATAGAATCTAAGTTTCTAGTATTTACTAAAGCCCACAATTAAAAAAAAAATAACATAAAAAGGTGAAACTCTTGCATTTATTAAATTATGTTCTTTCCATTATTTTAGGTTCGCCTTCTATCAAATTTATAAATAGTCCAAATAAGTTGTATTTTTCAACAATCTTACGAGTTTACTTAATAAACCTACATTATCTAATTTTTTTATTTTAAGTTTTAGTGATTACATATTCCGGAGGCATACAATTTGTTTTAACTATAATTTATAACAATATATACTAGTTGTGTGCTATTTTATGCAAATATCTCAAAAAAAATTGGGGGCATTGCCTCATAATCCCCTTAAAATATTTTATGACTCTAAAATATTGGTTCTACTCCTCTCAATATAAGTCCGCATGTGGAAGCCAATGGAGACTACTCTCCAATTTGTTTTCTCTTTTTTTTTTTCAATTCCCTCGCCTATTAAACGACGCCGTTACTTTTATTTTCCAACAAAAGTAACGGCATGCAAAAGTAACGTGGTTCATAAAGCATGTTTGTTTTCATTCAACATTGTAAGAGACTAAGAGCATAACTTGTCGAACTTTGGTTTCCTCATATGATTGTTTGCCTAATATGTCTAATGCGTTGGCCCCTACGATATGTAGTCCAATTAGAGGAACGTTAAAGACCTCAAGGTCCTTTGAGAAATAGTGTTACCTACAAAAGAAAAGTGGTCTACCCGTTGTTTTTCTTAACGGACTAAACTAAGTCTTTTTGTACGTGAGAAATAACAAATGAAATATTTTGACTCTCCAACATCGACTATACGGGGAAAATATGTAATATTTAATTTATTTTACACTAAGAAATGTAAGCAAGCCCTTCTACTTTGTATTGGGGTTTAGCCAATTAACCGAAGGAGCAAAGAAGAGAAGAATTCTCAAGCCAAGAATTTCCTCAAGGGTTTTATTGTTTTCGTCTTGTTAGATATTTTGGTGTGTGAACACTATGATTTATTATATTGTAATTTTGAGTATTTCACAGTGAACTAATCATTTCCTTCTAAAGGACATGAATCCATGCACAATAAAAATCCCAATTTCATTTTTTTGTAGTTGCTAACGACGTGGACTTGTGTGTTTTAAAATGTCGATTTGGTATGTAATTATTCACGACCTCCGAACATGAAAGGTTGAAAATGTTTTAGTGGCTTAGTTAATGTACGAAATATGCCTTTTTTTCCTTTTGAAAATTCAAATTAATGTTCTTTTTATCGAAATTGAATGAATTCAAAATTTCCGTTCTAGTGATCAGTCTATACTCAAAACTCAAGAGCAATGACATGATAGTCCTTGAATTGTCATGCACACCCAATTTGTTTCTCTCTTTCTTCATCTCCATCCGCCATCCGCCATTTCTTTGCGCCGCTATCTCCCTAGTCATTCACTCTTCTGAAGTGGCCGGTACATTTGTTCGAGATGTACTGCCTTATTTCAAATATTGCATTTCAACTAGGCAAGCATTTGAAATAAAGCACTACTTTCATGTAGAAAAAAGCATATGGTTCTCCATATAAATGAACTAAAATGATTGTCATTCAAGTATATGAAGAATAAGAAAAAATGCAAGCAAGCTCTTATCTCCTAATTAGGAATGGAAAATGGAATACAAATTCCGAATTCCACTAATTACGATCCGAAATTTCCGATTGAAGAACAACGTTTTTCATTCCAAAATCCAAAAGTTTGGATTTTAAAATTTTCCAAAATTTTGGAGCGGCATTTGAATGCATGTTAGATTTTGATTTCCGATCAGATAATTGTAGAAATATTTTCAAAAATTACACTTATAATATTAATATTATTATATATTTCATGTTATAGGTGCCTAAAAGTTTGGATTTTCCGAATTCCACAGATTCCGATCCAAACATTTCCGATTTTGATACAAGATTTTTCATTCCAATTAATGAAATTCGGATTTCTCGAATCCTACTCCTAATCTTAATCCTAATCTTAGTACTAATACCAATACCAATGCCATTATCAATACCAATACCAATACTAATTCTAATACTAATACTAACAATAACACTAATATTAAAACTAAAATTAATACAAATACTAACACTAACACTAACACTAACACTAACACTAACACTAACACTAACACTAATACTGCTACTAATATTACTACTAATACAAAAACTAACACTGACACTAACATTAACACTAACACTAACACTAACACTAATACTAACAATAATACTAAAACTAATATTAATACTAATACTAAAATTAATACTAATACTAATACTAATACTTAATACTAATACTAATATTAATATTAATACTAATTCAAATCCTAATTTTAATTCTAATCTCAATCATAATCCCAATCCAAATCTCAATCATAATTTTAATCATAATCATAATCTTAATCCTAATCATAAAACTAACACTAATACTAACCCTAATACTACCGATAATTCCAATCCTAATAATATATAATACTAATGCTAATGATAATCATAATTTCAATCACAATAATAATACTAATGTTAATGCTAATCATAATTCCAATTATAGTCCTAATCATAGTCATAATCCTAATACTACTACTTATACTAATACAAACTATAATCTCAACGCTAATGATAATAGCAATCGTAATCCTAATTCTAATACTAATCCCTGTATTAATGCTAGTGCTAATGCTAATCCTAATGCTAATGCTAATTCTAACCTAAAGTTAATCCTACTCATATACCTAATTATAACTCTAATCCTAATCCTAATCCAAATACTAATTCTAGTATTACGTCTAATGTTAATCTTATCCATAATATTAATCATAATCGTAATGGTAATTCTAATTATAATACTAATACTCATCCTAATATTAATACTAACGCCAATTGTAAATCTAATACTAATCATAATTCTTATCCTCGTAATATGTAATTAATATTAATACCAATGATAATGCTAATGATAATACTAATACTAATAGTAAGACTGATAGTAATATTAATACTAATACTAATGCTAATACTAATGCTAATATTAATACTAATACTAATACTAATACTAATACTAATACTAATACTAATACTAATACTAATACTAATACTAATACTAATACTAATACTAATACTAATACTAATACTAATACTAATACTAATACTAATACTAATACTAATACTCATACTACTACTGATACTAATACTAATATTAATACTAATGCTAATGCTAACACTAATACTAATACTAATTCAAAACCTAATGCTAATCCTAATCTCAATCCTAATCTCAATCCTTATCATAATCATAATCCTAATCTTATTCCAAATCATAATACTAACACTAAAACCTAATTAAAATCATAATTCCAATCCTAATAATGATACTGATTAGTAATATTAATCATAATACTAATACCAATGCTAATCATAATTCCCTGTAATTCTAATCACAGTCCTAATCCTAATACTACTACTAATACTAATAGAATTTTTAATCTCAACATTAATAATAATGTTAATTGTAAAAATAATTCTAATACTAATCTTAATATTAACCATAATACTGATGATGCTGATGCTAATGCTAATGGTAGTGCTATGCTAATGCTAATGCTACTATTAATGTTAATCCTAATACTTATGCTAATACTTATGTTAATGATAATAGTGATACTAATCCGAATAAGGTAATGCTAATGTTAATGGTAATCCTAATCCTAATGCAAATGCTAATTCTATTCCTAATCTTAATGTTAATCATAATTTCAATACTAATATTAATTATAATCTTAATTATAATACTAATCATAATCATAATCATTCACTTAGTCCTAATTATTTACCTAATCCTAAATCTATTCAAAATCATAATCCTGATCCTAAGCCTAATACTAATTATAATCATAATTCTTACCCCAATAGTAATGATAATCTTAATCCTAATACTATTCCTAATTCTAATCCCAGCGGTAAACATAATCATTATTCTTATCCGAAAACTAATAGTAATACTAATACTAATACTAATCATAATACTAATAGTGATACTAATCATAAACTAATACTAAGACTAATGTTAACTAATGCTAATACAACGCATAATTTTGATTCTAATCCTAATATTAATTCTAATAATAATGCTAATGATAATTATAATGCTAATGCTAATGCTATGTCAATGTTGATGCTGATGCTATGTCAACGGTGATGCTAATACAAATGCTAATGATAATACTAATACTAATCATAATCAGGTAATGTTAATCTTAATCATAATGCTAATGCTAAACCAAATCCAAACCCTAATGTTAATTCTAATAATAATGATAATCCTAATCCTAACCCTAATCTTAATCATAATCCTAATCATACTCATAATCCTAAGATTATCCTAACAATAGTCTTAATCCTAATCGTCATCGTAATCCTAATGCAATGTATAATACCGATCCTCATCATAATCATAACCTTAATACTAATCCAAATGATAATTGTAATCCTAATTCTTATCACAATACTAATATTAATATTATTACTATTACTAATACTAATACTAATACTATTACTATTACTAATACTACTAATATTAATACTAACACTACTAACACTAATACTAATACTAATATTAATACTAATCATAATAAAAATCTTAATCCTACTCCTACTACTAATATCAATACCAATACCAATGCCAATACCAACACCAATACCAATACCAATACTAATACAAATACTAATACTAATACTAATACTAACTCTAATAGTAAAACTAATACTAATACAAATATTAACACTAACACTTACACTAACACTAACACTAACACTAACACTAATACTAATACGAATATTAATATTGCTACTAATATTACTACTAATATCAATACAAACACTAACACTAACACTACTACTAATACTAATATTAAAATTAATACTAATACTAATACTAATACTAATATTAATACTAATACTAATATTTATACTAATACCAATAATAATAATAATAATAATAATAATAATAATAATAATAATAATAATAATAATAATAATAATAATAATAATAATAATAATAATAATAATAATAATAATAATAATAATAATAATAATAATAATAATAATAATAATAATAATAATAATAATAATAATAATAATAATAATAATAATAATAATAATAATAATAATAATAATAATAATAATAATAATAATAATAATAATAATAATAATAATTGCCACCCACCGACGATCGTTTAACATATGTTCTCTCTCCTCCCTACCTCCACCCCTACCAGCCTCACCTACCCTCTCTTTCTCTCTTTCTCTCTCCTCCCTACCCCTACCAGCCCCACCCCCACCCACCCCACCCACACCTCTCTCTCTCTCCACCCCCCACGTGAACATCTCCCAACAACCCCACCTACCCCCTTTCTCTATCCTTCTCCCTCTCTTCTCTCTCCTCACACACTTTTCCACTCCGGGCTCCGTGCCCGACTTCAACCTCACACACGGATTGCGCGGCTCCACTTCGCGCGGAGCCGAGCTGCGCGGCTTCATCTACTGGTTCCGCAGAAATTTCTCCGGATATCCTCAATCGCGTGCAATCGGAACGCGCGATGTCTTTCTCCGGTGCAATTTTCTTACCGGAACTCGACTCAATTACCTTCCCTACGGTGCCAAAGGTCATCTCGGTCTCTACAATCGACTTTCGCATGATAATTTTCAACTGTTTCGCCTTCCCCGTTTGGGACATATAAATTATTTTATCTGCTGATCTTCTCAGCCAGAGAATATTTTCTTTTCTACAACGGAGTATATGGAGCAAAATAAAATAGAGAGACATATAAAATAATAAATTTTATTACTCACCCATATTTATTCGACGTGAATCTTGATACTCCTCTCTACTGTTTCACAAGGAATTACCTACTATAGGGAGCAAATTTATATTTAAACACTTTAAATATAAATCCGCTCACGACTCAGGTCCACACAGTAATAATAATAAATTATTATTATTATCCCTCCGTCAACGACACAAACACGAAGAGCGAAATACAATTCTACTCTCGACACGATCCGACACTTCACCCCAATTCACTTCCACATCGACTCGAGAGTGGGGGGCTTAATGATATGCCTATTGGCCCAGCCCAATAGACCCATATTTACTGGGCCACACGCCCAACTTAATAGCTATTTATACGAAGGCCCAATCACACCCAAAGAAGGTTGGGCCCGATAAATTGATCTCGGCCCAATCAATAAAGTATAAATACAACTTAAATTCATTTAATAAAGGTACGTTATTATTATCTAATCTATTCTTCTATTCGAATTCTCTCTACAATTACCAACTATCTTCACGTCTGACTTGAGCGTCGGAGGGGTTTCCGCCGGATCAACCCCCGGCTTAGATTACGTGTTTTCTGTTCGCAGGATCCTTGAGTAAATTAAAGTTCTCAGGACTATCTAGCTCGTGAGCACGTGACCTACTTTGCTCTCCCTGCTTCAACACACTAGGTGATTTATTTTTTACGTCATCAAAATCCAACAAAAATTTTTATCAAGAACAACTAAACGTCCAAATGAAAACAAAAACGTTAATGCAGAATAAAAATGAAAAGAGAGAAAAAAAATTATGTGTGTGGTGGCCTGGTTATGTGAATAAATGAGTGAAAATAATAGAGTATTTATAGTGTTTAGGATGTGGTGTAATAAGATTTTTTAGATTCTGATAAATTAGGAAATTATATTATTATTAATATAAGGGCGAATGGCAAAAAGGTCGATCACATGGGACTTAAATGCATTTTAGTCCACCAAAAAAAAAAACAGTCTCTCAATTAAACCCATTCCCATATCTTTAGTCCAAAATACCCTCCATAATATAATTCTTATCAATTCCATCCATTATGCTCTTAATTTCTTAATATTACACATTGACCCTGGATTTAAACAAATATATCACACTAACACCGAAATTTTTTTATTCAGAAAATATTGTTTTCCTGAAATTTTTTTTCCAGCAAGATTCCGGCGTTGACTTTTTTTTTTTTTTTTGAAAACTTTTTTTCCTGAAATTTTTTTCCGGCCGGTCAACCACCGTTGACAGCCGGTCTCCAGCGTTGATTTTTTTTTTTTTTAATTTGTTTTTTTTAGAAAAAATATTTTAATTAATATTACTGTCTTGGCTACTAAATTACTCTCTCAGATAGTAATATTACTGTTTGGGACAGTAATATTATGAATATTATTTTCCCGAACAGTAATATTATTATATTATTGTCTAAGACAGTTAAATTACTGTTGGAGACAGTAATTTAGCAGCCAAGGCAGTATTATTAATTCAAATAATTTTTTTTAAGAAAAAAAATTTCAAAAAAAAAATCAGTTAACAGTTAAATTACTGTCTCCGACAGTTAAATAACTGCTGGAGACAGTAATTCAGCAACGAATATAGTAGTATTAATTAAAAATATTTTTTAAGAATAAAAAAGTCAATTAACAGTTAAATTACTGTCTCCGACAGTTAAATAACTACTGGAGACAGTAATTTAGCAATGAATACTGTAATATTAATTAAAATATTTTTTAAAAAAGTCAATTAATAGTTAAATTACTGTCTCCGACAGTTAAATAACTGCTGGAGACAACAATTTAGTAGCAAAGACAGTAATATTAATTAAAATATTTTTGAAGAAAAAAAAAGTCAATTTACAGTTAAATTACTGTCTCCGACAATTAAATAACTGCCGGAGACAGTAATTTAGCAGCCAAGACAGTAATGTTAATTAAAATATTTTTTTTAAGAAAAAACAAAATTATATAAATTAAAAAAAAAAAAAGTCAACGCCGGTCAACGGCGGCGACCGGCGGTCTCCGGTGGTGGCGGGTGAAAATTGGGGTCAAAATTGAAATTAAGGTAAAAATTGGTTAATTAATGAAATTTGGCTAAATTGGGGTGTAAATCATGAAATTGAAATTGAATTGGGTTTCAATGCATTGGATTTTCCTTATTTGCAAATAAGTTTGAATGAGTTGGATTTATTTGAAAGACAGAAAAGTTGGATGTCCCTCTTTTAATAAAGTGCCCTTGTCATGGGCCTATTTGTCATTTGACCTATACTATATTATTTCCATATTAAAATACTAATTAATGATTCGGACAACTTTTTGGTAAGTTAGACAAATCGTCAATTAATGCTGGTAAATGAAAATGGAATATATCAAAGTAATAAATAATCACATGTGTCAAAATGAATAGGCTGACATGTAGATTTCGACGTGTCGATGACATGAATGCCAAATGTCGGAATTATAAGCAATGAGGGTTTCAATTTATATTATATAGATAATTATAATTCGTAATTAATTTGTTTGATATACTTATGGAACAACTTTGTTTCCCCATACAAGCCAGCACATATACATACGATAGGGATAGGGATAGCTTTATTAATATATATATCATCTCCGGAAAATAGTTAGTTTAGTAGAATATTTAACGACTTCGATCTAGTGCATTGATACACAGAAGAACATGTGGTTTGTTGGTATATATTTAAAAATCTGCGTAAATAGTTGAATAAGAATTACACTTACTTGGAAGTAGAAATTAACGGGAAATATGAAGAACGAAAATCGACTGAGGCTTGCAAAAGCAATGTCCTTAAGACAATATTTCCGGGCTGTCTATGGTGCAACAGTCACTCCCGGTAGTCTCCCAAGATACAACAGTCGGATACTTCGATATTTGCACAAATTCGAAGCCCACGGCGAACTAGAAACGTATGAACGAAATTTTGACAGAAGAATTTTATGAAGATATTCACAAACGTCTTATTATCTCTTGTGCAAAACTGATCAGGTTTTGTCTTATTTATAGAAATTTAAGAGTCCTTTTGTGAAGGGATATGTTGTTTTGAAAAGAGTTATTTCATAAATAGATGTGTTGTTTGGAAAGAAACCCATTCATTCCAAACATGCACCTATTTGAAATACCCTAATTATTTTATTCAATTAAAAATTCCAACAATCCCCCACATGAATAAAATTATTCTTCCAACCTCATCTCATGAGACCATATTGTCAAAAAAAATCTTTTAGGAATAGTACGGCATCGGGATAGGTGAAATATTTCATCTTGAACCTTCCCTAGTTAAAGCTTATCGGATTTACTTAGCCAATCAGTGAATTATTTCATCTTGAACTGTCGGTTGTTTGTGTAAACCAAGACAATAAACTTAACACCGTACTAAACACGCGTGTTTCAAGTTCTCGGTTGTGTTCATTTCGGCCCTGAACATTCTCGGGTTCTGCGAGTGCTTTAGAGAATTTAAGCCTTTATAAGAATTCTCAACGAGCCGACCCAGCTCATACTAACATAGGTGACCGCATCTATAAAGAGTATCCTACTATACCCCACTTGTACTTGACAAGATATAGACGTCATTAAAAGCAATAGCTTAACCTTTTTAAACGTCGTAGGTTGCACTTATCGCATCATAGGAATAAGATGGAGTTAAAACTCCTAAGTGCTACGATTGTTTAAGTTACACAGAACTGGTTGTCCTATTGAACTTGGTCCGTGGGATCTCCAGTCGCCAAGTTAGGTTTCCGTATAAGGTAACTTTGTTATTTAGGCTTTAAACATATTCCCCTCGATGCACATTTAACTCTCTCACGAGATAAACCTTTAGTAAATGGATCCGCTAGGTTATCTTTGGATTTCACAAAATCAATGAAATTATTCCATTAGAGAGTAAATGCCTCACGATATTATGTCTACGACAAATATGTCTAGACTTACATTTTAAATTTATGAGCTCTATGCATGCATTGTTGACGATTATCTTTAAATCGAAAATCTAATTGCATAAGTATATCCCTCAAGGACGTATACTAACATATTTAACTTATAGTTAAACACCCCCACATTTTGAGATATTTGTAGTCAACTTTGTATCATTCCATAAACTCCTAAGGATAGATATCATTTTTCTTGTGTGGAATTATATTTAATATATGATTAGACATATAAGAACTCCTCCCACAAGTTCTCCGGTAAACTTGAAACGAAAGCATACGAAGCATTCTCATTAATTACTTCAAGTTTTGCCGATGACGACCACATTAACCTTAAGTAGGTCTTTACACAAGTAGTTTTATGTGTGCCTTCTCATTGAGTTGAAGATCACAAAATAAAGCAACCCCATAATTTGCCACTTTGCAAAATAAATACTCTTGAACTTTGTTCGATTTTTTGCTTTATCATCACCTTTAAAGGTGTCACAATTTGAAACCATATACAAAATACTTCAACATATTTAAAATACTCAATTATATAAACTAATGTTTAATTAGACAAAAGTTTAAATCGAACACACATTTAATTAATTAGATGGAAATTAAATAAAAATAGTTTAAAGAAATATTATTTTCTCATATATTAAAGTATTATACTTTAATATTTTATTTTATTTTCCATAAAATATTTAATTTCACATAATTAATTCTCCCAAATCTTTTGAAGATTATGTCACGCCAATTTTGTTGACACAGTAGATTAAAAGATAAACTACATGGTATAATAAATAAATAATATGGTTAAACTCACAGTTTAAACCAAACTCTTTACACATATTTGAACCAACGCATTCTTTAGAAGAATAAACTCCAATATTTGAAAGAGTGCTTTAACACATATTCGTTGGAATCAAAGTCTTGTTTACAGGCTCTCAACACATGTAACACACATTACGCAATGGAGAAAATTGAATCTCTTCATGAAACTTATAACCTAGGAACTATCGAAACAAATATATCTGTAGTGCAAAATAGAATTACTCTTGCACCAAGTTCCATCAAGTGGCAGCATATACTATTTAATAACACTAATAATTTGAAGAGGCACAATCTTCCAAAATTTTGTCACTGCCGTTTTGCATATGTTTGAAAATATAAATTTTTAAAATCAAAGTTATCCTTCCAGATTGATATATGAAATGTATTGAAACTCATAGAGGCCTTTACGCAAGGAAACCAATTTCCAAGGGGAGGATGGTTTTCGCAGAAGATTTATATAAAACCAAATAAGTCATTTTTCATACGAATATAAACAATTTGCAAACATACACCTTTATTATAATACTATATATCTACCCAGATATGAATTTATTAGTGTAAATAACAAAAACCAGATTTACCAATTGGTTTTCAAGGCCAAAACAGACTGTCACAAACTAAATTGACAACAAAAAGATTTTACGCAGATGTCATAAAGCAGAAAATTATATTGTCTTAAGATTGTTGGTATATATTTAAAAATCTGCGTAAATAGTTGAATAAGAATTACACTTACTTGGAAGTAGAAATTAACCGGAAATATGAAGAACGAAAATCGACTGAGGCTTGCAAAAGCAATGTCCTTAAGACAATATTTCCGGGCTGTCTATGGTGCAACAGTCACTCCCGGTAGTCTCCCAAGATACAACAGTCGGATACTTCGATATTTGCACAAATTCGAAGCCCACGGCGAACTAGAAACGTATGAACGAAATTTTGACAGAAGAATTTTATGAAGATATTCACAAACGTCTTATTATCTCTTGTGCAAAACTGATCAGGTTTTGTCTTATTTATAGAAATTTAAGAGTCCTTTTGTGAAGGGATATGTTGTTTTGAAAAGAGTTATTTCATAAATAGATGTGTTGTTTGGAAAGAAACCCATTCATTCCAAACATGCACCTATTTGAAATACGCTAATTATTTTATTCAATTAAAAATTCCAACATGGTTCACTTATTGCATGAATTTGCACTTTGATTATGTACAGATTCTAAACAATACTCGAATTACTTTGTAAATAAGGTAAATGATCATGTTGAAAATCTTTGAGGACTAATTTCACTTGGACCACCTGTTGGATAGTGAAATTACAGACCCCTCCCCTCTTAGTTTTAAAATTGCTCAAACCTCCCATGTTTAGATGGTTCCGCTCACAATGCCCAACGGAACGTGTGAAATGTCACTTTTACCCTAGTTTTTACATTTTTTTTAACTAAACCTCAGGTGGGTAATTGCAATATCCAAGTACTTGTTTTTAATTAGACTAGACCTCAGGGGATGTAACAGTAATTTATCTACAATGAAGCAACCAATTTAATTAACTTAATGAAAGATCAAACGTACCTTAGGAACAATTGAAATTGAATCCAGTGCATGGCAGTTGCCTCTTGAAAAATTCAGACAGCTGCCTTTTGGAGTACCGTAGCATGCAAACGTAATCGATGAAATCGTGTTTCCATCATCACAGCGCTTTCAGGTGGTGCCGCTTGATTCAGTACAATTGTCCCGTTATTGATGTTCCAAGCATGTAGAGGGGGATAATGATTCTCCGATACTTGAGCACAAACTGTTTCTGTTATACGTGACTTGATGGAAATCTCGAACGGCTTGTTGTCAGTCTCCTCAAAGATGACAATCAAATGAAGCGGCACAAAAATGTTTTATGTATTGAAGAATACCAAGATTGAGTAGGACGGAAGGCCGCCGCAGTTTGTTACACACTTGTCGCAATCATAAGCTCCGCGATAATAGCAAGTTTGACATTCATGAAAGTCCAATATCTTCCTATGTGGTGCCCGTTGACCTATACTGAATGAAGAAATTAATCAAGTAAGGCGGTTTTAAGTTTTGTATCAGAGCATTTAATTTGGAAGCTTGTAAACTACTATCAAAGAGAACAAATGACATAGCTAAAAGACTTACTAGGCATTTTACTTCTATAATCTTCAGCATGCAATTTGGCGCCATCATTTTCTAATGGACAAAATGCACTTCACCCATATAAATTTCCCATTTTGGTACTTTCTCCCCTAACAATTCAGAAAAGAGATAACCCCCGCCTCGAAATATTATTTTTGTTGCACTTTGCCCCAAAAGCCAATTTTCGATGGGCATTGTGCAACAAATATAACATTTTTAAGGGGCGATGTGTACAAAAAATAATGTTTATAAGGGGCAACATGCAACAAAAATAACATTTAAAGGGGCAACATGCAAAAACAAAAAAACACTAAATCGATTAATAATCCATCGGAATTTTGCTATCGGGGCAATGTGCAACAAGTATAACATTTTGAAGAGGGATATTTACTTTTTTTAAATTTTGAGGGGGTGAAAGTGCGAAAATATAAAATTTATTGGAGGTGACATGCAATTCGCCCTACTTCTCATTATCGTAATATGGCATGATTTCATGTAATGGTTTGGAGTTTGGACTCATTACCTGGTACCAAGAAAATCTAGTTGCAATCGCGTCGGATGGCAATTCCGTCCATTCTGTAGTCCCATTTTTATCAATCTCGTATATTTTTTAGGACTCTCCCTAGAGCCCTGCTTGCTATCAAATTGTAGAAATGGAGTCAACATCATAATTTTGTCCGTTTGAAACATGCTTCTATATATGGTAGTGTTTTCGTTTTTTGGATGAATAATTCTTTTTCGAGTTAAAGATAGTTTAAGTTCGTATTTCCCCGTAACTATCCTTTCATGATTGGGACCTTATGGTATTTCCTGAAAAAGAAGGATTCCTATCATACAATCCAAACAAATCAGCCAATTCATAGGTTTGTCAATTATGTAATAAAATAGTAAAGATGTAATATGGGAATGTAAAGATTCCTGAAATGCAAATCATTTGACCTAGAAACAATGCATTATATTGAAGATCCGTTTCAAGGGATAAATTTGAACGCCGACTTTTTAAACTAGTGTACTCTCTCCATCCAATACTATGTATCCGATTTGCACTAGTAGAACAATGGCTTTTTACAATGACCATTAACCATAATAAATGTAACAAATTTATAGTAAAAACACTTTTGATACGCATTTGCTACGAATTTGCCTCATAGCATATATGGACTTGACAAAAACTTTGCTACGATAAATGGCTGTCGCAAATACATTTTCGCTACAATAAATCCTAGTATTTACTACGACTCCATAATTGTCCCTTAGTACAAGGTACCTTTTGCTACGGCTTTTTACCGTAGTAAAAAACCATTTTTTCTGCTAGTGTTGACTAGGCATAAAGTTTTATAATGAGAATACAAAACGTAAAAGTTAATGATTGTTTTTAAGAAATTAACCTCTAAATTGGTGGTTGAATTTAGTGGAATCGATTTACATAAGTAGATAATCTGCAAGCCCACTGTTTGAGATAAAAGCGTGACGTCATTATATCCTTGTATGAGCTTCCTTTCACCCATTTTCCTCTGGCACAACCTTCAAACTGGAAGAAACAAAATATTGTTAGAGAGATATAAGAGTGAGAAATAAAATTGTATTACGTTAAATACCCAACACATATGGGCACTTTAGTCTTATCATGTCTGGTCAGAGGGGTCTCACTAATTCAGATTAGGATTTCAGTAATGAAAAAAGTCTTTAAAGTCAATTGAGTTTAATTCAAAATATTTTCTGAATGAGGGGTATATTACCCTTTTTTTAAATACGCTAGACCTGCTTTTAAATATTTGTAATATTGACAAGGGCGAATGTCAAAAAGGCCCATCACATGGGACTTAAATGCATTTTGGTCCACAAAAAAAACAGTCTCTCAATTAAACCGATCCTCTTGTCTTTAGTCTAAAATACCCTCAATAATATAATTGTTATCAATTCCACCCATTATGCTCTAACTTCCTCAATATTACACATTGACCCCGAATTTAAACAAATATATCACATTAACCCCCAAAACTTTTTTTTTTCAGAAAATAATTTTTTTTCTGAAATATTTTTTTTTCCGGCCAGTTTCCGGCGTTGACCGCCGGAGACCGCCGGTCTCCAGCGTTGACTTTTTTCTTTTTTTTTTGAAAACTTTTTTTTTTCTTGAAATGTTTTTCCGGCCGGTTTCCGACGTTGACTTTTTTTTTCTTTTGAATTTTTTTCTTAGAAAAAAAATATTTTAGTTAATATTACTGTTTTGGCTACTAAATTATTGTATCAGACAGTAATATTTCTGTTTGGGACAGTAATATTATGAATATTATTTTCCTGAACAGTAATATTATTAATATTATTGTCTAAGACAGTTAAATTACTGTTGGAGACAGTAATTTAGCATCCAAGGCAGTAATATTAATAAAAATATTTTTTTAAGAAAAAAAAAAAGTCAATTAACAGTTAAATTACTGTCTCCGACAGTTAAATAACTGCTGGATACAGTAATTTAGCAACGAATATAGTAATATTAATTAAAAATACTTTTTTTAAGAATAAAAAAGTCAATTAACAGTTAAATTACTGTCTCCAACAGTTAAATAACTGCTGAAGACAGTGATTTAGCAACGAATACAGTAATATTAATTATAATATTTTTGAAGAAAAAAAAAAGTCAATTAACAGTTAAATTACTGTCTCCGACAGTTAAATAACTGCCGGAGACAGTAATTTAGCAGCAAAGACAGTAATATTAATTAAAAAAAAAAAAAGTCAACGCCGGAGACCCGTAAAATTGAATGTTCAAATATATCAGACAGACTAACCATAAAATTGAATGTTCACTATATTTTTTTCTTTTAATTTATGTTTGGAAATATACTATAAATAAATAAATAAATAAAGGGTAAATTACAACCACACCCCTGAGGTATACTTAAATAACTTTAAGGTCCATGTGGTATCGATAATTACACTCACCCCCTTGAGACATAGTTATAAACTCCAATGGTATAATGCATTGGATACGTTATTACGATAGAGTTCTAACGGACTATAGGTTTCAGGAAGTGGTGAAGACAACAAAAAGTTATGGGTGATTTAAAAAATATTGGGGGAGCCATGTCATCCCATAACTCCCCATAACTCTATGTTATCTCCACAACTAGCTAAAAGTAATAGTCCATTAGAACCCTATCGGAATAATGTATGCAATGCATTATCCCGTTAGAGTTTTTAACTACCTTTCAGGGGGTGAGTGTAATTATCGATACCACAGGGACCTTACAATTATTTAAGCATACCTCAGGGGTGTGGGTATAATTTACCCATAAATAAATAAATAAATAAATAATTGGATTGCAAATAGAAATCTAGAATTTTATGGAGCAATTTAAAAAAAAATGGAGATATAGTTGGCGAATGACCAATTTACCCCCAAAGGAAGAAAAAAACATTATCATCAGAATCGTACAAAACTATCCAAAAGTGAATTTGGTAAAAAGGAAAGAAAAAAAGTTGGAGAATGAAGAAATAATGATATTTTGCATAGAGAACATAAAAAGCAGCTTAAAAAGCAATTTCTGCATATATTCTCGTGTAGTCAGATCGACGGTCCATTATCACTCTCAAGAAAAAAATTTCAGGAAAAAAATAAGTTTTTCAAAAAAAAATAATAATAAAAATAAAAAAGGTCAACGACGGTCGACGGCGGCGACCGAAGGTCTCTGGTGGTGGCGGGTCAAAATTAGGGTCAAAATTGAAATTAGGGTTAAAATTGGTTATTGATGAAATTGGGCTAAATTGGGGTGTAAATCATGAAATTGGAGTTGAATTGAGTTTCATTGAATTTGGGGTAATTTTGGTATATATAAAGAGATTTTTCTTATTTACAAATAAATTTTAATAGGGTGAATTTATTTGAAAGACAAAAAGTTGAATGTCCCTCTTTTAATTAAGTGCCCATGTCATGGGCCTATTTTGCCACTACCCCTATTGACAAATCATTTTATTTTCGATATTATGATTTCCTATTTTCCTTTACTTCTAAAGAAAGGTTGGTGCCTGGTGGTGAAGAAGTAGAAGTGGAGAAAATGAGATCAAAAATTTAAATATTGGAAAATAAAAGCTAAAAGTAGAAATATATGAAAATCAAAATAATTTCTTAATGCTTTTAAGAAAGGAAAAAATCAAATTTGATTGAAAATATATAAGTTGGGTGAGAATAATTTAACTAGAAAGATTTAGTGTTCATTTTACTATAATCTTTTATTTCAGATATGCCAACATAGGCTAACTTTTATTTTGAGTAAAAAGTACAGTTTACTTTTGCTTTTGCAAAATCTATCGTAAATTGGTGGTTATATAAATATTTATAATATGTCATATGAATCTACTTAGGTTCGTATTTAATATATATATATATATATATATATATATATATATTATCTATCGCACGTGGGGATTAACTAATCAAAACACGCCGTCACTTAAAATAAACCCTATTATTTCTCACGCATCTAAAATTTTATTGCAGGTTTGTTCCTAAGAGATAAACGCTATGTTACCATAATGGTGTCCCTGTAAAAACATTTATCTTAGTATTATATTTTTCAACCATCCTAACCTATTCATTTTTGGATTTTTCAAAATAAGGAACACTTCACATTTATGCTTAATATTTCCATCAATTATGTCCATCTTCATGTCAGGTGTTTAAATTAAGGGAACTTTACAAATAAATCCATCAATGAGTACTTAATCATAAAGAGATCCAGTTAATAAACTCTTTTACAAAAAAGTTCACATATGGTCCAAAGGATTGTAGAAGACTAAAATAGCTTCTCATACTTTAATATGCTCCAATTTCGTCATTTAATTTAATTTAACCTCAATTTGACCCCAAATTTCATAAATTATTCAATTTTCACCCAAAACACAACAAATAAACCCAAAAAAATGATAATATTGATGTGGTTGACAGTAATATTACTATAACTACAGTAATATTACCGTCAACCACAATAATATTATTGTGTTTACAGCAATATTACAATAATAGACAACAATATTATTACGTTACTCCGTGAATAGCTCAAACATAACATAAAAACCCAAAAAAATAATAATATTATGTGGTTGCCAGTAATATCATTGTGTTTACAGTTATAATACTGTCAACGATAGTAATAAAATTACGTTGACTTGTCAACAAATCAAAAAAAATAAAAAAAAATAACAAAAAAATAAATTAATAATATTACGTTAATTTACTGTCAACGACAGTAAAATGACATAGATGTATTGTCAACGGCAATACAATTACGTTAATTTGCTGTCAGTGACAGTATAATTACGTTAATTTACTGTTAGTGACAGTATAATTACTGTTAATGACATCACAATTACGGTCAACGTTTAGCGGCGGACGTAAGAAAAAATAACAAATAAAAAAAGTCAACGCCGAAATCCGACGGCGAAAAAAAAAACAGTCAACATGCCGAAATATCGCAAGTACCCCCTCGTCCCGGGCCATCGCACGGAAAACTATAACCGAAATCTTTTTTATCTGGCATTAACTTGGAACCGCGTGCATCTAAAGCACCTTTTACTAAGATCAATGTAGTTGTATGTAAACCCAGAGCAATAGCATGATGAACCAAAAAGTCTTCGGGACCTATTGTTAAGAATAATGAATTAGTATTTTCATTAATATCATTTAACCAACCGGGCAACCAGATGCTTCGGCCTGTATTAAATGTCGGGCCACTCGTTGAAGAAACGTCGGAATCCGGCGGCAAAAAAATATCTTTTCAAGAAAAAAGTTTTTGGAAAAAGAAATCAAAATTGAATTTTTGTGGTCAAAATTGATTAAATCGGGGTTACAATTAAGAATTCAGTGTAAGGGGTTGAGGGTAATTTTGTCATATAAATAATGTTTCCTTTATTTATAATAAATATTAAAGGGATTGGCTTATTGGTAAAATATATCTAGGTCTTAAACCTAGAATAATAAAGATGTTTGGTTATAGACTTACGCACAAAAACCCCTTATATTAAAATATTCATCACCTTTTGAAAAGTCACCCCGTGCATCACACGGGTGTAAATACTAGTTTATATATATAGAGAATGGTGAAGGCTTTTGCAATTTGGAGGGAAAATCTAATTAGGCTTTACATCAAGAATGCAGCAACTATTGGAAGATGCTATTGAAGAAATTCTGTCAAGGCTGCACGTTAAAGATCTCTTGAGATTCAAATCTGTTTCCAAAATATAGATTTTAATAATCTCCAACCAAATCGATATCCACCCTTTCCTATATACCGTAGGATCTTCGGATATTGCCTCGGATCATCCGATGGTCTTGTCTATTATATGCGAATTTGATTTAAAATTACTAAAGATCAATTAAAAAAAAAGGGGTTTTATGCATAAGTCGTTGACGAACCATCTTTATTATTCTAGGTTCAGTCGTTCATGAGCTATATTTCTTTCGCTAATGAGCACATCCCTTTAATATGTATTATAACTAAAGACAAAATTAATGTGTATGACAAAATTACCCCCAACCTTTTAAACTCAATTCCTAATTGTAACCCCAGTTTAACTTCAATTTTATCAATTTTGACCACAAAATTCCAATTTTAATTTTATCTTTTTTTCAAATTCTTTTTTTTTTTCATGTTTTTACGCCGCCGGTTTCCGAATTTGATTTGTAGAATTACGTGAACACAATATATTACTGTCAACTCCATCAATATTATTATTTTTTTGCCTTTTTAATTTTGTTTGATTTATTGACCAGTCAACGTAATAATATTTATGTCGTTGAAGGTGAAATTACTGTAAACACAATAAATATTACTCTCAACCACATCAATATTATTTTGTTTGGCCTTTTTATTTTGTTTGTTATTATTTGTTGACCGATTAACGTAATAGTATTATTGTCTACTAATAGTACTGTAAAAACAATAATATTACTGTGACTGGCGGTAATATTACTGTCGTTACGATAATATTACTTTGGTTGACATCAATATTAATTTTTTTAGCTTTTTATTATGTTTGCGTTTGTTGAACGGTCAATATAGTAATATTATTTTATTGCAATAATAGTAATTTTTGTTGTGTTAACATTACTATGTCGGCCAGAGAGTAATACAACAATATTACTGTGTTAAACAGGAATATAGTTAATTATTGTGTTAAAGAGTAATATAATTAATATGAAGGTCAACCACAACAATATTACTTTTTAAACGGTTCAAAAAATGTTGAAGGAAAAAAAATAAATAAATAAAAAGAAAAATGTCAACGCCACCGGAGACCAACATTGACCCGCCGGTCAGCGGCGATATGAAAAACGAAAAAAATTTCAAAAAAAGTCAACACTGGAAATCGGCGAAAAAAACAGCCATTAAAAAAAAGTCAATGTTGGAGACCGTCGATGATGGACGAATTGTAGTCAAAATTAGGTTATGCATGAAAATTGAATAATTGGTGAAATTTGGGGTCAAATTGAGGTTAAATTAAATTAAATGATGAAATTGAAGCATATTAAAATGTCTGAATTTTTTTATAAAAGATTTTTTTGTTTTTATTTTGGAGCCCAAAAAAGACGGGGGTCCAAAATAAAAGGGGGGAAAAAAATAGTGACAAATATTATCAATCACAATGTTAGAGTGATGCGCAAGTAAATAGTCCCATAGGACTTTTCCATATATTAGGACACTCGAATTCTTTTTTAGTTAATTTCTTTAAAATTAATTAATCATCTTCCAAATATTACATCCACCCTAGGAACGTACAACTCATTGTGCTGTCAACTAGCTAGGGTTTTTTTATATGCTGTGCCATTGATGTAACTATGCACCAACTCTCTGCAGATATTTTGGAGGAAATTCTGTCAAGACTCCATGTGAAAGATCTCTTGAGATTCAAATCCGTCTCCAAAACATGGAATTCGATAATTTCTAGCCAATATTTCATTAACTTGCATCTCAAGAAATCAATCTCCAGCCCTTCCCACTGTAGGATCTTCACTCCATATTCTGTTAGCCTTGTCTATGATGATGTCCAACAAGTCGAGCTGTCGTGGCCTGAAGAAGCCACCGGATATTTCATCGGAATATCGTCCGATGGTCTTGTCTGTTATATGGATAATATAAGCGTTCACCCTACGAGAATCTGCGTGTGGAATCCAGCTACAAGGGTATCAAAAACTCTGAATATTGATGGTATGAAATTTCATCTTCTCGTATCCTGGTTTGGACGAGAATCATCCGATGACGTGTGTAGATAAATAAATTTTATCCAAAAGAAAGGGACCATTGTGCAATTACGAAACAAGGAATTCTATTTAAATTCTATGGCCCGTGGCAATTCCGTAATTAAATATTTAAATTCAAATCAAATCAAGATTATATGCCGTATATTGGTATCTATATTTAAATATCAATTACATATTTTCTATTTTAAATCTAGGGATTTAATTAAATTAATTCCTAAATTAAATAGATAATTGATTTTAAATAATATTTACCAGTAGAATTATTTATTCTCTTCCAAATTATAAGGGATAAATATCAATTAATTATTGGCCAATAGAATTGTTTCTTCTCTTCCAAGTTACAAGAGATAAATATCAATTTAAATCGGGCCAATCAAATCGTGCCACATCATCAGTAAGGCCCATCAAGGACTCTTATTCTACCACTATAAATAGGGACCCTCCCTTCACAATTCAAACACAACTGAAGGAGCATAAACCGTAGGAGCAAAATTCTCTCTACAACTCAAGAAGCAAGGAAGAAGAATTCGTAGGAGGTAAGATTCTCTCTCTACATTCAAAGTGTTCTTCGTCAAATTCGAGGTGTTCTTGAGCAAATTCAAGGCATTCTTCATCAAATCCAGCGTTCGATCCGAGATAACGGTGCCAAACCTTCGGATTAACGTTAATCAATTCAAGTCAAGATCATTGGAAGATTGAAGGGCCAAATCCATCAAGAATTTCAAGATCTTCAAGTCAAATCAAGTCAAAGTTCAACGTTCGATCCGAGATTCAAGTCGCAAGACCCTTGGAAAACGTTATTCAAATCCAAAATCAAATTCGGAGAAGATCAAGTCAACGACCCGACTCCGAAAATTCAAGTCAACTATATATTTTTCTAGAGAGAAGAATCAGAGGATTAAAATAGAGATTGTAACCCGCAATTTATTTATTTTAATTCAATAAAATTATCTTTGTTCAATTTTTCTTGTTTGTTTATATCGCAGATAAGAATTTGTTGTTACAAATTTTGGCACGCCCGGTGGGACATCTCTACCTCTCATCTCTTCTCTCTCTCGAAGATCCTAGTAGCTGTTCTACGTTCACGATGAAGGCTGCTACTTCAAATTCATCAAGCATGGGCGTAGTTACAAGGAGTATGGCTAAGAAGCTGCAGACATCCTCCGAGATTAGCTCAACGCCCCAAATCATCGAAGAAGGCTCGTCACCTCTCGTCAACATAGGTGGAGGCGTGGAAGGATCTAGAGGAGAAGCTTCATCATCCACGTCCCTTTCAGCATCAAACTACTCTGAAGTGGCTCCCGTCATGACAACACATGCTACGACCATGGAGGAGCAAATGGCGATCTTGACAAAGGCCATTGAAGGGTTAACAAAGCACATTCAAGAACAAGACTCCCAAATCGCGATGTTGCGGGACAAGGTTGACGGTAGTCACGACATGGGAAAACAAGGCGAAAATCACACCGAAGCTGAAACTTCTGCAAGGCGACATCCAATCGAAAGGGAGAAGAGCCCGGCTGAAGAATTCCAGGTTTCGTCAGAGGGGTTGATTCCTATAGACCAATTGAAGGAGTTCATCATGGGGACTATCAAAGACAAATTCAATGAGGGTTCAAAATCGTCATCAACATATACCAAGCCATACACTCTAAGAGTAGACGACTTGAAGATGCCAATTGGTTACCAACCCCCGAAATTTCAGCAATTTGATGGCAAGGGTAACCCAAAACAGCATGTGGCACATTTTGTTGAAACTTGTAACAACGCCGGGACTTTCGGAGACTATCTCGTTAAACAATTCGTCCGATCGTTGAAGGGGAATGCTTTCGATTGGTATACGGACCTAGAACCGAACTCAATTGACAGTTGGAGTCAGATGGAACAAGAATTTTTGAATCGCTTCTACAGCACCCGAAGAACAGTGAGCATGATCGAGCTCACAAACTCTCGCCAGTGGAAAGAAGAGGCCGTCATTGACTATATTAACCGCTGGAGGAATTTAAGCCTGAATTGCAAGGACCGATTGTCAGAGGCTTCAGCTATCGAGATGTGCATTCAAGGAATGCAATGGGGACTCCGATATATCCTGCAAGGGATTCAACCTAAGAGTTTTGAAGAGTTGGCCACTAGAGCGCACGATATGGAGTTGAGCATTATGGCTAGTGGAGTTGAGGGACCACCAGTTCAAGAGCCTCGACAGTCGAAAGAAAAACAGGATTTTCGGAAGGTGGGTAGAGTTTTCTCTAAGACCTCAAGCAAAGAATCTTTGGCAGTGAATGCGACCCCTATCAAATTTCAAGGAAAAGTGAACGGAAACAATGAGGAAAAACAAGATTTTTCCCAAGAAAGAAGAAGACTTACTCTGAAAGAAATGCAAGCAAGGGAATATCCATTCCTCGACACTGATGTGGCTGGAATATTTGACGATTTGCTAAGTTTAAAACTTATCGAATTGCCTGAAATGAAGCGCCCCGAAGAAGCTAACAAAATCGATGACCCAAAATACTGCAAGTATCATCGGTTGGTCGGGCACCCAATTCATGATTGCTTCGTATTCAAAGACAAAATTATGCAGCTAGCTCGCCAAGGAAAGATATCACTTGAAGAGATCAGCGCCAATACAAATTTTATCGTCAGCAGTTTTGAGTCCCTTGGCATGACGACAACCAACGTACACGAAGGAGATGATGATCATATTAACATCTCATGCAACACGATAATTGAAAAGGAGATCGCTGTTAGTGGAACAACTCCGTCTTCAAATGAAGTTTGTACCGTGATTGGTAAATGCATGTCAACAATGACTTTCGCTGATGAAGATTTACTTCTTGGTTCCAAACCACACAATAGGCCATTGTTTGTTGCCGGCTACGCTCGTGAGCGGAAGGTGAATAGAATCTTAA
This sequence comes from Erythranthe guttata, assembly GCF_056151865.1. NCBI lineage: Eukaryota > Viridiplantae > Streptophyta > Magnoliopsida > Lamiales > Phrymaceae > Erythranthe > Erythranthe guttata. The sequence goes on along the minus strand of NC_142539.1, from coordinate 8,159,685 downwards.
TCGATGGAGGTTCTGCGGTCAATATTTTGCCGTTGCACACTTTAAAGGAGTTGGGGATCTCCACGGAGGAGCTCAAAACTAGTCGCTTGATGATCCAAGGATTTAATCAAGAAGGACAAAGGGCCCTTGGTATCATAAGGATAGAGTTGTTAATGGATGATATGTTGTCCACCGCACTGTTCCATGTCATTGATGCAAGAACCTCATACCGTATGCTTCTCGGGCGACCTTGGATACATGAGAATAGTGTGGTTCCTTCTTCTTGGCACCAATGTTTCAAGTATTGTCGAGACGGAGTAGTTAAAATAATACTCGCCGATGATAAACCGTTCACCGAGGCAGAAGCCCACTTTGCCGATGCTAAGTACTATCTTGATGATGAGAAGACGGTAAAGGCCAAAGAAATTCTACCAGTTGAAGAACCAAAGCGAAGAAATAATCAAGACAAGGCTCCTTTAGCGTGTGAGGCTTTGAAAGATTTGATGTTTCCCTTAACACCAATTGACGAGAAGCGATCAACTTCTCAACCACCTAAAGGATTTGTTCATCCCACAGAAGAAACCCAAGAGGAATGCGAAGAATTCTCCGAGTCCCAAATGACAAAATGCTTTGGCCCAAATGCTTATAAACTCTTAGTGAAAGCTGGTTTTAACCCACATGAAGATTCTACGCTTGGAAGGCTTCCTGCCGAAGTTGTTGGCGAAAAGATGCATGGCCTCAATACTACTCAAATAATGTTGAAAGAAAAAGGACATGCTATTCAAAGTCCTCGAGTTGGTCTTGGATTTGTTCCTCAAAAGCCAATTCGTATTGCTATCAATAGAGCTACCAGTAATTACATAATCGAAGACGAATTCTCATCAACAGACGATTTTCTTGAAAGTGGGACAAAAGTGAGAAGGACATCCGTCTTTGATAGGCTTACACCATCTGTCTTCGATAGACTTGCGCCATCCGTCTTTGATAGACTTGGACCACTTAGAGAGTGGGGGCATAAGAAAGGCGACAAACGAGGGTTTGATAGACTTACGCCATCCGTTTTTGATAGGCTTGGACCACTTAGAAAGTGGGGGCATAACAGAAGCAACAAGCAAGAGTTGGGTGTCTGTAATACTAAAATCACCAAAACACGAAGGATTCGAAGTTCGATTCCATCTCGCATGAAACGGCGTACTTATTTGACCATATCATGTGGTGAAGAGTTGAAGGCTAAAATACGAACCGTCGTCTTTACGAAAGTCCAAGACGACGAGGAAGATGACAGAGAAAGTGTGGCATCATCGTATCATATCACTTTAAGTGAGATAGACTTGATTGAGGAAGAAGACGCTGAAACTGCTCCACCCGAGCTTGAAGAAGGAGTCAAAGCCACCATCGATGAGTTAAAGGAAATTAATTTAGGAGATGCGGAGAATCCTCGACCAATCTACATTAGCGCTTTACTGGCCGTCAACGAAGAGGAGACTTATATTGAATTGTTGCACGAGTTCAAGGATGTGTTTGCATGGTCTTATAAAGAAATGCCCGGATTGGACCCAAAAGTGGCAATACATCATCTCTCCGTGAAGAAAGGAGCTCGCCCTGTAAAGCAAGGCCAACGTAGATTTAGACCTGAATTAGTCCCTGCAATTGAGGCTGAAGTGAATAAACTTATTGATGTTGGTTTCATTCGAGAAGTCAAGTACCCAACATGGATTTCAAGTATTGTCCCTGTCAGAAAGAAGAATGGACAAATTCGTGTATGTGTTGACTTTAGAGATTTGAACGAAGCATGCCCTAAGGACGACTTTCCAATGCCAATAGCCGAACTAATGATTGATGCTACTACGGGCCACGAAGCATTATCATTTATGGATGGGTCATCAGGATACAATCAAATACGAATGGCGCCGAGAGACGAAGAATTAACAGCCTTTCGCACTCCTAAGGGCATCTATTGCTATAAAGTGATGCCATTTGGCTTGAAAAATGCCGGTGCTACATACCAAAGAGCCATGCAGAAGATATTTGATGACATGCTCCATAAAGATGTTGAATGTTATGTGGATGACTTGGTAGTTAAATCCAAAAGAAGGGAAGATCATCTCCAAAGTTTGAGAAAAGTCTTCGAGCGCTTGAGAAGGTACCAATTGAAGACGAATCCATTGAAATGTGCATTTGGTGTTACTTCGGGGAAGTTTCTTGGATTCGTAGTTCGTCACCGAGGCATAGAAATCGAACAAGCCAAGATTGATGCAATTTTAAAGATTCGCGAGCCTAGGAACATTCATGAGCTCAAAAGTTTGCAAGGAAAGTTGGCATACCTAAGAAGGTTCATTTCAAACTTAGCCGGTCGATGTCAACCATTCAGCCGACTCATGAAGAAAAATGTTCCCTTTGAATGGGATGAAGCTTGCACTAGTGCCTTTGAAAGTATAAAATCGTATTTAACGAAGCCTCCTGTGTTGATTGCACCAGTGCCCGGACGATCGTTAATACTCTATATTGCTGCTCAAGAACGATCTGTCGGAGCTTTACTAGCCCAGGAGAATGATGATGGAAAAGAAAGTGCCTTATACTACTTGAGTAGAACAATGACACCAAATGAATTGAACTATTCGCCAATCGAAAAGACATGCTTAGCACTCATTTTTGCAATTCAAAAGTTGAAGCACTATTTTCAAGCGCATGTTGTCCGTCTAATCTCAAGGATGAATCCTCTAAAGTATGTCATGTCAAAACCCGTCCTATCCGACAGACTTGCAAGGTGGTACCTGCAATTGCAGCAGTTTGACATAACATATATTCCACAAAAGGCTGTGAAAGGACAAGTTCTAGCCGATTTCTTGGCGGATCACCCTATCCCTGCAGAGTGGGAGTTATCCGATGATCTACCCGATGAAGATGTTCTTGTGATTGAAGCTAGTCCTCCTTGGAAGATGTATTTTGATGGAGCTTCTCACAGAGAAGGAGCGGGCGCCGGAGTAGTATTCGTCACATCCAACGGCGAAGTGTTGCCTCACTCTTTTACCTTAACACAAAATTGCTCCAACAATGTTGCTGAATATCAAGCTCTTATCCTTGGGCTAGAAATGGCAGTTGATATAAAGCAACTAAATTTGGAGGTATATGGAGACTCCAAGTTGGTGATCAATCAGATACTCGGATCGTACGAAGTAAAGAAGCTCGATTTACTCCCTTATGTGGATTATGCTAAAAGACTTATCGGATACCTTGGTGATGTGATGATAGAGCATGTGCCAAGAAAGGATAACAAACAAGCAGATGCATTGGCAAAACTTGCTTCTACTTTAGCCATGCCCGAAGACGGAGCTCGTATATCAATTTTCAAGAGGTGGGTCGTACCACCAATTTTTGAACACGAAGAAATTGAAGAAGACGAAACTCGAGTGGTTTACGTGTTTGAAATCGAGAAAGAAGATTGGCGTCAATCATTTGTGGATTACTTGAAGTACGAAAAGTTGCCTAATGATCCACGTCAAAGGGTTGATATTCGACGTCGTGCGGCTCGTTTCATCTACTATAAAGATACACTTTATAGACGTTCATTTGATGGAGTCTTCTTGAGATGTTTAGGTGATGACGAAGCCGTTCAAGCCATAGAAGAAGCTCATTCCGGAGTTTGCGGCGCCCATCAGTCAGGACCCAAGCTACATTTCCGAATAAAAAGAATGGGCTATTATTGGCCATCTATGGTGAAGGACTGCATGGAGTATGCCCAAAAATGCCAACCTTGTCAATTTCATGCAAACTTTATTCATCAACCGCCGGAGCCATTGCACCCTACTGTTGCCTCATGGCCCTTTGATGCTTGGGGTTTGGATGTGGTTGGACCTATGACAAAGTCTTCAGCTGGACATCTCTATATCTTGGCAGCAACAGACTACTTTTCCAAATGGGCTGAAGCAGTGCCTCTTCGAGAAGTAAAGAAGGAGAACGTTGCTGATTTCATCCGCATCAACATCATCTACCGTTACGGAGTTCCTCGATATGTGATCACAGACAACGGAAAGCCATTTTGCAACAGTGTGATAGATAAACTTTGTGAAAAGTTTGGCTTCAAGCAAAGAAAGTCTTCGATGTACAACGCTGCCGCCAATGGACTCGCCGAGGCCTTCAACAAGACTTTATGTAATTTGCTGAAGAAAGTGATCGCCAAGTCAAAACGCGATTGGCACGAAAGGATGGGAGAAGCTTTATGGGCTTATAGAACAACGTATAGAACACCTACTCAAGCCACTCCATATGCGTTGGTGTACGGTGTGGAAGCGGTCTTACCTCTTGAAAAACAAATTCCATCATTGAGGATAGCTATACAAGAAGAACTCACTAAAGAAGAAAATGCCCGTTTGCGTCTTGCAGAATTGGAAGCTCTTGACGAGAAAAGATTAGAGGCACAACAAAGTATTGAATGCTACCAAGCTCGTCTTTCTAGGGCGTTTAACAAGAAGGTGCGGCCAAGATCGTTTCAAATTGGAGATTTGGTGCTTGCCGTAAGGAGGCCCATCATCGTCACTCATAAAACGGGAAATAAATTTACTTCAAAGTGGGATGGTCCTTATGTCGTCAAAGAAGCATACACAAACGGAGCGTACAAGTTGGTTGCCGAAGATGGTTTAAGAATTGGTCCGATAAATGGAAAGTTCTTGAAGCGGTACTATGCATGAAGCGGAGGAGAAGGCTCCTGGCCCGCATGAGTTGAAACTGTGCACGGCTAAAAAAAAAAAAAAAAAAAAAAAAAAAAAAAAAAAAAAAAAAAAAAAAAAAAAAAAAATCTATCTTTTTTTCCTTTGAACTACGTTATGACTTGATCCCACTCGGGGTACGTAGGCAGCTTAGATATTCTCTAAGTTCAGTCCTTTCCTAAAAAAAAAAAAATCTATCTTTTTTTCCTTTGAACTACGTTATGACTTGATCCCACTCGGGGTACGTAGGCAGCTTAGATATTCTCTAAGTTCAGTCCTTTCCTAAAAAAAAAAAATCTATCTTTTTTTCCTTTGAACTACGTTATGACTTGATCCCACTCGGGGTACGTAGGCAGCTCAGATATTCTCTAAGTTCAGTCCTTTCCTAAAAAAAAAAAAATCTATCTTTTTTTCCTTTGAACTACGTTATGACTTGATCCCACTCGGGGTACGTAGGCAGCTTAGATATTCTCTAAGTTCAGTCCTTTCAAAAAAAAAAAAAAAAAAAAAAAAAAAAAAAAAAAAAAAAAAAAAAATCGTTGAAAATATAAGTGCAGAATACTAAGGAAACAAGATGGAAAGGGAGATTTTTTTTTTTTATTTCATGAATCATAAAAGTGGAATAAACAATAAAAAAAAAATCTAAATCTAGCTCAAGCGAAAGGGTCTAAATCGTTCAACTTTTCTTTGGCATCTCCTAAAAGCTCGGCAGAAGCGCGCAATTCTTCTACCAAATCATCACTTAAAGGGGATGTATTTTCAATGGCAGCAATTTCTTCGTTAATCTCACGAATTTCAGTTTGAACAGTATGAAGGAGTTCTCGTTGTCGCTTTAATGATGATCTCAACTGTCCCACCCTCACCTTCAAAGCAGCACGCTCTTTCTTGACACTCTCCAAATCACTATTGGTGACTTGAACTTGAAGAGTCTCTTTGTGTTCTCTAGCTTGAGTAGTATGCAAACGATCTTTAGCCTCATCTAATTGTCGTGATAGAATCTCTTTAGATGTCTTCTCAGAGTTCGACGACCTCACCTTATCATAAGCCGTCGCCTGGGAAAATAATGACTTCAATGATTCCTCTATGCAAGATATGTCGAAATCACCAAGATCCCTCATGGTTCCAAGAACCAATTGGACATCTTCTTGAATAGACGAGATGGAATCAATTGAAGTCCGTACTATCCTCGCACGAAGATCTTGCCATAATTGGCGAAGAAAAACCCGCTTGTGATTTTTCAGAAAATTTTCACCCACAAAAACTGAACAAGCACCATTGTACGACCCTTTCGCAGTCTCTTTCATCTTGGATGCTCTGGCAGGCATTAAAGCAGTCGGCGACAAAGTTGCACCCATTGAGCAAGCCTTGGCAGTTGAGTGATGACTAGCTTGAGATTCCTCGCGATCATCAACGTTAATTATCTCGTTTTCCAACTAAAAAAAAAAAAATAAATAAATAAATAAAAATAAAAATAAAAAATAAAAAAAAAAAAAAAAAAAGGGAAAGTGTTAAGTGCAACCTTCTCAGCAAAAGTGTCATTTGTTCGAGAATGACTGTCCACACTGTTATCAATATGAAGATCTTGTGGTTTTAAAGATTGCGGGTCCCTCTTCGGCCTTTTCCAATGACGTTCTATGCGGCTATCGTCACTCTCATCCGACGGAGGCAAAACGTTCCTCTTCTTTATATCTCTAGGAGGGTTTTTGGTTTGGAGCACATTTCCGCGAGAAAGATTGCCGAGACTATTTCTTGCCTCATCTTCTTTGTCTTCAAGTGGAATCTTACTTAACTCCAAGTTCACCAAACTCGCAACTTTATTTTCAAGATAAGTTCCGTAAGCTTTAGTCCACCATCTTTTATAGCCGTCCGTGTGAAACTTTCTCGAATTTTGAGGAATGACGGAAAATATCACTTTAGACATGGACTCGAGCAAAACACATAGACGCCAATAACGGAGTCCATCTATTAAAGAAGCCTCGCGAACGTCTTCATCAAGTACTCCAGGCACATCTTGGTAAAACCCAAATTGACGGCTAAACCGATGAGGACTATATGGCTCAATAACGAAACGATTACCACGCCGCAAGGAGAGATAGCTCGAGCGAATGGCGATGAAATAATTTCTCTCGGACCCTTTTGTTGTTCCATCATCAACATATAAAGAAGACTCGCTCCTAGGGATCGTGGTGCAAGTCCAAGACATAAGATCTCCTTTGTGAATCCGTTTGCGTGCATCCGCGGGAGTGTAGTATCTAGCGCTTCCTTCTCCGGAATAAGATACCATCTTTGGGCCATCGACGGCTACGCCTTGCAGAACTTGACAATGGGTCTTGAAATAAAGCGCCAACCAACTATAGACGAAGTGAATAGGGAACGGAGAATTCTCTTGATGGGGTCTCAAGGATCTCGAGATCCTATTTATGCCGTTGAAGATGCTGGCTAAGACAGGAACTGCAAGAGAGACTTCTTCGCCACTCGCCATTATGCTAGCCATCTTGAATGTTGAAGGACGTATCAAGCCCACATCATCAGTAGGGAGGACGAAGGTGCAAAGCCAACAAGCCAAATGGGCCGCCAAGTACGTCTCGGACCTCAGTTCGACATCAACGCTAATGCTCGAAAACACAGCTTCTTCAATGTTGATCCATTTTGCATGTGCTTCAATATTGCCGGAAGGATTGTGAGTTGACTTGGGGCGAACACTTTTCTTTTCTTTGCGTGGAGGAGGTTGAGTGTACTTCTTCTGCTTCTTCAACCAAAACTGAATCCAGCTTTCGACAGAGACGTTGGAGGAAGGATCTTTAGAGCGCTTCCGAAGTAAGTGGTAGACATGGAATAGATATCGGCAGGAACGGTGAGAATATCGAACACCCTTTGCATCGGTACCAATGAGTTCTTGAGAGGCAGGGACAACTTCATCGTAAAGAAGCCCGGTTAACGGTAGCCCGGAGAGGATGTGCAAATCCCATAAAGAGATAGACATTTCTCCGGGAGACGTCAAGAGGGTATTTGTAGTCGGACACCATGCCTCGAAGAACGCCTTCATGATTTCGGAATTGTAGTCGTACGTGAAAAGGGAAGCATATACAGAATCGTAGATCTTCGCAGACTTTAGCTTGTGCTGGCAACGGCTGAGAACGTCTTCGGTCCATTCCCAGTACCCTTTGAAGAATTGAAAGCCGCCGGAAAGCTCGAGAGTATCTCCCCACTTGACTTTTCCCTCCACGATGTTGCCACCCAAAGTCGGCAGAAGGCTCGGACCGCTTGACTCTTCCGGAAGCAAGGATCTGTCGGGTTTATGATTTGATGCTCGCAAGCTATACACGTACTCGTACTTATTATGAGGATGCTCGTGGGACCAAACGGACATGCGATTCGGAGTCGTGAGACGTGGCCATTGCTTTGCGTAAGAACCGATAAGGGGGGCATAAATCGTCAAGACAGTTCCTTTGTCATTCGGTTGGTAACGATCGTCAAGAATTACCAATTGCTCGTCGCCGGAAGAGGAGAAAGCTTGCTTGAAACAAACCATCGCAAAACCTGTCAGAACAATTCAAAAAACAAAGAGCAATTAGTTTGAAAAAAAAAAAAAAAAAAAGGAAGGAAGAAAAAGAACGGGGGCAAGGAACTGCGCTAAAATCAAATACCAAATCTGTCGAGTTGCAAAACCTGGACAAGGAAAACAGTATTTAGTTTTGATAAGCAATCGAGCAAAATAAACGGGCAAAATAAAAGGGAAGAAAGCAGTTCTTAGTGTCATATTATCAAACACCTGGCGGACGTGTTCAAAGAGTCTGATTATGCGTATATTTTATATGCAAAACTGACCTGGAATCGATTACAAGTAGCAGACAGAAGCAAATAATTGGCAGGTCGATGGATTTGTGAATAAAAAAAAAACGAAGAGGGCATCCCCCTTTTATAAGGGATAGATGAAGCTAATCCCACAAACCTTAGGTTTCTAATCAACCAATCAAAAGAAAGCATAATCTCAATAGAAGAAGGAGTGTTCAACTTGTTCGTGAAACCGAATTACAATGGCAAAAGGAGTGTTTATTTTGCAGAGAAGAGTCACTGCCCATTAAACTTCGATTTGAATTGGAAGAGAACTGCCCATATAGAATTAAAATTCTCTCATCGTACGATCCTCATGTTTCACTCGAAGTAAATTAAAATTCCCAACTTATGACGCAGAGAAACTCGTTGAAGTTAGAAGTTCAAAGTTACGGTGTTGCTGCGCGAGTGTTTCAAAAAAAAAAAAAGAAAAAAAAAAAAAAAAAAAAAAAAAAGAAAGAATAAAAAAAAAAAGAGATCAAAGAATGGGAGAAGTTCTAAGCATGAGGAAGTCTGATGCTTCTAGCCGTCCGCACTTGTGATTTGGGTGGGCCCATTCAATTTTATTATTAAGTATGGGTTACGATTTCAATGATCTCACAAAAGGTGCTCAATTTTGAAAGTGTTGGGCTTGGGAGGTGTTTGTTACAAAACAAAAAATAAATAAATAAATAAAAGTGATTATCGTGACTTATTCACTTCAAGACGCATCGTCCGTGAACAAGTCTCGTGGGGGCATTTGTAGATAAATAAATTTTATCCAAAAGAAAGGGACCATTGTGCAATTACGAAACAAGGAATTCTATTTAAATTCTATGGCCCGTGGCAATTCCGTAATTAAATATTTAAATTCAAATCAAATCAAGATTATATGCCGTATATTGGTATCTATATTTAAATATCAATTACATATTTTCTATTTTAAATCTAGGGATTTAATTAAATTAATTCCTAAATTAAATAGATAATTGATTTTAAATAATATTTACCAGTAGAATTATTTATTCTCTTCCAAATTATAAGGGATAAATATCAATTAATTATTGGCCAATAGAATTGTTTCTTCTCTTCCAAGTTACAAGAGATAAATATCAATTTAAATCGGGCCAATCAAATCGTGCCACATCATCAGTAAGGCCCATCAAGGACTCTTATTCTACCACTATAAATAGGGACCCTCCCTTCACAATTCAAACACAACTGAAGGAGCATAAACCGTAGGAGCAAAATTCTCTCTACAACTCAAGAAGCAAGGAAGAAGAATTCGTAGGAGGTAAGATTCTCTCTCTACATTCAAAGTGTTCTTCGTCAAATTCGAGGTGTTCTTGAACAAATTCAAGGCATTCTTCATCAAATCCAGCGTTCGATCCGAGATAACGGTGCCAAACCTTCGGATTAACGTTAATCAATTCAAGTCAAGATCATTGGAAGATTGAAGGGCCAAATCCATCAAGAATTTCAAGATCTTCAAGTCAAATCAAGTCAAAGTTCAACGTTCGATCCGAGATTCAAGTCGCAAGACCCTTGGAAAACGTTATTCAAATCCAAAATCAAATTCGGAGAAGATCAAGTCAACGACCCGACTCCGAAAATTCAAGTCAACTATATATTTTTCTAGAGAGAAGAATCAGAGGATTAAAATAGAGATTGTAACCCGCAATTTATTTATTTTAATTCAATAAAATTATCTTTGTTCAATTTTTCTTGTTTGTTTATATCGCAGATAAGAATTTGTTGTTACAACGTGTACAAAGTTGTTTTGGGGATTTGGTTAAGAGGCAAACAACCCACAAATCGCATTCAACTCATCTCCCTATCAATCGATGATTCCCATCAAGATCAAGACTCGAGATATTATTCAACCCCAGAATTTAATATAGATGAATTAATGTTCAAATTCAACGAGGAGGGGAAACTTTTGCATGGAATAGTCCATTGGCTTGTGACTAAAATCAGCGCAGCCGATCCCAACCACGCAAAGGTACTAATGCTTACGTACAATTTGGGCCAAAAAACTGTCGGAGAATTAATGCCTACGCCTATAAAATCACATGAAATGCATCACATAACTGGGATTGGGGTGATTGGGGTGATTGGGGTGATAGATGGATGCATGTCTGCAATTCAGGGATACTGTGAGGGCTTCTATGAAATTTACGAGGTTTGGGTAATGAAGGAATATGGGATTAAGGAATCTTGGACTAAGTTGTTTACTATACCACACTCTTGTGATAATGTACGAAACCTGGAGTTGGTCGGAGTTAGTGGTTATGGGGATATTGCTTTCAGATCTCGGACTCTACATGATAATGTCGCAGTCGCTACATAAGAATGTACGTCGAGACTCTGGTTTCACCCAAACGACTTAGCAGAATCACGACAATTGCATCAACAAAAGGTTGAGCCTTCTCTTGAGTTTTTGGTTATTTCTGTATTTTCAATTTAATTTTTCTTTTTTCTTTTTGCATCCCAAGTGGATATGTTATAAATATGTTCTTACTTGGAAGATAATATCTATTTGTACGTTCATGATAACGGGGATTTTGATGCTACATCTGGTTATTTACATTAGGTAAACTTAAACCGTAGATTTGATTAAATAACTACCCACCTAATTTGCCTGATAACAATACTATGCAGTGTTTTTTTTTTCTTTATCAATTTCATTTTAATCTAAAGAATTATTTTTCTTTATTCTCATATATCGTTCCATGTTGTGCAAACTCCTAATACTCATCATTATCTTTTTTTATTTTTCACAAATTCTTCATGCGCTTCAGACTCATTCGTTAAATTACGATTTAAACTTTTAGTTGTACTGTTGCGTAATTTTACTTAAGTGCGTGCTTTGACACCGAATCTGGACAAAACCACTTAATGCAACGGATTCATGAATCTTGGGTACATTAACCTGGAAGAACATGTTTATGTATCCTCATTTCGGACATGTTTCGTGTCCGATACTCGAGAGCACCCGACAGTCATCTTATGGGCCATTTTGTAATTTTCGTTTCCAAACATTTTTGTTGTCCCCCTAATTATTTACATGATTTAATAACCAATTACAAATTAATAGTTGACAATAATACTTATTATGAATATATTAGTACACAATTATACAAAAATAATTTATATATACATAAAAATTTATATGTATTTATACTGTACATATATATATATATATATATATATATATATATATATATATATATATATATATATATATATATATATATATATATATATATATATATATATATATATATATATATATATACATGTTTCCCCCAAGTTCAGGTATCCCCATTTTTGGGGCTTGCCGTTTCCCCGTATCCATTTCTTGTTTTTCCATATCGTCTGATATGCCTAATTGGCCCAACCTAGTGGGCCTACAAATTATTTACCTACCGGGCCACGAGCCCAATATCGAAGACCACTATCACCGAGGCCCAATCACCTTCAAGCAAGGTTCGGGCCCGACAATCTCAACTAAGCTATAAATACACATTTGAACTCATTCCATAAGGTACGTCCTATTAACGGAGCAATACTATTAACTGTATTCTCTGGACTATTTTCAATGATCAGCACGTCTGACTTGAGCGTCGGAGGGGTTTCCGCCGGATCAACCCCCGGCTCAGTTCATGTGTTCTATGATCGCAGGTACCTCAGGATCATCAAGTTGTCAAGCTACTGATCCGCTTTGCTCTCCCAGTTCGTTTTCTACACTACCCCAGATGATCTACTTTTTAGCATCATCATTTTGGCGCCGTCTGTGGGAACGATGCAAACCAGATCACGTAGCCAACAAGATCCTCCTGAGGCGTCTGCTCGGAGAGAAAATGACACAACTAACGACCTCCCACCTCGTGGAGGCTCTGGCTTGCCACCTCCTCCACGTCCCATGGATCCGCCTCGCGAGGTTCAGGTGATCCCCCCTCGGGACCCACCACTCCCTACTCCTCGAATGGTTCAAATAACCGAGGATGCGCTTCAACGCATGATAGCAGAAGTTTCAACTCGCGCTGCCACAGAGGCCGTGACCCAATATATCGCCACGATGGGAGCAAATGCTCCCAACGCGATACCAGCACCTGCTCCACATGTGGAGCCACCTATGGCACCACCGCCATCGACTCCCTGGGGGTATACAGTGCCCCCAAAACATTTCGCTCGCCAAGGGTTATCGACTCCCTGGGGGCTTACATCTGCCCCCAAAATATTTCGCTCGCCAAGGGTTATCGACTCCCTGGGGGCTTACCTCTGCCCCCAAAATATCTCGCTCGCCAAGGGTTATCGACTTCCTGGGGGTATACAGTGCCCCAAAAACATTTTGCTTGCCAAGGGTTATCGACTCCATGAGGGCTTACATCTGCCCCCAAAATATTTCGTTCGCCAAGGGTTATCGACTCGCTGGGGGGTATTGATCTAGTTATCTAAAGACCAAGGGTTTACCTTGCCAAAAATAATGATGAACAATGGTTCAATTACAAATATTTTTGGATAGTTTGGCAGCATAATGAATTGCAAACTAGTAAATATGTAATTCCAAAATAAATAATCATTCAATGATATTATAAGGGTTCTTAGGTAATCTAAGTATCGCCTTTAAATGGATTACATTAAAGAAAATATCCAATTGTATTAGGAAAGTACATTGGATGTATGAGTCCACTAAGATTATGTATCTTGGAAATCCTCAAACAAAATTGAATAGCTCGATTCATGGACGAATTCGAATGTATAACTTCAGATAAGGTTAGAAAAGAAGTTGAATAAACTTCATAACATTATTGGAGGATGTTCCGTGTTGGACTAAGTCGGTGTCTACAATTATGAATAAATTGTGATAACCAATCTGTTACGTTAAGGGCACGAACGACATGTATAATGGCAAGTATCGATACACTCGTACACATAAGACCATTAGGCAATTGATCTCAAAAGAAATAATATAACATTGATTATGAAAATCAATGGTTAATAGCGGATTCGCGACTAAAAGTCAACTAAATAGATCAAACATATTACCTATCTAGGGGAATGGGATTAAAACCCATAAATTAAGGACAATCTTGGTGGTAACCCAACCATGCTGACTGGAGATCCCAAGAACTGGTTCAAAAGGGACAACTAAGCTAAGAAAGTTCAGTTGAGCACTAAGGAACTCATTCCTAACTCATTCCCGCGGAAGATAATAGTGCTACCTGCAGAGAGGGTAAAGGATAAGCGAAAGCTTTTAATGATTCCAAAACCTTATAACAAAAGGTGAGGTATTGGCAGGATACCTTTAATAGGAGATCACCTATGTAAGTGTATGAAGTGAGGGCCGCTTCAAAAACTTGACAAACACTTATGAATCCAAGATGTGTGTCCATGGCCAAAACGGACACAATCATGAGAACTAAGGAAATGTGAGAATAGTATTGTGTGGGTTGCATTGTCTTGGTTTACACGAACGGCTGACAGTTCAAGACATCGCGTTCACTACTCAGCCTAGTAAATCCGATGTAACTCCACTACGGAAGGTTCAAAGCTATATGCTACCTATCCCGATGCAATACTATTCGTGGGAACTCTAGAGAGAATCGACGCCCTCGTTTTCATTCATGTGGGGGATTGTTGGGAAAATTGGTTAAAAATTGAGTCATGAACAATTTTTTATCAATGTTATTGTATGGTCTAATTGAGTATATAATTGAATTTTGGATTAGAACCAATTTTGTGGTGAATTAAAAAATTACTAGTCCAAAATATAAGGAAAGTGGGATTTGAGTTATCCCACATTGGAAAAGTAGAGAAATACTGAGCTGTATATATATCAAAATATTGGGACGGGCCAAAAACATTAGGTCATGGGCTTTTAAACCATTGGGCCCTTATTACTCGAAGCCCATCTCGATTGGTCTGCCTGGTCTGAATTGGTGCGGCCGAACCAATGCAAATCATTCGGCTCAACTCGAAATGGTGCAACCACTCCCAATTGGCTCAACTCGAAATGGTGCAACCATTCAAACAAAAGGTACCTTTTTGCTCCAAAGGACACTACTTTTCGAACCTTATAAATAGACCATAACTTTCCCAAAATTCCTCACTTCAATCCAAAGACAAGCCTTCTACATATTAAGCCTACCTTTCACAGATTCTCTCGAAAAGTTCTACACAAAGTACAGTTTGTCGTACTTGGGATTTGGAGTGCTCCTATTCCAAGTTTTGCCGTTGTATCTTGGGAGACGATTTCCATTTAATCCGTTAGCACCGTTGCGGGGAAATTTCGTCTTAAGGACAGAGTCAACTCGCCTCGGCTAATCTTTCCGTATTTTCACTAATTAATTTGTTCAACCAATTTACTAAATTCGCTACCCGTTTTATGTATCGGGAACAACATCAACATAGCGTCAAATCGCGTGGCTGCCTTTTCAATCCCCATCGCGCGCTTTCCAAAGCGCACGTCAGCCCTTTTCTCTTCCAATCGCGCGGTTTCATATATTGCGCATCACTCCTCATTCAATTGCGCGTAGATTTCACTGTGTTCAACCAAATCGCGTGCCGATTTCACCTTACTTTACCAAATCGCGCGCGAATTTCAATACACTCCACCAAATTGCGCGCGCTCTCTAACGCGCCTAACCAAATCACTCGTGCTCTCCAATAGATATATAAAATTTATTATTTATCCACACCACGAGGAGCCAACTCCCTCGGGTCTCATACCCACAGCGGGATAACTCCCACGAGGAGCCAACTCCCTCGGGTCTCATAACCACAGCGAGATAACTCCCACGAGGAGACCACTCGCTCAGTCCCACAATTCGCAGCGAGACAACTCCCACGAGGAGCCAACTCGCTCAATACTACAACCCGTAGCGAGACAACTCCCACGAGGAGCCAACTCGCTCGGTACTACAACCGGTAGCAAGACAACTCCCACGAGGAGATAACTCGCTCAGTCATATAACTCGTTGCGAGGCAAATCCCACGAGGAGTCAACTCCCTCGGGTCTACGAACCCATAGCGAGATAACTCCTACGAGGAGACCACTCGCTCCATCCTACGACCCGCAGCGAGGCAACTCCCACGAGGAGCCAACTCGCTCGGTACTACGAACCCGCAGCGAGACAACTCCCACGAGGAGCCAACTCGCTCGGTACCACAACCCGCAGCGAGACAAGTCCCACG
The DNA here is from genome assembly GCF_056151865.1 of Erythranthe guttata. Lineage (NCBI taxonomy): Eukaryota > Viridiplantae > Streptophyta > Magnoliopsida > Lamiales > Phrymaceae > Erythranthe > Erythranthe guttata. The sequence continues at coordinate 8,143,987 of NC_142539.1, read as the reverse complement.
AGGAGCCAACTCGCTCGATACCACAAATCCGTTGCAAGGCAACTCCCACGTGCAACCACCTCGCTCGATAATATTACTCACCGCGAGACAACTCCCATGAGGAGACAACTCGCCCGAAATTCACTATATAATCGCAAGCTCAAGTTAGCACAATTACAACCCTAGAAGCACTTAGAGATATTATGAGAATCTATATAGCCTGGCCAGCTTGATTATTCAAATTTATCTACTTGTTTTCGATGGGTCATTCATTAAAATGTGGCCACGGTCCAAACATACTTAAGACCCACGAGGTCTAACAAGGGGCACGACCCCCATAAAAAAATATTGAGAGTCTGATCCCCTCCTCAAGTACATCACGCACAAGGCTATATGTAAACACATATAAGCAACGCGTCAAAACATTGACAATGTCAAAAAATAACAACTCCCACGAGGAGAATACTAGCTCCGTGCTACTACATTATCGTGAGACAACTTCCACGAGGACATAACTCGATCAACTCTATTACCCCAGAGACAACTCCCACGAGGACATTACTTGATCCGTGCTACTACATTATCGTGAGACAACTCCCACGAGGAGATAACTCGATGAACACTATTACCCCGCGACGAGACAACTCCCACGAGGAGATAATTCGCTACTACATCGTCGCGGGACAAAACCGACGACTCAATTAACTTACATCGCGACAACTTGGTCGCGCTATGCACCAATGCGCATTCACGCCCCTCCGACACACGCTCCAACGCGTTATCGCACACCATCGACTACTACAATTTTTACTCTCGACACGATATGTCACCCATTTCAACATGGCCCCCACATCGACTCGAGAGTGGGGGGCTTAATGATATGCCTAATTGGCCCAACCCAGTGGGCCTACAAATTATTTACCTACCGGGCCACGAGCCCAATATCGAAGACCACTATCACCGAGGCCCAATCACCTTCAAGCAAGGTTCGGGCCCGACAATCTCAACTAAGCTATAAATACACATTTGAACTCATTCCATAAGGTACGTCCTATTAACGGAGCAATACTATTAACTGTATTCTCTGGACTATTTTCTATGATCAGCACGTCTGACTTGAGCGTCGGAGGGGTTTCCGCCGGATCAACCCCCAGCTCAGTTCACGTGTTCTATGATCGCAGGTACCTCAGGATCATCAAGTTGTCAAGCTACTGATCCGCTTTGCTCTCCCAGTTCATTTTCTACACTACCCCAGATGATCTACTTTTTAGCATCATCATTGTCATTTCCGTGTCCGTACCACATACTTATAAGTACTCCGTCTTTCTCAAAAACAATACTAGCAACAAGTACCAAATCACAATGTTTATTTTGTGCATGTATGAAATATTTATAGAAAAAACAAAAAATAAAATGTAAATATATAAAGGCCTATTACAAACACATCATATGCTATTTATTCATAAAGATGTCGAGACAAAAAATTCTTTAACAAAAAAATCGAAACCATGCCCAAAGGTGTGTAAAAGACTAAAATACCCTACACATTTTAATATGCTACATTTTCATCATTTAATTCAATTTGACCCCAAATTTCACCGATAATTCAATTTTTACCCATAACCCAATTTTGACTACAATTTCGTTCGTCGCCACCGTTGATTTTTTCCCCTTTTTTTCTGTCTGCTTTTTTCCACCGCGGCATTGACTTTTTTTTATTTTTTTCTGTTGCTGCTGGCGGCATTGACTATTTTTCTTCTTCAACATTTCTTGGCCCGTTTAAACAGTAATATTGTTGCAGTTGACAGTCATATTAACTATATTTATTGTTTAACATAGTAATATTATTATATTACTGTATAGCACAGTAATATTAACTCAACAAAAATCACTATTATTGTGTAATAGAGTAGTATTAATATGTTGACCGTTCAACGAAGGCGAACATAATAAAATGCCAAATGAATTAATATTGATGTGGTTGACAAAATATTATTGTCAACCACAGTAAAAATTCGAAAACAGTCAAAGCTGGAAACCGGCGGCGGAAAAAGACAGAAAACAAAAAAATCAACGCCGGAAACTAGCGGAAAAAGAAAATCAAAAAAGAAAAATTCAAAATTGGATTTTTGTGGTCAAAATTAGAGAAATTGAAGTTAAATTGGGGTTACAATTAGCAGTTGGGTTTATAGGATTGGCGTAATTTTATCATATACATTAATTTTGCATTTATTTATAATACATTTTAAACGAATGAGCTTATTGGTGAAAGAGATATAACCCCTGAACCTAGAATAATAAAAATGGTTCGTTAGAGACTTATGTATAAAAACATATTGTTTTAAAGAAAAGAACAAAAAATTTAGTGAATATTTTTCAATTATAATGGGGTAATGGCAAATAGTGAATAATATTCAATTAAAAAAGGGACATCTAACTTTTTTGTCTTGTAAATAAATCCACCGTATTCAAACTTATTTGCAAATAAGAAAAACTGATATATATACACCAAAATTGCCCCCAACTCCTTGAAACTATAATTCAACTCTAATGTTATGATTTAGACCCCAATTTAGCACAATCTCATAAATTAACCAATTTTGACTGCCACCGTCAAAGACCGCCGGTGAACTGTCGTTAACCACCGGTCTCTTAGCGTTGACTTCTTTTTTTTTTTTTTTTTTTTTTTTTGAATTTTTTGTCTTAAAAGAAATTATTTTCATGAATATTACAGCCTGGGAAATAGTAATATTAATGTCAGAGACAATAATTTTACTGTATTAATTAATTTTATAGTCTTGGCCTCCAATTTTACTATTTTCTCCGACCGAAATATTACTATCTCCGACTGTAATATTACTGTCTCCGACCGTAATATTTTTGTCTCACGCAGTAATATTACTGTTTCGGACAGTAATTTTAGTAATATTATTGTTATATTAGTAATATTACTGTTTTGGAATTCACTATTACTGTCCCACACATTAATTTAGAGAGAAAAAAAAAGTTTCAAAACAAAACGAGAGAATGCTGGAGACCGGCTGAAAAAAAAATTAAAAAATAAAAGGTTTTCGAAAAAAAAATTTCAACACCAACCGCAAGACCGCCCCCCCCCCCCCCCCCCCCCCCCCCATCTAGGAGATATAGACAGGGAAAACCCCCCCTCCTAAAAATAATTAGAGAAAACCCCTTTTGTTGTTAGCTTGGATAATTAATAAAGTTAAACTACCAATCATACCCTTACTCCTAATCCTAAATTTTGGCATATTCTATTTTATCGTTATTTCTTTCTTTTCCTTTTCTCGATCTGCATTCATTCAGCTCTCTTCTCTCCTCCGTCGTTCTATATTTTTTTTTTCCCTCAGACTGCTTCTTTTTTTAACTCTTATCTTCTTCTCTCTCTTCTCTTTCCCTCTCTACAAGATTAAATCGAAGGTTGAGATGTGTAATGAGTTGACGGCTAGGGTTACCCAAAGTTTCTCGATTTTGCGAATATTTCTCCTTCGTCGCGGCAGGATATGGTGGTCATGAAGAAAGTTGGGTTCTAGTAGCTTTATTTTGGTGGTTTTGATGGTGGTGGTTTTGGTTGGGCCGGTGGTAATCAAATGTTAATTATTTTTTTAAATACTCCACGTGGCAAAATATGAGTGGAGTCATGTAATTGCAAATAATCGGCCCATCCAACCAGAATTTAAAGTTATTCCAATTTTTTTTTGAGAGAAACGACCCATATATTAGCTCAATATGCCAAATCGGCTAAATGGGGAGGTAAAGTGTCACCCTCACAACAGTAAGAGGAATCAAAAGAAGCTAAATAATGAGCTAGACGGTTACAAGAACGTCGAACAAATTGAAATTTTAAATGCGAAACATATGTTAACAGAGTGAAGATTCCTTCCACGTAGGTGCCGAAGGAATATGTGTGGAAGTCACCCTCGTTAGTTGCATCTACGATCGTCTTGCAGTCTCCTTCCAAGATGACGGAGCGCCATGTGTGCCGTGCTGCCAATTCTGCCGCAAGCATGGCTGTGTGCGCCTCACCATCGGCCACGCTAGGTCTGCCCCTAATGCGCTTTGTCACCCATTTAATGCACATTCCTTGAAAGTCATGAGCCACAATAGCAATCCGATAAAAGTCTAAACCTACCGGATAGGCCGCGTCGAAATTTACCTTATGTGAGTCTGGCGGCGGTGGAATCCAAACCTCCGTACGTTCTACACGACTTGACGGGGGAGAAGGTTGTATTGTTGCCGATACACCGCCAATAAATTGTCGCACCATTTCAGCACCTCTAAAAAATCCATAGCTAACTGACCATGTAATTTCTGATTGCGAATTTCCCAAAGTTTCCACGTAACAATGATTGAACCATTGCCACGTCGATCAAGAGTCCGCGATCGGCCGTAATTTAAATACATCTCCACTCCAAGCCTGCCGACTTCCCGCACACCCATGTACCGCATGTATGAATGTTTCCACCCGATCCTTGCAGCGGAAACAAGACGGCGACGATGCGGTCCTCCGTCTGAATAACGTAGCTGCAGTTGGAATAATAACGGAGCATGCTCGCCACCAAAACACCCACACCTTTGGTGCGATTCGAAGCTCCCACAGAAGTTTCCACCGCTTTCAGGATCGTCCGTCCCCATGGCTACTTGATCGGAATGCCGTAATATTCTCTAATATTTTACCATCGTCGGATCCGAAAACAACTGAATTAAACGCTATGCCGATTGTGGTCAGACTCCATAATTCTTCCGACTGGGCAACGAACCGAGGCTAGTGGCAGAACTATTGGATCAAAAATTGGGGAAGTGGAAGAGGTGTTTCTGAGTAAAGGGGGTCACTTTTCTGATTACTTGAGAGTCAAGGTACTCCTCGACGTGAACGAGAGCATTCCACGAGGGGTGTTCGTGCATACAGGAGCGGGGATAAAACAGTGGATTTCTTTTACTTATGAGTGCATGCCCAACTTCTCTTTTCTTTGCGGAATCATTGGCCATAATGAAAATAAATGTGTACTCCAATACAGTGAGAACTTCGTTGAACCAAAGTGCAAGTACGAGAATGGAAATTGGCTTCGGGCGGTATGAGTGCATGCCCAACTTCTGTTTTCTTTGTGGAATCATTGGCCATAATGAAAATAAATGTGTACTCCAATACAGTGAGAACTTCGTTGAACCAAAAGGCAAGTACGAGAATGGAAATTGGTTTCGGGCAATGGGAAGGGATGAATTCAACTCGGGGCTCTCATTGGGAGCGGTGAATACCAACCGCAACTGGTCAATGGAGCGTTACTCGGCTTCGGCAAGGACAGAGGGAGAGAATAGTACTAGTGGGGGGCAGACTTGTGGGATTCGGGGACTGGTTTGGGAAGGATTAGGAAAGGAGAATTATCGGCCAGCCTTGGCAGACCTACAGCTGGTGAATACTCCGGTGACTAGGGGTGGAAATCGGAACGAAATTTCCGATTTCCGCCGGTTCCGATCCGAATATTTCCGATTTTGGAACCATTTTTTATGATCCGATTTCCGAAATTCCGATTTCCGATTTTTCCGAAAAAAATCGGATCGGAATCGGAATTGTATATAAAATATTCGGAATTTCCGAATTCTGATCCAAAAATAATTCCGAATTTTCCGAAAGTATTTCCGAATAATTCCGAAATTTCCGAAAGTATTTCCGAATAATTCCGAAAATTATTACTATTTATTAATTATTATAAAGTTACATTTTTATTATAAAAGAAATATACCACATCTTCTTAGGCCCACTTTAGCAAAAGCCCAAACCCAATATTTTCCAAGTAACGTGAATCTAAACCCTAATTCTAAGTCATTTCTCTTTCTCTCTTGTCTTGCATCAGCCGCTCTATCCATGGAATCTATCATTTCTTCCACCAACATCCATTCTTATCTCTGTGAAATCTCCTTTTTCTTCCACCAGGGCCGCCCATTGTTCTTATCGTCGAGCACCGACCACCACATGAGCCGCCCCTCTTTCTCTTCGCGTAGCACGGCCAGCGCTGCCCCTCGTTTTCTCCGCGCAACATAGCCAGCGCCGCCCCTCGTTCTCTCCGCCGAGCACCACCTACACCGCCGCTCATTCGCTCCGGCGGACCGGCACCTCAGCCCAGTCGCCGCCCCTCATTCTATCCTTGCACGGCGCCGAAAAATCCAAAAATGAATGATTCCGAAATATTCCGATTTTCCGAAATTTCCGAAAAAATCGGAATCGGAATCGGAATCAATATTGTTGTTTCGAAAAAAATCGGAAATTTTCCGAAAAGACGATATCCGATCCGATCCGTCCGATCTCCACCCCTACCGGTGACCGAACATAGGCCGATATACACGATTAAAACAAACAACGGGAGGAAGAAGGCATCTCGGGGAAAGAAGAATAAAGCTGACTCTAACGAGGATATGGACGTGAAAAGGGATCCCAAAAAACCATGCTTGACCTTAATGGACGAGGACATTATCTCAACGGCGGAGACTGCGGAGCAGTCCCGCCGACAACAATGAATTCTCTATTATGGAATTGTCAAGGGCTTGGGGGTCTCTTGACAATTCATACCATCGGAGAGATTCTCCGAGTACACAACCCTCAGGTGGTGTTTCTTTTCAAAACCAGAGCGACATCGCAGAGGTTAAAACAATGGTGGAATCTATTTGGGTTTGCTGGCGATCGTACGACCAATGGCGGTGGATTAGCATTACTCTGGAGCAAAGATGTGGCAGTTGATTTGAGAGCCTATTCGCAGAACTTCATTGACGTGACGGTGGAATGCCTTGTGAGTCTTCAAAAATGGAGGTTAACCGGCTTCTATGGTTTTCCGGAGAAGCAACGCAAACGTCTGTCATGGGAACTTCTTCACACACTAGGAGGGCAAAACCAGTTACCATGGATTGTGGGCGGTGATTTTAACGAGATTCTTCATGCATCCGAGATGATGGGAGGACCAGCTCGTGAGCCTCATTCCATGGAGATTTTTAGGGAAGCTCTCGACGACTGCGGGCTTTCGGACATTGGATGGGAGGGCAAACAATTTACCTGTACCAACAATCGCGAATATCCGCATACTGTTCGGAGCCGTCTAGATAGGGTTTGTGTCAATGGGCCGTGGGAGGGTCTTTTTCCCCATGCAGTGGTCCGACATCTTGCTCACACTGGATCAGACCACTCACCAATCTTATTGATTCCACAAGGGATGGAGCCTAGAACAAGACCAGGGAGGATGAGGCCCTTCCGTTTCGAGGCAATGTGGGCAAGTAGGAGTGACTGCGAGGAGATTGTTCACCGAGCGTGGGAATCGGGGCAGGGGTCAGATGATGTGTCGACGCTATTGCAGCCTACTACGGATTGTAGGATGGCTTTGATGCAATGGAACAAGGCTGTGGTCAAGGCTCCTGACAAAGAGATTAAAGAAATCACCCAAAGAATTAATGAATTGCGTGACATGCGATAAACGGCGACTATTAGGGCTGAATATCGCGAACTTTAAGGTCAGTTGGAGAAATTGATGGGGGACCGTGACATGTACTGGAGGCAAAGAAGTAAGGCTCAGTGGGTGAGAGACGGGGACAGAAATACTAAATTTTTCCACGCCCAAGCGACGAGCAGGAAAAAAAAAAATCGGGTGGACCAGATTCACGACTAGTTCGGTAATTGGCAGAGTTCTGAGGCAGGAATTGAGAGGGTTATTCAGTAATATTTTGACCATATTTTCAGCTCTTCTAATCCGTCGTAATTAGAGATGGATGAGATCTTAAATGAATTTGAGCCAAGAGTAGGGAGCGAGGCGAACGAAAGGCTGTCTCTGCCATTTACGGCGTTGGAGGTAACTTTAGCTCTTTCACAAATGTCTCCCCTTAAATTCCCTGGTCCGGATGGTCCTCCTGTTTTATTTTTTAACAAATATTGGAAAATTATTGGTTCTAATGTTACCTCATGTGTTTTGAACCTTTTGAATAATCGGCACCTTCCCAATAGTCTTAATTTCCTTTTTATTGTGCTTATCCCAAAACAATCGAAACCTGAGCGTATTACTGAGTATCGACATATTAGCCTCTGTAATGTGATCTATAAGATCGGGTCTAAAATGATTTCTAATAGACTTAAACCGCTTTTGAATTCTATCATCTCACCCACCCAATCGGCCTTTGTACCGAACCGTCTTATCACGGACAATATTCTCGTTGCCTACGCAGTGAATCATTTTATCCGAACATGCCCTAATCGAACGAATAAGCATATGGCTGTTAAACTTGACATTAGCAAGGCTTACGATCAACTTGAATGAACTTTTCTTTGGAAGATCCTTACCAAATTCGGTTTCTTGCCTAATTTTATACATCTTATTTTGCTTTGTGTGTCAACTATCTCCTACTCATTTTTATTCAATGGTTCACGATTTGGTTATGTCTCCCCTTCTCGGGGATTACTACAGGGTGATCCTCTTTCGCCCTATCTCTTTCTATTTTGTGCAGAAGTGCTCATCTTTATGATACAGAAGGAGGTAGCAAGGGGCGAACTTCATGGAGTTAGGGTGGCCCCGATGGCGCCGGTTATCACCAACTTATGTGTTATGTGGTAATTTGAGCAAGGAAACATAGTTTGAGAATTAAGAAGAAATCTAGAGATATAAATTAAGAGAAGAATTGGAGAGGAGAATAAAGAGAAGACATAGGGAGATTAATTGATTCTTAAACTTCATTATACTTGTTTGCATTTACATGCTCAATTTATAGAACTTACATTTAAGTGCAATACATAAACTACCCCACGAACCCACCATTAGAAACATGCATAACGTGCCCTTGAGCCTAATTCTATGTAAATGACCAATTAAAATTAAACTACCCACCAACTAATTAATTTCTTCCACTAACTAAAAATCATTAATTATATTATACGTATCGTTCCGGCCTGCTTGAATTATCCTTGTCCTCAAGGATATAGTCTCGATACGTGTATGGGATCATTTTGCGAATTCAGTTGGTCGGGTGATCCATCAATTATTTGAAACAGTTGCTCGAACTCTTCATGGCAAATGGCATCAATGAGTGTTTGTTTCATGAAACGAGTGAGGGCTTCGGAAGGATCGTCAAATTCGGTACGGCTAAAACAGTAGAGCAACGCCTTAGTAGCTTCGCAGATGATACTCTTATTTTCTACCGAGCATCGGAAGGAGATGCCGAAAGTTTGAAGAGTGTTGCCAGGCGCTTCGCTGGGATATCCGGGCTTGAAATTAACCAAGAGAAGACACGCATGAATTTTAGCCAACAAACCCCATTGGAGCAGAGGGATCGTATTCAGCAGGTTCTAGGATTCCAGGTAATTGACAGGCACAACAAATATTTGGGTATGCCCGCTTCGCTGGGGCGAACCCGGAAGGAGGTTTTTGCATATCTTCAGGAACGACTTTGGAGACAAATTAAAGGTTGGGGAGATGGGTTTTCGGGATTTGAAACTGTTTAACTTAGCGTTGTTATCGAAACAACTTTGGAGAATACTCACATCTCCAAACTCTTTACTGTCACAAATACTCAAGGCTCGTTATTTTCTCCAATAGGATATTTTTCGCGCTACACTGGGTTCCAGGCCTTCGGCGACTTGGCGGAGCTTCTTGCTTGCTCGTGATGGTTTTATTCAGGGACTTCGTCGGAAGATTGGGAACGGACGGGATACCTCTATTTGGGGGGATGCATGGCTTAGAGAGGATGGTAACTCGCGAATCATTACCAAACGGCCGATGACGAAACCTTTTCCACATCGGATCTGGGATGTGCTGGACCATACTACCATGCAGTGGAATGTGGGGTTGATTATAGCAGAGCTTCTGGCCCGTTGACCATGAAAGAATTCTCTCCACTCCGGTGGGGTGTCCTTCGGCGAGCGATAGGTGGGTCTGGAAGTTCTCCCATAATGGGCGATTCTCGGTGAGGTTGTGCTACCTTATGTTGCTAAACCCGGGGTTTGGGTCATTCCAATTTAATCCATGTTAGAATCGTATGCAAAATTAGATGTCAAGTCAATTTAGGTTAATTAGCCTTCTCAATACTATACACACAAATTACTTTCGGCAGCATGCAACAATTCCCGGTAGAAATTTTGGAGGAACTTTTCTCATGGCTCTCACTTGAGGATCTTCTAAGATTCAAATCAGTATGCAAAAACTGGAATTCAATAATCTCCAGCCATCACTTCATTAACTTGCTGTTATGGTATGATTTGTTGACTAAATTGAAATAAGAAACTGTTTGATCAAAAGAAGGAAATTTCATTAATGGTAAGCTCCAAAAGTGAGCTGAGGACTTACAAAACAGAAAGATAGGCTGAACAGTAGCCATTACCGGAGCTATTACCTACTCTAGCTACCTACTAGCTAAGACTTCCAAACATGGTAACCCTCCTCTGATTAATCTATTTATAGAATAAAAAACCCTAGCCTAATAAGGCCCAATAAGCTGGCCCGTATTGGAATAGGCCTACATATTAAAACGCTTATTACACAGAAACGTGATAATCAAAATAGCACTTATAAGTTTACTCAAACGCCGTCGTTTCGCCCATTAATCAATTCCTCCCCCAATTCGATTTCTTCATTTCTCCAATCCTGACATTCGTTCCCCCTTACACCAGCCATGCCTCATGGCTGCAGACTAGGAAACTTCTGTAAGAGTTCCTCCGCATCCTCCCAAGTGGCCTCTTCCAGCGGCAAGTGAGCCCACTTGACCAACCACTATCCTACGGCCGCGTTGTTTCTCTTAACTAGGCGGCGTTCTAACACTTTCTCCGGCACCAGTAAAACCTTGCACTGCTCATCCATCAAAGGTACGCCTTCCTCCACCCGATCGGCCTGTCTTACCCTTTTCTTTAGTTGCGAAACATGGAAAACTGGGTGTAATTTAGCATCCTTCGGTAGTTGTAGCTGATAAGCCACTGCCCCAATTTTCTTAATGATCTCAAACGGCCCGCAGTATTTTGGGGTTAATTTCCAAATGTGACTCTTCCTAAGGCTTAATTGTCTGTAGGGCTTTAATTTTAGGTATACCCAATCTCCTTCCTGAAACTCTCTCTCGACCCTCTTCTGATCCGCAAACTTCTTCATCCCTTCTTGCCCCCTTTTCAGCAAGTCTTTAAGTTGTTGAGTGATAAGTTGGTGCTCTTTAGCCCAAACTTCCACTCCTGACTTGTTCAGTAAATGGGGTCCATACCCCATTTGAGGGGGAGAATAGCCGTACAAGGCTTCGAAGGGGCTTCTCTCAATAGTTGAGTGGTAGGTAGTATTGTACCACCACTATGCGAGAGAAATCCAAGAGCTCCAGTGTTTGGGGTTCTGACCACACATACACCTCAAATAGGTCTCCAGACACTGATTAACTCTCTTTGTTTGTCCATCCGTCTGTGGGTGGTAGGCAGAACTTAACCTCTGTTGAATCCCCAGTAAATTAAACGCTATGCCGATTGTGGTCAGACTCCATAATTCTTCCGACTGGGCAACGATGATGATCGTATGTCTCTCTTAGGATCAATATGCGTTTCCACATACCTAGAGAACATAGTTGTAGGAATCACAAACGATCATAACCTAAAACTTCCGATGAGCTAATAAGATTTAATAAATAAAATCCCTCATTCTTAATTAAGAATAATTATCAAGCTATAAAGAAAAACCAAATTGTTGAATTTTTCTTTCCTTCTACCAAGAATTAAATTATGTGTAGCCTCTCATAATAGTGCAGTAAGCCGTGTTAGCGGGGAGTGCTATTGTGGGATAAGCTGTAATTTAATTGACATTAGATGGAGATACGGTCATAGATAAAATTATATTGGATTAATGTGGTCGGCTAGATTAACTAGGGATTGCATTAGTTTGATATAGTTGGATCTGTGACATCTCATATTGGTGGGCTGGACTTGACACACGAAGATTTTTATATTCGCTAGATTAACTTAGGTCATTATCAAGTGTGAGGTAAATCGAACTTTAGGGTCACATAGTGATGTGATTGATAGTACTCTACCTTTAGGCTTTTATAATCGGGATAGATTAACTACGGGTTACATTAGCGCTATTGGACCTAAAGCCCATTAAAGAAAAATAAGTTTTCTCGATTGTCTGCTAGAGGGTGGTGGAATTCGATAAAATTAGTGGGAGAACAATTAAAACATAAAAGTCCAAAATTTTAATTGTAACGATTATTACGAACTAAACTCTAATTATTGTCTTCTTAAAATTTTTTCAGCAACAATGTCCAAACATCCCCTTTCCTCTATCCTCGACCAAAACAAACTCACCGGTCCAAACTATTTGGATTGGCTTCGCAATCTGAAACTTGTGCTCCAAGTCGAGGAGCGTCTATATGTGCTCAATGAACGTCCCCCCGCTGCTCTTCCTGCGACTGCTACTGCTGACGAGACTGCCACTTTCGAGGCATGGAAGAAGGACGACCTCCATGCGAGGTGCTACATGCTAGCATCCATGGTGCCAGAGCTCGCGAGGAAGTATGAGTCTCACGTGCATGCTTATAATATCAAGCATCATCTTGAAAAAATGTACAGTGAGAATACTAGGGCATCGAGATACTCAGCTACCAAGGAGTTGATCACCATGAGGCTGCGTGAAGGGGCTTCGGTCCACGAGCACGGTCTCAAGATGATCACTCTCCTCGAGAAGTTGGTGAGCCTTGATGGCACCCTCCCGGCCGAGCTCTCGGTGGATTTGATCCTACTGTCCCTTCCTAGTTCTTATGAATCGTTCATAGTGAACTTCAACATGAACAAGCTCGATCCACCATTGGATGAGTTGTTGAACATGTTGGTCAGCTATGAGTCCACGATCAAGAAGGAGAAATCTGTTCTCCTAGTTGCTCCTTCTGCGAAGAAAGGTTCTTTCCAGAAGAAAAGGAAAGAAAGAAGTTTTGGCCCGAGCAAGAAACTTGAGAAGGGCGAGTCGAGCGGAGTGAAGAATGATAAGGTCACCAAGCAAGTTGATGACGCTTGCCATCATTGTGGAAAGAAGGGCCATTGGCGACGCAACTGCAAGGCTTACCTCGATCAGAAACGTTCTGAAAAGGGTACGTATTTAGTTGAAGTTAATTTGTCCGTTAAATCTTCTTCTTGGGTATTGGATACTGGTTGTGGCTCACATTTTTGTAATGATTTGCAGCTCATGACAAGAAGTAGGAGGCTTAATGTGGGTGAGACCTACCTAAGAATGGGCAACGGAGCAAGGGTTGCTGCTGAAGCCATTGGGACGATTTATCTTTCTGTTTTGGATTCTAGTTTTTCCATTGTTTTGAACAATTGTTTATTTGTTCCGTCACTTATTCGAAACCTTATTTCTATTCCTGTTTTGGATAATGAAGGTTTTACTTTTGTTTTTGGAAATTCGATTTGCATTATACAAAAGGATCAAAATATGATTTGTAAGGGACAACTTATAAACAACTTATATGAACTAAATCCAAGTGAAATACCAATTAACGTTATATCAGCAAAACGAAAAGATATAAGTCTTAACCCCGCACAACTTTGGCACGCTCGACTGGGTCATATTTCCTTGAGAAGGATGAACAAATTTGTAAGTGAAGGATTGTTCTGCTTGGAGGACGTGAAATCACTTCAAACTTGTGTATCCTGCCTTAAAGGAAAAATGACCAAGACTCCCTTCAAGGGGAAGATGGAACGAGCCGAGGGTCTTTTGGATTTGATCCATTCAGACGTGTGTGGTCAACTAAGCGTTAGTGCTATGGGTGGTTTTAACTACTTCGTTACCTTTACCGACGATTATTCTAGGTATGGTTTCGTGTACTTAATGAAGTATAAGTCTGAAACTTTTGAAAAGTTCAAAGATTTTAGACACCAAGTAGCACCCTCTCTATTTCATTAGTAGGGTGCATGAAAAAATACCTATTGCATTTCCTGAGCCAAGCCCTAGGGTTTTCCCCATTAAACCTAGGGAACTCTACCTTCTGCCCCCTTCCTTGCCACAGGTTTTGAGCATCATTATTTCTGTTATTAGGGTTTTCTGGTGCTCTCAAATTGAAGTTCTCATTCCCTGGTTGATATTCTGTGTTCCTTTCAGGTGGGAGTGTATGTTCTCTAACAGGGGTATAATTATATGTACCTGGTTCTTGGTGTGGAGTGTAGAGTCTGGCATGCTGGGATGAAGAGGCCATGGCAGATCCGGATGCAGGTTCCTTACCCTTGTCCCCATTCATGTTCCTTAGTATTTCAGCCAACATGCTTTTCATGTCTTCCATGTTGGAGCTGAGTGAGCCTACTTCCTCCCTAAGTGCTGCGGTGTCAGCTTGCTGTTTAGCATTTATTTCTTTTTGTGTTTCTCGAAATGTATTATTGATCTCTTCCTGAGTTTCTGGTTTGTTTCGTGCCATGATTCGTGTGTGTTGTGCTTCTCTGTGGTGTTGTGTCTGTGTATTTTGTGGTGTATATGAAATAATGTTTGGAAGAGAGGAAGAGATAGGCTCATTTAAATGCCCACTCCAGCTCTGATACCAAATGTTATGGTCTGATTTGTTGACTAAATTGAAATAAGAAACTGTTTGATCAAAAGAAGGAGATTTCATTAATGGTAAGCTCCAAAAGTGAGCTGAGGACTTACAAAACAGAAAGATAGGTTGAACAGTAGCCATTACAGGAGCTATTACCTACTCTAGCTACCTACTAGCTAAGACTTCCAAACATGATAACCCCTCCTCTAATTAATCTATTTATAGAATAAAAACCCCTAGCCTAATAAGGCCCAATAAGCTGGCCCGTATTGGAATAGGCCTACATATTAAAACGCTTATTACACAGAAACGTGATAATCAAAATAGCACTTATAAGTTTACTCAAACGCCGTCGTTTCGCCCATTAATCAATTCCTCCCCCAATTCGATTTCTTCATTTCTCCAATCCTGACACTTGCATCTCAAGAAATCGATTATGAGCCCTTCCCGCCATAGGATTTTCATGCCGTATCGTGAAACTTTCTCTACCATCTATTGTTACGGCAAGGATCTAAATTCCGACCGAAAGAGACCGTCGGTTTTCATGCCGAGGCCTCAAGAAACTGTCGGAAAATTCCTCGATGGTGGAAATTGCGATGGTCTGCTCTGTTATTTAGATACGGTTACTTTGAGAATCTGTGTGTGGAATCCAGCTCTCAGGTTATCGAGAACCCTGGATTTGAAAATACCTGGAATTGTTCGTACACTTTTGTTCTTCTGGTTCGGGCGAGAATCCTCCGATGATGAGTACAAGGTTGTCTTAGGGATTCGAGATCGTACTGAATCTAGAAATCACACGTATCTCATTAAGCCTTTCTCCGACAATTGCGTCTCGGAGTCGACCCAATCAGAAATCGATGATTTATACTTCAGGTCCTTTCACGAGGGTACCCTTTTGCGTGGAACGGTACATTGGCTTACGGTGAGTCCTCAAATAAACATTGTTGGTTTGATTGATCAATGTGCGGTGTTTACTTATAATTTGGGCAGCAAAACTCTCGGAAAATTGTCGACGCCCGTGGGATTGGATTCGAATAGGGAGATTGGAGTGATGAATGGGTGCCTCTCTGCGGTGTACAATGCTTGGCGAGGTGGTTGTCCGATTTATGAGGTTTGGGTAATGAAGGAATATGGAGTGAAAGAATCATGGACTAAGTTTATGAATATATCGCCACGCATTAGCGATCGTATATCTTCGTCTAGGAGGTTGAAATTGGTTGGAGTTACTGATAAATGCGATCTTATTGTGAGTTGTTTTCCAAATTCTGATCTACTGATATATAATGTTGTAGAAAAGAAATCGAAGATTCTTGTGAACTATGGTAACGGGAGCGCAAGAATGTATGTTGGTTACTAGTAGAAAAAATGGGGGATAATTTCAGTTTCCGACCTTATATTATACACCAAAACCAATTTTAGTCCATATATTTTTCTCGCCGCGATTTTTGTCCTAAGTAACCACTTTTTTTTCAGTTTTGGTCCACCGTTTGATTTGGGTGTTAGTTGGGATGGTTATGTGAGAATGTTGAAATAACTAAATCAACCCCCTTCTCTAGCTTTATTTTTCATTTAGCCCCAATTCCCAATTTTATTCCAATAAATAGTCCTATTAAGGAAATTTTATAATTGTATTTTTTCATCCTTTTTGTGATCTTGTCTATGAGGAGAAAAGTTGAGGAGAAAAGTAAGCAGAGAGATCTGATTTATGGGAGCAATGTCTGCTCAATGTTAGGGACGAGATTTTGATGTACTTGTATAGTAGGTTCGAATTCAGTCCGAATCGGGGGAAAATTTTGTCCTGTTTCAGTTGGAAATCAAAATGTATAATTTTGTTGTGGTTCGAGACTCAGTTGATGTCCTCGTCGACATGGAGATATAAATCGTCAAATGAGACATCGATATCGAGGTCGTCGCGACATCAAATATAGACACTTTTGCTATTATAATATATGTTTAATTCTATCTTATATATTATTTAACAATTACAAAATAAAGAAATACATAAATTTATAAAATAATGAACTACTACGTTACAAGATTTGGTATAAAATTAGTTTTTGAGTTTCACCACAATAAACTCATACAAATGGGTACCACCAAAAAAAAAAAAGAAAAAAGAAAAAAAAAAGTAAGACAAATGAGTACCTTTATAGTTTGATATTTTTAATGGAACTTGTAAATTTATGTCTATTTGGAACTAAATTGTTCGAATAAAGTGACAATAGGGCTAAATTGAAAAACATAGCTAAAGAATAGGGGGGTAAAGGAGTTATTTCAGCATTGCTGCAAATCACGTGACTTTTCCGTCCAAACGAACTGCCAAGTCAAACGTCGAACCATATTTACAAAAAGTTGTTAGTTTGAGGACAGAAATCGTGGCAAAAGAAATGTAGTGACTAAAGTTGATTTTGGTGTATAATATAAAGACGGGAAAAATATAGTTTTGGTCCCTCAAGTTTGCGCTAACTTCATATTTCGTCCCTCATGTTCACAAAAAATACATTTGATTCTTCATGTTTCAAAAATTCAACACTTTTAATCATTTTTGTCAATTTTTCATTACTTCTAACGGAAAGCGTGTGCCCGTCACTAAATTTTCTGATGGGGTAACAGTAAATTGACGAAAAAGACCAAAACTATTAAATTATTTAAACATGAAGGACCAAATGTGTTTTTTGTAAATATGGGGGTCTAATATGAAGTCACTGTAAACTTGGGGGATGAAAAGTGTAATTTTTCCATATAAAGACCAAAACTATAATTATCCCGAATAATGACTTTTTACTACGACCACTAACCGTAGCCAAAATGTACCAAATCCGTAATAAAAAGTTTTTGCTATGCATTTGCTACGAATTTGCCCCGTAGCATATACGAGCGTGACAAACACTTTGCTATGGTAAATGGCCGTAGCAAATACTTTTTTTTACTATGGTAAATTCTAACATTTACTACGCCTTCAAGATCGTCCAGTAGTAAAAGTTACCTTTTGTTACAGATTGTGATTTTAAAAAGACAAAAAAGGCCCTCTGAATTGTATGTGCAACACACATGAGTCTAATTTCGGCCATTTTTGCCGGAAAAAAAAAAGGGTAAAGTGGCACAACTTATTGAGTTCAAGTGGGATTGGAGTTTTTTTTGGTTGAGGTGGTAATCCTAAAAAACGGGCAATGTTGGGTTGTTTAATGGAGATAATTACAATTTGGCTGCGGCTATATGCATACTAATTTCACTTGTGCAAGACCAAATTAAAGAAAGATTCCAAAAGTTTCCATTTTATTAAGATGAAATGACAAATATACCCATAAATTAAATTGACTTTTGTTTGCTCATGCAAGACCAAATAACAAATAATGAAAAAAAAAAAAACACAAAGAAAACGTGAAATTAAAAAAACCCAGCCCCCCCTCCCCTTGAAACCCTACCCTACGCCCAAGTACCGCCGCCAAAGCTCTGCCGCCAAAGCTCTGCCGCCATCTACCCACTTATGCAATCCATTCCTTGTTGCAAATGTATCCTGGTTGATGAATTCACTAGAGTAGTCAATTGCTAATTTCTCATTTTGTTCAATCTTACAAAAGAAGAGGAAAAAAAAATTAAATTTGAAACTCGTAAAAATCGACACCAAGATGTTGAAAAACTATGATAGAAATTGACACTTAAGCGTCGAAAAAATACCGGGTGGGTCTTCTGCTGCCACGTGTAAAAAACCCCTTTTTTTTTTTTTACTTTTCTAAAATCCCTAAAGGTAAACCCTAGCGGGGAATATATTATAAAATACAAAAAATAGACACGTGGCAACAGAAGACCCACCCGGTGTTTATCACCGGGTGTGGGCTCGAAGAAGTCATTTATGTGTAGTATATGCGGTATATGATACAAAGTCCATGGTACATGAGTGTTTTTGTATTTAAAACTAGTAAAATTTAATATCTAAATAATTATTTTAATGGTGAAATACCAAAAACCCCCGAATTAAAGTCTAATTATCAAAAAATTCCTCAAGTATTCATAAATTATCAGAAAATCTACAGTTTTCACCCCTCAAGTTTGCACTGATTCCACATTTGATCCCTCGTATTCACAAAAACCACATTTGGTCCCTCATGTGTCATGTTTCAATCATTTGACACTTTTGGTCATTTCCGTCAATTTACCGTGAGTCCGCCAGTTACGGTAGTGATGGGAACATGTTTGATTCTATCAGTTTTAATGGAAAATTGACAAAAAAAAAATAAGACTAAAAATGTTGAATTTTTGAAACATAAGGGACCAAATAAGTTTTTTTAGTGAATGTGAGGGACTAAATGTGAAGTCGGTGCAAACTTGGGATAAAAACTGTACTTTCCCTTAAATTATCTTTAATACCCTTAAATTAAATAACATTAAAAAAATCATACATTACCAAAAACCCTTGAGATATGTTCCATTAAGTATGTTTGATTTGGGTGTCTGAACTCTGAACAGAACATATTACCGCTTACCGATCCAGTTAGAAAATTCTCGCTTAATCATCCAGAACTTCACTGAATGAATTTTGGATAAACTTATACCTAGAAAATACTGAGTTATGCGACCACATCTATCTTTTTATTCTGTGTCAATTTAATCCATTTAACCAATTAATTTGTTAACCACAACAAAGCCTCCTCCACTGCATCAACCTTCACCTCCTTCATCTCTGTTACTCAATCTTTGCCTAATCGAATATTCACCTTGCCGGGCTTATGCAATTGCAATAAAAAACTGTCTCTTGGTGTCCCATTGAAGATGGCGGAGAGGTGGAATCCGACAAAGTTTACAGCGTGGAGGGAGGGGCCGAGTGGCGAATCAATCTGGGGGGTCCCGTTGGAGATGGCGGCGAGGTGGAGAACTGACAGAGTGTTTGATGATGCCACCGATGGAAGAAAGTTGCGGTGGTGCTTGTTGAACTATGTATTTCATTTTTTTATTTTTATTTTCTTCACAAATTATTTTTTTCTTTGATTTAACCATTTGGATTCTTCTTCTCCGCATTATTATAATACACACTAATCGAGATAATGAGATGTGGATGAGAGATAATGAGATGTGGATGAGAAAAAAACAAATTTTTCATTTTAATTAAATTATTTTATAGTAAAGAAAAAAAAATATGTTGTTATTTTTCACGTCCATATTTTCTGTTATTATTTTATTAGTATATAAAAAAATATTTTTAAATGTTATTAATAATTCAACTAGCAAATAAATTTATTTATAGGGTTAATGTAGTAATATTGTATTATTCAGATATATAATAATCAAACATGCTTAATTATTCAGCATTCAGGACTCAACAATGCTCTTAATTATTCAGATGTTTATTCAGCATTCAGCATTCAGTGCTTAATTTTATCAAACACAGCCTAAATCCCCCTGATATTCATTACAATCTAACAAACATGATATTTTAGCGAACTCCGACCTCATATATTTTTGCTTTAGAGATTTTTTCAGTGACATTCCTATGACTTTTTAGCAACATTTCGATAACTTACAAATAATTTGGTGATATTTTTAATATCATTATTATTATTTTTTTTTACTTTAGATGAATTAAAAAAAAAAAAAGTATTTAGCAAATTTCATTGATTCTGATAAAACAATTCCTATTGTGGAACAAAAGTTTTCATTCTAAATATTTTATTTGTCATAATTTTATTGGAACAAAATTGGAATTAGTTATTCACTTCTGAAAAGACTTGATATTTTTCCATGTTAATTATGCCAAAATCTTAGACCATTAATTTGAAAAAAGCTACTAGGAGAATCCATATAAACAAAACAAATGAATAACGAAGGGAGATGCATTGAATTAAAATAAATTTATAGATTAAAAGTTCGAAATAGCAAATAAAAACTCTCTTAAATGATAAACGTTGCAATAAAGCTCCTCATACAAAACGACTAAGAGAAAACGCTAGTATTTTATTTTCAAAAAAATATTACAAATTACTCCCTCATGAAATAATACTATTATAACTAACCCTGATGTGAAATTTGTATTTTTTGAGTAATCTTCCATGGAATCAAAATATATTTCGTCAAAATTCACACCGCGATCAGGGTACAAGACAATGTAAGATGACACAAACTTTAAAGGGGGCTTGGTAATTATGGATGGAAGAGGATTTTTTATTTATTTATTTATAATTTGATCTTAGTTGAGAGGATTTAATTTATGGGCAAATGGCAAAAAGGCCCATCACATGGGACTTAAATGCATTTCAGTCCACAAAAAAAACAATCTCTCAATTAAGCCCATTCCCATGTCTTTAGTCTAAAATACCCTCAATAATATAATTCTTAACAATTCCACCCATTATGCTCTAACTTCCTTAATATTACACATTGACCCCGGATTTAAACAAATATATCACATTAACCCCAAAACTTTTTTTTTTCAGAAAATATTTTTTTTTCTGAAATGTTTTTTTTCCGGCCAGATTCCGGCGTTGACCGCCGGAGACCGCCGGTCTCCTGCGTTGACTTTTTTTTTTTTTTTTTTTTTTGAATTGTTTTTTCTTAGAAAAAAAATATTTTAATTAATACTACTGTCTTGACTACTAAATTACTGTCTCTGGCAGTAATATTACTGTTTGGGACAGTAATATTATGAATATTATTTTTCCGAACAGTAATATTATTAATATTATTGTTTAAGACAGTTAAATTACTGTTGGAGACAGTAATTTAACATCCAACACAGTAATATTAATTAAAATACATTTTTTTGTAAGGAAAAAAATTAAAAAAAAAAAGAAAAAAGTCAATTAACAGTTAAATTACTGTCTCCGACAGTTAAATAACTGCTGGAGACAGTAATTTAGCAACGAATACAGTAATATTAATTAAAAATATTTTTTTCAAGAATAAAAAAGTCAATTAACAGTTAAATTACTGTCTCCGACAGTTAAATAACTACTGGAGACAGTAATTTAGCAACGAATACAGTAATATTAATTAAAAATATTTTTTTCAAGAATAAAAAAGTCAATTAACAGTTAAATTACTGTCTCCGACAGTTAAATAACTGCTGGAGACAGTAATTTAGCAACGAATACAGTAATATTAATTAAAAATATTTTTTTTAAGAATAAAAAAGTCAATTAACAGTTAAATTACTGTCTCCGACAGTTAAATAACTGCTGGAGACAGTAATTTAGCAACGAATACAGTAATATTAATTAAAAAAATTTTGAAGGAAAAAAAAAAACAGTCAATTAAAAGTTAAATTACTGTCTCCGACAGTTAAATAGCTGCCGGAGACAGTAATTTAGCAGCCAAGACAGTAAAATTAATTAAAATATTTTTTTTAAGAAACAAAAAAAAAAAAAAAAAAAAAAAAAAAAAAAAAATTCAACGCCGGAGACCCGGCGGTCAACGGCCGTTGACCGGTCGGAAAAAAATTTCAGGAAAACAAAAATTCAAAAAAAAATAAAAAAAAAAAAAGAAAAAAAAAAGTCAACGCCGGAGACCGGCGGTCTCCGGCGGTCAACGCCGGAATCTGGCCGGAAAAAAAATATTTCAGAGAAAACATTTATTTTTTGAAAAAAAAAAGTGTTGGGGGTTAATGTGATATATTTGTTTAAATCCGGGGTCAATGTGTAATATTTAAGAAGTAAGAGCATAATGGGTGGAATTGATAAAAATTAGGGTTAAAATTGGGGTCAAAATTGAAATTAGGGTTAAAATTGGTTAATTGATGAAATTGGGCTAAATTGGGGTGTAAATCATGAAATTGGAGTTAAATTGGGTTTCAATGAATTGGGGGTAATTTTGGTATGTATAAAAGGATTTTCCTTATTTGCAAATAAGTTTGAATGGGGTGGATTTATTTGAAAGACAAAAAAGTTGGATGTCCCTCTTTTAATTAAGTGCCCTTGTCATGGGTTTTTTTGTGATTACCCCTTAATTTATAGCAATTTACCCTGAAATGTATACACACTTTTGATATTTCGATCTAGCAAGTTAAGGTAACCTGCAACGGTATCTTGGTGGACCAAATAATCATTTATGTATTCTATTTTAAAATCCCAAGTTGCACAATTTACATCCAACAAAATTACATTATATTTCATATCTTCAACTAATACATACATAAAACAATTTTCTTCATTTAGAATGAAGTGCTTCAGATTAATTTTAGCAAAGCATTCCCACAATATTCCTTGAAATGTTACGATTTTCGTCCTTGTACAATACCATGCTTACGAGTACTAATACTCGAGTCTTTTTGAAACTCCTGCAGTTCGCACAAGGAATCCATGTGTTAGAAGCTGAATTATGAGCATAAATGGAGCTAGAGTGTTTTTTTTTTTTTTTTTTTTTTTTTTTTTTTCAAATGTTATTTATACGTCAAACTTGTACGTACGAACATATATAAACTTAAATGAATTGAGTATGTCATTTGATGGAAGAAGAAGAAGAAGAATAATAATAATAATAATAATAATAATAATAATAATAATAATAATAATAATAATAATAATAATAATAATAATAATAATAATAATAATAATAATAATAATAATAATAATAATAATAATAATAATAATAATAATAATAATAATAATAATAATAATAATAATAATAATAATAATAATAATAATAATAATAATAATAATAATAATAATAATAATAATAATAATAATAATAATAATAATAATAATAATAATAATAATAATAATAATAATAATAATAATAATAATAATAATAATAATAATAATAATAATAATAATAATAATAATAATAATAATAATAATAATAATAATAATAATAATAATAATAATAATAATAATAATAATAATAATAATAATAATAATAATAATAATAATAATAATAATAATAATAATAATAATAATAATAATAATAATAATAATAATAATAATAATAATAATAATAATAATAATGATAATAATGATAATAATGATAATAATAATAATAATAATAATAATAATAATAATAATAATAATAATAATAATAATAATAATAATAATAATAATAATAATAATAATAATAATAATAATAATAATAATAATAATAATAATAATAATAATAATAATAATAATAATAATAATAATAATAATAATAATAATAATAATGATAATAATAATAATAATGATAATAATAATAATAATAATAATAATAATAATAATAATAATAATAATAATAATAATAATAATAATAATAATAATAATAATAATAATAATAATAATAATAATAATAATAATAATAATAATAATAATAATAATAATAATAATAGTAATAAAAGGGATAAATTACACTTACACCCCCAATGTATGCTAAAATAATTTTGAGGGTCCGTATGGTATTGGTAATTACAGCCACACCCCTGAAACAATTACCCGAGCCAAGATTTCATGTCCTAGGGACCAATATGCACTATATTTGTTTTCAGCGGGGCTGTTAATGTTGCCATAGACCCAAATTTATAAATCTTATATAAAATAATAATGATTTAAGATATGTTGGAGGAACCATGTCACCTCTTAACTCTATGTTGTCTCTGTCATTACTTGAAACTAGTAGTCTCGTAGAACCCTAACGGAATATAGCTTATCCAATGCATTATTTCGTTAGGGTTTCTAACAATGTGTCAGGGGGTGATTGTAATTACTGATACCACAGGGACCTGAAAGTGATTTTAGCATACCTCATGGTGTAGGTGTAATTTACCCTAATAAAATTTTAAATAATTAAAGAATGAAAAACTTGTACAAGAAAATTTAAAGAGCATGCATGCACCTCTTTTGTATATAACAAATGAGTTGACACACGTTTTCCAATTGTTAATCATATGATGAAGATTGAAGAGAGTTTTTATTTTTATTTTTTATTAATAAATTAAAAATGACCCCTTATATATATATATATATATATATATATATATATATATATATATATATATATATATATATATATATATATATATATATATATATATATATATATATATATATATATATATATATATATATATATATATGGTTTCGAATGTAATAAAAACCACCAAAAAATGTATATATGTATATATATATATATATATATGTACCATGTGTTTGATAGCCATCTCCAATGAAGTTTTCGACATCAATCTTCCGAAACCAGAGCTCTCATTTACCTTAATATTTGCATTTTGTCTTTCTTCGCCACTCGAATTAATTCTTGATTTCATAAACCTATCCACCATTGTACTCCCCAACACTTGTCCTCCTCCTCGATTTCCACCTTGTTGTTGAGTTTTATTATCCGAGTCAACTACTTTTCTACCTCTTGTTACATTAGGAGAGCACGATTGTCTTCTCATGTTCGAATTCGTGTCCTTTTTTTGCGGGCCCACCGGAAGAAACTGATTCGTTGATCTTCCACGAGTTGTTGATGCTGGCCTATGATTGGTCGTTGTTCTTAGATTATTAGGCGGTGTGTTGTCCGATAATCCTCTGTTTTTGAGGTTGTTGGTGCTTGAATTTGGTTCGATGGCCGTCGTGTTTTTTGTAAGGTTTGATGATGATGGGAAGTTCGGGTGGATTTTTTCGTTTGGGGTTAACTTTTTTTGATTTATAATTGGTGGGCTTTTCATGTTCTTGTTTTCGAATGACGGTGATATACTTGGCCTAGCGTTCGGTGTCATGTGTCGTTGCGGAAGTTTTGGCTTAGGTTTTGGAGATATTGGTATGCTACTTGTTTTTGTGCCTTGTGAATTTCCTGCAAACTGCATGTAGTACATATAATTGTTTTAGATGCTGGTATTTTTTTTTTTATTTTTTTTATTTTTCATGAATGGCGATTAAATGTTGATTAGACGTTACACCTGGTGAGGTGTACAACATATAATATTTATTCGTTCGTTTCCACACATCAATTGCATTGGATGAAGGATAAATATCACCGAATATATTGCATTCAATACTCATGTATTTTTATCAAAATTTTAAAAGATTATTCGTGTTATTAATATTAATAAAAAAAAAATCTTATGAGTTATGACGCAGTTTTTAACATGCACAAACCTAAACGATGAGGTTTTAGTAGTACTTTGCTTAAAAAAATTGAACTATATGGTGTTTGCCAATATTTATAGCACGATGATTACCATGAAATTTACTCGATCAAAAGTCAGAAAAAAATAATTTTCTTATTTAAAAAATGTTTATGATTGATTATACATAATGATTCGAAAACATACCCTTGAAAGAGGCTGGAGGATTGGTATTTCCCTCTGAATGACTAATTCTTGGCCATTTGTTTCCATCTCAAGTGACGGAAACAGAGGCGTTGCCGGCGGTGTTTTTAGCCTTCGAAAATGTGAAAAATGAAAATAAATATTTAACCAAACATTAATTCAAATATTGCTTATATAATGGACGTATGCAATTAGCTATCAGATCATCCGATAAATTTCAACAAGTATAGCATAGATTTACCAATTATAGTCATTTTTTCCGCTATCAAATCCTGCAGCTTTTCTTCCTCCCGATTCCATTCTATAGAGCCCATAGTTCCCTCCACTTCACGGCACTTAATTGTTAAAAAAAAAAAAGTTCCTAATTAACGCACACATACTTGTGGGTGCGTGTGCGTGCATTCGACAAGTGAACTAGCAAATAGGACTCACCATTAGCTTCAAACTCTTCGGAGACGGGCTGAAGAAGGCTAGCAACTTGCTCTTTCTCGCGTTTTTGGATATTCCGGAAGAACGATAGCTCTTCATCGTTGTCCTTTAAGCAATTTGAGATCATTCCACGAGCTCGAAAACCTTCACTTACGTCTCTTCTATGCATCTTGTGTTGTTCTTCTTTCTCACCGTGATTAAAATTTTATTTATTTATTTAATCTTATGATGTTTCGGACAATCCTATGTTTCTTGATTTCCCTTGTAGGTATTAAGGATGCTATAAATAATTAAATTCATGATCTTATATAGAGGGGATAGTGACATAATAGTAGAGTAAACTGCAAAAGTATCCCTTTGTAATTTCCAAATAGCAAAAACCCCCATATAATAAATAATTTAGCAAAAATCCCCCTATGATATTATTTATATAGCACACTCAGCCCATATCATTTAAGTGTGACTTGATATAAAAAGACACAAATACCCTCGCGGTTTTACAATTAATAAATTCTTATATTTTTAAACATTTTAATTATTTTATTTTATTTATATCTTAATTAGATTAGTTATTATTCTATTTTTATTATCTGATAATTTATGTATATATTTTGAATCATCCCTACATCAAAAGAAAACTTAAATTCCATTATTATGTATTTCTTTAGTTTGTATTTAAAAAACATAAACTTAATTTGATTACCAAAGTTTTAATAATTTTTCAATTTAACTGTTTACTATTTTTTAAATAATATTTTAATATCTAAACAATCAAATTAAAAACAACATATATATACATATAAATGCATTTTGAGGGTCAATTTCGTTACTTGACGTCGAAAAACCAACTACCAGTCGTGCATCCCCCGAGTGAGCCACACGAAAGTCAACCAGGGGTTTCTGCCTTTGACTAAATTTCACAGCGAGGTTTTTGCTAGTTTATTTATTACAGGGAATTTTTGTTATTTAGAGATTACACATGGGTATTTTTTGCAGTTTACTCCATAATAGTATGTATTAACAAATAATATCAAATAAACCGGCTGGCTGAGTCAATTTCAGCATAAACAAATGAAGGGAATATATTAGAAAAAAGAAATTGAGATTCTTGAAACACTACATTTGGCAACTTTTGTGGGAATTGCAGGCAGGACATCCACACTTAAAGAATCTGTCAGAAACAAGCTCAACCCTAATATTATAATATTAAATTATATTGTCCAATAATATGCAAGGTTTTATTTTAAGGAGAAAATATATATAACATATTTCCAAAGACTTTTCAAATATATAATAGCTATTGTTGGAAAATGCACATGCAAGTGCACGCATCGCTATAGAGTAATAGTAGACTCCTAAGCTAAAGTCGAGATATCGTATCCACAGAAAGAAAATTTTATTCTCTACTTCCAAGTATGAAAATTGTCACAACTTATGTTTATCCAAGCAAACAAAATGAGTTTAGTTTGGTTGTAAATAATGCTTGTATCTAAGTTAATCAAAACCAGCTGTCCCAATGAACTATGCATGATCTCATGTTCCCCTATATATGCAAACCGATGAATAATATACTAGTTTGGGACGTTCAGTTAATCAAATCAGCCATCATAATGAATCGTAATCCTGGCACGCATAATCCACTGGCCCACTCGGCATCGGGTCCACAACATGCCTATTACAAGCCAATCCCCAAAAGTTCGTGGAATGTTCTCGTATCGAGTAGTAGTAGAAGGCATGAGTTTGACTTCTTAAATTCATTAATGTTGGGTATACCAAAGAAAAGGAGTATCACTAACTTAACCCCTGATTGTGGACAAGATTTGGACAAGGAAAATTCAAATTCATATGAAATTTCCCTCCGAAGATTAATGACGAAAGGTTGGTTTGTTTATTAAAAGGATCAAGTCGACCCCCTTAGAAATAGAGAAATAGAAATACGTTTTTATTTTGGTTTTTTGTTCTGCTTTAAACGATTGTTGTGAGTGAGTTTCTAGGAAAAAATGAGTTTAAAAAAAGACCAACTCCGTAGTATCAAAACCAACTCATGACTTCATATTATCTGGATCTAAAGAACCAGTCGAGATATGCTAAATGGGGCTTATAAGTTCAAGGTTAGAAGAAATAAATATTTCATTGAACTTGAATAATTATTGAAATTTACTTTTACAGGATTTCAACCAAATTGTAATTTAAAAAAAAATTAGATACTCATGTTTCTTAAGAAATCAATAGAATATGTTTGTCGAATACAAATAAAAAACATAATAAAATAGGGTAATGAAAAATCTATGTTTCAACGGATGTAGTATCGATTAATTAGACACAAACACTGCACAATTACTCGATTCTTAGCTTAAATAGTCTTGAAATAAGACTTTTATTCTTGCTAGCTAGATAGCTTTCCAATACCTTTAGAATCAAATCATTTGGAGTTTATATGAGTGAGTTATGATGAATATTGTAAACAATGCCAAAACCGTAATTTTAATTTATTCACCAAATGTTTATTTTACCTTCGAAACCCATTATTAATTTTTTTATACATGTTTACCTATAAAAACACTAAAAACACATAAAAAGAATAAAAAAGACTAAGAAAAAACAACAATCCATGTCAGAAAATAACGAGATGTAGTCCAAATCATGCATGCACTCATCAAACAACTTAATTACATAATAACGCAAATCAAGCCAATCTAAATTTTCGTGATTAATTAACATGATCAATAATTAACAAAATTATTGATGTTTGAGGGATAAGTGTTGCAAGTATTGCACTAAGTTGATAAAGAATATAATAATAATTTATCAATCTAATTGTATTTTATATTACAAGTCCACGTGACAATAAAAGTGTAAATTGGATAAAATATAAATTGATTGACATCAACATTTTTGAAAATTAAAATCAAATAAAAAAAATAATAAAAACTAATTTAAAATTCATTCCACAACAGTGAAATAAATATAAAATTTGAATTATTGAAAATAATAAAACTCAAATCTATTTCAATTTAAATCCAAAAAGAAGTTAAAATAATTTTTTTTTTCAAGATACATGAATGAAAAAGAAAAAAAGAAAAAAAAATGAAAACATAAACTATAACTAGAGCAAATGAATAATTAGTTGCTAATCGTACTGTCAAGTTTGAGATGTGGGTTTTGAAAGCTTCCAATTCACCAGGTCCAATTGTGTGAAGAGTTAATCCGGAGCAGTTGACAGGAAGCGAATGGCGTAGAACCGACAATGAACCTCTTGCACAACACTTATCCAGACACAGGCAAATTGATACACTTCAAAAGCGGCTCTCTTAATTCCTCAGCTCGAATAGCCGGTTTTCAAGCTTGAAGAACTGTATATCGACAATGATGCTTGCTGGCAACAATGGAGTAAAATCTAGTGGATACGGAAATATTTCATTCTAAGGCCTCGGCTCGGAGAAAAATAAAAAAACGAAAATGGCGAATGGAAGAGCAATGAGGCGGATATAGAAGCAATCATTGGGAGTTACTCTTCAAGCACATCTTTCAGACTACTTTCCCAAATCATGAGGAGAAGATAGATGGGGTTTTAGACTTTTTGGAGCCCAGAGATGAAACAGCACGGTGCGAGAGCTAATCCAGTCCTTGCTCTTTCCCTCTGGAATATTATTGGGTCTAGTGTTATTGACTGTGTGTTGGATTTTCTCAATAAAAAATCAATCCCTTATGCGCTTAATTTTGTATTCACTGTTCTTATCCCCAAAATTTTTAAACCAGAAAATATGGCAGATCACAGGCGGCCTTGAGTCTTTGTAACGTGGTTTACAAAATTGGGACAAAGTTATCTGCAATCGATTAAAGCCTTTTCTTGATAACACATTATATCGCCTACCCAATCATCTTTTGTGTCCAAACACTAATGTTCTAGTCGCGTTTGAAGAAACCATTTTATCAAAACTAGGACTACCAGAGTTTCTAATAAATAATTCAAGGAATTATTTTTAAATGGGAAAAAAGGAAATAAATGAAGTATTTAAATTCTTAATGTTTATCGTATGTTTAATATTCTTAAATTCTTAATGTTCATCCTATTATTTTTTAGAGACTGTAATTTTCTTGAAGTATTTAAATTCTTTATGCTTAAATAGTTTAAAACCTTAATGATTTTTTTATTAAAAGAAAGTTAAATTATTTTTTTTTTCAAAAAATACTTTTTGATGTATTTAAATACGTAGCATACAAATAATATTTTTATTTGAATTTTGAAGTATTTAAACACTTAATTTTCAAATATTTTAAATTTGTAAATACTTGCTGTATTTATTTTAATTTTTTATATGTGAAAAGACAAGTTAAAAAGACGTAATATATTTTTTGAATAATAAGAGTGAAATTAATATTCACATATTTTAGATTTCTAAATACTTTAATGTTTAAAATATGTTTTTATTTGATGTATTAAATAATTAATGTTCAAATATTTTAGATTTTGAAATACTTGATGGATAAATAAATTAAAAGAATTACTTTTAAAGAGGAAATATTAAAAGAGTTAAAATAATAACTTAATGTTCAAATTGTTGTAAAATGGTCTATTTATCTAGCTCTTTGGTTTATGTTTGTGAAAATACATAAGAATGTAAATAACAAGACAAAGAGAGAAAGAGAGAATGCAAAGAACAACAATCCTTAGAGAGAAAATTGTGGGTTCCTTAGGGGAGGGAAGATTCTAATTTATATAGGTGCAAACCACCAGAAGTTACATGGGAGTTACATGGAAGTTATACCCTACATACATCATGGAGTGAGTTATGGGATAGTTGGTAAGTTGAGAATCTCTAGTGGCATAGTGGGGAGTTATAAACTCCGAGTGGCTTAAGATAGGAATAACTACATTATATATTATTTACAACACTCCCCCTTGGGATTCCTATTGAACCACTATTGTGCTTTTCTTGTTGCCTCATTAAAACCATCCGAGTAATAAAATCGAATGAGAAAAAAAACAACCTCGGTTAGGAAAAAAAGTACAACATACAATCTTTTCAATCAACATATGTTGCCTCGTTAAAACCTTGGCGATTAATGAAAACCATTAAGGAAAAATACACATCGCACGGAGGAAAAAAAGTACAATAGGGCATCAGGGTATCTTTTGGATACGAAGTACCTACAGGGTATTCCCCCTCACGTTAACTCCCCGTGTTGTCTACAAGGGAGCGAGCTTGTATAATCTACGCAAGTCAGCATCCTTAACATACTTTTCCAAAGTGACTTTAGGCGAAGACTTAGTAAATAAGTCAGCGTAGTTATCATGTTTCATGATCTACTGGATCATTCTTGTTTGAGCTCTTATTATTGTTGATTGAAGAAAACCTCATAACTATGTTCTTAGAGTTGTCACATTTAATGAAGCTCGTCTTTATTTGCTCAATGCAGTTAAATACAATCTCTTAGGATCTTTTCTGGTAGCCAATTCACATAAATCTCGAACATGCCTAATCATGGCTTCAGGCCATGTGCATTCGCCCACTATCTCGTGAAGCAAACATCATGCATGATTTGACCTAGTGACAACTAAGGTACATTTCATAAAACCCTAAGACATAGTTGTTTTCCCAATACTAAACCATAGATTGGGAACGAGCTTTGTTTGGATATGACTTCTAGTCAATGCCAATATAAACCACAAGTTTTGCATCATTCATTGATGTATAGGGCGCGTCCGTAAGGTGAGATAAGTCTACCTAATAAATTACCGAAAACACTAAATCATATCGAGGAGATGGAGTGAAGGTTAATAATGCATATATTGCATTTACATATGGCATTTCTGGTGGTAACACTTCCTCGTCCTCCTCCATGGGACGGAATGAATTATTGGACCTATATCACTGTCAAAATCCCATAGTTGTTACTCGATAATTTATCTTTATCCATAACATCTTCTAGATGTAATTCGATAGATGGACAAAAATCCAATTGACATGATAAATTTTAAGTTGGTTGAGACAACAAATTAGTCTCATTTAGATCTTTGATCTTGAACTCAAATTTTCAACAATTGAGTTTATGTTACTTGATTTCTTCAGGATTCCAAATCAAGTTCATGTCCTTAACATAAATTGTAGTAATGAGAACAATCAAAACTAATTGTTGTTCACATATTCTCTTCCAGAGAAATTACTCACTTGGAATATTATCATATTCTTCCGGAATATTTCAAGCCTCAATTTAAGTGAACGTCTCAGCCCAATTGAGTTTATGTTCCGTGGTCTGGAACTAATTGTTTCGGGGAAACATAGTCCTTCGGGGACTTTCATATAAATATTTGTATTTAGATCCCCGTAAGATACTTTGTGACCACGATTTTAATAACATGATCACCATGAAAGAGTATACCTTTTTTAAATCAATCTCAGGTTGCTGAGGAGATCCTTGAATTATGAGATGAGTCTTCAGGCTCCCAATCTCATTTACCCACAAATCATTGTACTATGAGATCAGTCTTCTGGCTCCAAATCTCGTTCGAGCTATGAGATGAGTCTTCTGGCTCCTAATCTTGTTTAAGCTATGGAATGAATCTTCTGGTTCACAATCTCATTTGAGCTATGAGATGAATCTTCTGGTTCCTAATCTCATTTCATTGATTGAGCTATGTATGAGTTTCCGGGCTCCCAATCTCATACTTTACTCACTTTTTCAAAACAGCCCCTAAACATTTTGGAGTTACAATATTAGTCCTTAATCATGTCATTTTTTGACAAAATTGGTCCGCCATTTATTTTGCAGTTAAGTTGGATAGAAAATGGCATGTGCCCCTCACATGCTTCAATTTCCAACACTACATGAAAATGGACTTTTAACAACACGCATTCCGTCTTGTTAAAATATATTTTTCATAATTAAATTTTGATTGAAATTCGAATATATATATATATATATATATATATATATATATATATATATATATATTCGAATTTCAATCAAAATTTAATTATGAAAAATATATTTTAATTATATATATATATATATATATATATATATATATATATATATATATATATATATATATATATATATATATATATATATATATATATATATATGTATGTTTTAAATATTTTGAGAAATATTCGTTAAACAATTGAAATATTGTTTTAAAAAAAAGGAAATATTGCTTTCAAAATCAAGATTTTCGGAATTCGAATAAAAACAATGTTTCAAAATAAAATAAAAATTCAATCAGAACAGGCGGGCCGGGGGAAAATTACAGTTTATGTCCCTAAACTTTACCACTAAAACGATTTATGTCCTCAAACATTTCAATCCACGAAATATGTCCTTAAACTTGCCACTTTTGATCACTTTATGTTCTGCCGTTAACGTCGGCATCTAACTTCGACGGAAATAGCACGCGTGGCTCACGTGACGTCTATGTGGCCGTTAAATTTGACGTGGAATAATATATTGAATATTAAATGTTGACGTGGCACAAGAATATACTAATTTTCTCTAACTCACTCTCCCAAATCCCAAATCCCAAATTACGTTTCATTCCCATACACCCTAATTTTCCCACACTTCACAATTTCAATCACCTCAACCCATTCCCAAATTTTCAATCCAATCTGCATTCTTGCTCGAACCCATACTAAAATCGAAGTCATAAACCCATAAAAAAATCCAAACATTCTCACATTTGAAGAGTTTTTCCCTTCTCAAAGAACAGCAGATTCACGTGCAAACACATGCCTGCAATCGAGAGGAAGAAGGTAAACGCGACTCCTCTTCTGGTTCTGAAAAATATTTAAGAGGAAGCTTTCATTCTTCTCCCAACTCCGTCTCTAGAACGTTGGGCTCGTGTGATTCTTCGCCTGCTGATTCTTGTGCCCTTTGTGGTCTCGATGAAGCGAGCACAAGGATGGTGAAGATGGCACAAATTCTACCCAACTCAGCGGATTCAGAACCTGCCCAGAAGGTGTTCGACAAAATGTCTGAACCAATTCCGGAAAAACAAAATTACGTGTCGCTCCACATCACGTTTCGTCGACCAAGTAGGCATTGGGTATTGTACAGCTCGACATTTAACGGCCACATAGACGTCACCTGAGCCACGCGTGTTATTTCCGTCGAAATTAGCTGCCGACGTTAACGGCAGAACATAAAGTGATCAAAAGTGGCATGTTTAAGGACATATTTCGTGGATTGAAATGTTTGAGGACATAAATCATTTTAGTGGTAAAGTTTAGGGACATAAACTGTAATTTTCCCAACAGGCGGGATAAGAAACATCCATTCCAATCTTCACCCTTATTTAATAATGTAAAACTCGATAAATTGTTTCAAAATATTTTTAGAAGTATTGTCTAAAAAATTAATATAATGTTATAAAACTGGAATTTCTTGAATCCGAATGACAATTATTGTTTTAAATAAAATAAAAATCAGATTGTAATAGGCGGTGTAAGAAAACTCCGTTCCAATTTTTTCACCCTTATTTAATTATCTAAAACTCGATATTTTTTTTCAAACTAATTCAGAAATATTGTTTAAAAAGTCATAATATTGTCTAAAAAATTGATATAGTGTTTTAAAATTGGCATTTTCGGAAATTGAATGAAAATATTATTTTAAAATAAAATAAAAATCCGATCAAACTAGGCGGAATAAGAAAACTCCATTCCAATTTTCACCCATATTGAATGATTTAAAACTCGATATACCATCTCAAAATTGGGATTTTTTTAATTGACTAGAGGTGAAAATTGTTATGGAGATTTCTAATTCCCCAATTCCTATGGGGTTTTTTATTTTGGGTTGAAATGATATTATTTAATCGAATTCCAAAAATGCCGATTGAAACAATATTTGAAATTTTTAGACTACATTGTGATTTTTTAAACAATATTTCAGAAAATATCTTGAAACATTTTATCGACTTGATTTTTTGGAATTTACGTAATTTCGATTTTGTATTAAATTATAATTAAAAAATAATAATTATGAAAAACCTGTTTTAACAAGACGTAACGCTTGATGTTAAAAGTTCATTTTCATATAGTGTTGTAAATTGCAGGCACGTGAGAGGCACATGCCATTTTCCATCCAACTTAAATGCAAAGATTAACGGCGGACCAATTGTGTCAAAAATTGGCATGATTAAGGACTAATATTGTAACTCCAAAATGTTTAGGGAGAGTTTTCAAAAAGTGGATAAAGTATGAGGGCGAAAAATGTAATTTTTCCGTATGGGCGGAAAAAGCACGTGATCATGCTATTTCAACCCCATTCTTAAATGTATTTATGATTTGGCCCCAATTTCAATTTATTCCTACAATTTCGTACAATAAAACATGTTAATTTCCAATTTTCTTTTAACAAAGGAAAAACAAATTAAATATTAAATTAAAAAAAGGGCAAATTCCCACACCTGAGGCATGTCCAAATTACGAAGAAAAAAACCCTCTTATTTTGGGGAATTACAGCCACCCCCTCCTTTTAAATATTTTCAATAAAATTTATGTAATTCGGTTATTTACCAAACCAAATCGTATATTCAATTCGGTAAATGGTATGAAATGTTGGCGTACCGAAATTTCAGTTCGATTTTACCGAATTAACATCCCTAAATTTACCTCTTGAGAGATTTTTTCGTAAGATAATACATAGTTAAGGGAGGTGGCTGTCATTACCCAAATATGGGGGGTGTTTCGTAATTTGGCCTTAAAAAAATCATCTTGATAGCCTGCCCTTCTCCCCCGACCCCAAACCCTCAAACCCAATTCTACATCCCCGTCCGCGGCAAACCTCAACTTCAACACACGTCTGCGATTATCTCAATTTTGTGCGATGAAGAAGCTCCAAAATATGGGCGGAAAAGGGTTTGGGAAAGCGAAAGTTCGTCGGAGAAATTGTTGGAGGTGAGATTCTGGGGGTGGGGGCAGCGAAATGGTTGGCAGAAGATATAGATTTCCGAACTGGAACAATTGGGAGCGGTCATACGGAAGGGTGCTGGAGATATGGTTGAGGGGGAGGCTGAGCCGCAACTCAGCTACTTTCAGTGTATTTGTGGGAAAGTTGCAACTCAGTCCTCACGTAAGGAAGAAGAGGGCCTTTATTAAAATTTATTTTAAAAAATACAAATTTTGTAATATGAAATAAAAAATACCGAAATACTTATAAAATTAGGCAAAATCGATTTTATTGTATAAACATGGGGTAACTATAGTTTTCATCTATACATGGAAATCGATTTTAGTCCCTATATTTTCTATGTCGCGATTTTAGTCCTCAAACTTACCATATTTTTACAATTTTGGAGTGCCGTTTGATATCGGTGTTAATTTGGACGGAATAAGTCACGTGTCGAGCATGTGAGCATGCTGAAATAACCCCATATTTCACTTTAATTTTATAGTTTTGTGCTAAAAATATAAATCCCAACAAATATTAATCACAATAAAAACACAATTTCTACAGTTCCGCCATTAATACCTTTGGCTTGACCGTCTTATGAAGAATGCAAAGAATTACCAACTAAAACTAATCCACAAGATAGCCCATATCTCCAAGATAGCCCATATCTCCAAATCTGCAACAACCATCTTCGGCTCTGTCTGTGGGGTGTTAAGAAACACAAGATCACGACTCACACCAATATAAAGAAGATCAATCATAAGAACAAATGTGGGAATGTGAGAAAATATGTTGAGTCTAGATGTAGACTCTAATAGACACTTTATTTCTAGTAGCACTTTAGGAATTAATATGTATAAATGAGAAGTCATTTTTTTTTTACCATTTGATGTTAGTTTTTATTCTTTCTCTCTCTAAATCCAATTAGTGTTAGTCGAGAACGTTTCGGCCGGTTTTCAACCCCAATTGCCTCCGACCCAATCCGGGTCTTCTTCTATTAAAAACGGTCGTTATACTAGTCTTCCTTATCTCAAGTATCCATCGCCGGAACTGTAGCGGCGCTGATTCTTGCCCTTAGTTTATTGTACTTGGATTTGATGGAGGAGAAGGAAAATAGAAGAAGAAGAAGACGACGACGTGATCGAGGATTGAGATATAGTCTTTTAATACTATACAAGTTTTTTTAGGGTGAAATTGAAGAATAAAATCAAATTGGGGCTAAATAGAATATGTAGTTAAGAGGGGGGTTATTTCAGCATTCTCACGTGCAAAACACACGACTTTTCTGTCCAAAATAACACCCAAATCAAACCGCTTACCAAAATTGTAAAAATATGTTAGTTTGAGGACTAAAATCGTGGCAAAAAAAAATATAGGGACTTTGGGCAATCCACATGTTTTTTTAGGATAAACTCCATATTAAGCATAAATTATACTTCGATCACAGAGTTAATCATATTTTCCTTTCCGCGACACACTTTAGGCAATCCACAGGTTTTTTTGCAATCTCAAATTGCTAAAAAGTCTCCGTGAAAAAAAAAATTAGCAAGCACCCTCTTATGAAAATTAATCAAGCCATAAAGGCCCTTACGGGCTATTTGTGTGTTACACGAGCGGATTGTGCGACTCTTTGTTGTATTTTTGACATGGAAAGTCCCAAATGCCCTCTAAAATTCTTTCATAACTAAACATAAATTTATTTGGATGTAAAAATAAATAATCAAACTTTTTGGAGCAAATTGCAATTATAAAAATTTCTTACACTTCCTCGCACCACTTCGTCGTCATCATCAAACCAACCTTCCAATTTTGCCACCCATTCTCCCCACCATCTCCTTCGATACCATAATTTCATCGGGATCTTCACTCAAACCGAAGTCAATTCTAAAAGCCCTACTTTTGGGTTTGTGGTTTTGGGTTTTCTTCAATATATATATATTCGATTAAAGTTCTGAAAATAATTTCGATTTTTTGTTTCCGAATATTACAATTAAAATACCAATATTATTATGTATTTTATATTTAAGGTGAGCAAAAATTGAAAAAAATCGCCGATTCCTATTCGAAATTTTCCAATTTTGGAACACAAAATTTTATTCTAATTTCCGAAATTCC
Organism: Erythranthe guttata; assembly: GCF_056151865.1. Classification (NCBI taxonomy): domain Eukaryota; kingdom Viridiplantae; phylum Streptophyta; class Magnoliopsida; order Lamiales; family Phrymaceae; genus Erythranthe; species Erythranthe guttata. The sequence goes on along the minus strand of NC_142539.1, from coordinate 8,105,814 downwards.
GATTTTTGGTTTTTTTCTGTACAGAACTAGAACTAGTTTTTCACATCAAAAAAAATCGTATTTATTTCGAAGTGCTAATTCTGATCCGATCCGTCTGATTCACATCCCTAATGGAGGCAGAAGGAGGTACAACAACAAAAGGAGGGCGGAGGAAGGAGATGGAGAAAAAAGCACAAGAAAAAATAAATTTCTTGCCAAAGAAGATGATCGGAAACAAGAATTCAAATTAGGGGATGTTTAGTGATTTCACATGAGTCATCGTCTTATTTGAAAAGGGTAAATTACAAATACCCCCCGAGGTACGGTCAATTTACAAAAAAACCCCTATTGTTTGGATAATTACATCTATCCCTCAACTATGTTTTTTTCTTACACCTCCACCCTTATGGTGTCAAATTCAACATAATCATCTAGATTTCGTGGAATATGCTCTAGTTTGTACTCATTTTGTGTAAAAATACAGTTTTTAATGTACCACAATCTGATATATACAAGTCAAAAAACACATATTATGATCATCTTGCTTCAAAATGTAATGGGATAAAATGGGTACAAAAGTGATAATATTCCATATAATCTCGAAGATTCCACTAAATTTGAGGAGTTGAGGGATGGTTGTAATTATCCAAACAAGAGGGGGTTTTTCGTAATTTGACCATACCTTAGGGGTGTGGTTGTAATTTACCCATTTTAAAATAAGGGGCAGTATATTCGTCAAATATAACACATGAGGTTTCGTGCTTTTTTTTATGGGCACTTTGCAAATAAGTCCATCAATGAGTATTTATTCATAAAGAGGTCCAGACAATTAACTCTTTTACAAAAAAGTCCACACATGGTCCAGAGGTTTGTAAAAGACTAAAATAGCCCCTCATACTTTAATATGCTCCAATTTCATCACTTAATTTAATTTAACCTTAATTTCACCCCAAATTTCACAACTCATTTTGACCCAAAACACATTTTTATGGACAATTTCGTCCGTCACCGCCGTTGACCGCCGGTCTCCGGCGTTGACTTTTTTTTTCCTGATTTTTCCGCCGGTCTCTGGCATTAACTTTTTTTTTTCTTCCTGATTTTTCCACCACCGGTTTCCGGTGTTGACCGGCGGTCAACGCCCGGTCAACGCCGGTTGCCGGAATCCGGCGACGGAAAAACAAGACTAAAAAAAATTAAAAAAATATCGAAAAGTCAACGCAAGAAACCGGCAGCAAAAAAATATTTTTTGAAAAAAAAAAGGTTTTGAAAAAAAAAAGTCAAAATTGGATTTATTTTTCAAATTTGATTAAATTGGGGTTACAATTAAGAATTTGGTGTAAATGGTTGGGGGTAATTTTGTCGTACACATGATTTTTTCCTTTATTTATAATAAATATTAAATGGATGGGCTTACAGGTGAAAGAGATATAGCCCATAAACCTATAATAATAAAGATGGTTGGTTAGGGACTTATGCACAAAAATCCCTCTTTTTTTTTTTTTTTTTTTTTTTTCAACACGAGTGCTTTTAGCAATTCGAGATTGCACAGATGGTTCTGTGCGATTAACTCGGCAATGCACACGAAAAAAACTTACCAGAATCAAGTTATAATATTTATGATTTTTTTCTTCACTTTCTACCTTATGTGACGTGCGTAATCAGCGGAGCCCCCATGAGAGGATCAAGTCAACCAAGAATGTAGACAAATTACGACCACTATTGAGGTAATGTTAAATTACGTGAAAAACACTTATTTTTGCGTATTTACAAGCACCCCTCTCAACTATGTATTATTATCTTACCAAAAAATCCCTCCAGCAAATAAATAATTTAGGGGCGTTCATTCGGTAAAATTATACATAAATTGTACGCCAAATTTTCATACCCTTTAGCTTTTGGTTCGATAAATAACCGAATTACCAAAATTATATTAAAAATATTTTAGATTTTTATTTTTTTAAATTAATTTTAGTAAATACTAATATTACACACACACACACACACACACACACACACACACACACACACACACACACACACACACACACACACACACACATATATATATATATATATATATATATATATATATATATATATATATATATATATATATATATATATATATATATATATATATATATATATATAATAAAATAAAACTAAATACCACACAAAATTAACAGTTCGGTAATCGGCATGTACGAATTTTCGTTCGATTCGATTTGATCAATTTACCGACCGAATGAACATCCCTAGGTAAATTTCACATTGTAAGGGTGGACGTATAAGACAATACATAGTTGAGGAGTGGATGTATTTATGCAAACAAGAGGGGACTTTTCGTAAATACACCCTACATCAGGGTGGCCGTAATTTGCTCAATTTTAATTATTAAAAAATATTATTATGAGCCCCTCGTGAATGAAAAAAAACGTTACAAATACATATATGTAAAAATTATTTTTGTTTTAACTTTTACGTGACACATGTATAATAACTGGGGACGGCTAAAAGAAAACCATTTTTTTCTCACTTCAATACCACCAACATAAAATATAGAAAATAAATAGGTAATGGCATTAATACCCTTAATAAAATCAATGCCACACAAATTTTGTGTGTGGTATTGATTTTCTTTAAGAGTAATAATGCCATTACCTATTTATTATCTACTTATTTTTTATTTTGTATATTAGTGGTATTAAAGTGAGAAAAAAGGGTATTTATTTTAGCTGCTCCCATAATAACTGTTGTTGAGTCAAGAGTGAAGTCTACCCCGAGTTGTAGGAGTCGTAGTCAAGAGTCAAGTATGCATCTTTAATGAATATCAATTGTATGACGACTGTTTCTTTCGTTTAAAACTCCTAAGAAAAGCCCCACGCGGCCACACGTCTTTGAAACTCGATCGTTGACACAATCTTCGAGTTTTTATCAGGCTTACATTGAGCAATATATAATTTACATATTTTACAATTTTACAGTCCAACGCGTAAAAAGAACAACCATTGCAGCCGAAGAGCGGAATCCGAATAAAGTTGCAAAATAAGATAAAAGGAATCATAATAGTAACAAATGAAGTTTAATGTTGAAATAATTATTCCTTACTAATTTTATCATTCTATTATATTTCACTAATTTTCAGTTGGGCAATTGTAAATGAGCATCTCGAGAAAAGCTCAACCACCAGCTCAAACTCTAGTTATTTTTTTTATGTTGTTCATGAGCTCAGTCACTTTTTTTTTAATTTTAATTTATTGCTTATTTTATTTATCAATATGAAAAATATAAAATATAATAATAAACACATATAAATAATTAAAAGAATTACAATTTATTATTTATTTCCTAAACAAAATGAGTTGGGGCTCGAGCACGTTAAACTAGCCAGGCTCAGCGGCCCCATTTACACCCCTATTTACAATTGACTTGTTATAAATTGGATGCCAGAGTGTTAATATCTTTTGCATATATACAACTACCACATTTTCTTCCCTAATTTAGCACAGAGAAACAAAGGAAGAAAGATGGAGCACCTCTCTCATAGGTATATTTTCTTATTACATTTTTTTTCATATATAGTTACAATCTGTATCGTATTTCTTATCATTGTCTCCATTATTACGTGTTCTAAATTCTAATTCAACCTAAGAAGTTGTAAGAAAAATGCAGCGCCAATGATTTGGTTGCTCAAAGTTCCAGCTAAATCACAAGAAACTAAATAAATTACAGAAGAAAACAATATATATTATATATACTCTTGAGGTATATTATTCTAGCCAGGGGTAAAATCGAAACATTACTCTCGAATTCCACCAATTCCGATTATTTCCGACTTTTTCTTGTCTTTTGTCTTTTTTTATTATTTTATTTTTATAATAGGAATTGGAATACATACGAGATATCAATTTTTGACCATTTTTTAAATTTCTAATAATATATATTATGAAATTTCGTTTTTGAAAATTTCATTTGTAATATCAATATTAATATTTTGCTTTATAATATAGGTGAATACAAAATTGAAATTTCTGAATTCCGCAGATTTCAATTAGATAATTTTCGGATTTGGAACAAGTTTTTTTTTTCCAATTTCTAAATTCCCCGTTTCCAACTTTTTTCCGATTTTTTTTTTTTTAAATGGAATTAGTTTTGTACTATTGATTTGTTTATAGAAAGTGTTAATTCCAATATGATCCGTCCAATTTCCACTTCTAATTTAATATAATTGGTAAGATAAATTATGATTAATTTAGTAATTAGGTCTTATTTATTGTAGTTTTCTAACACTATAGCTACTAGACTAAATAAATTATAGATTAATTTAGTAATATGGTTTTGGATGAAATTGTATTTGTCCGTGTCTCTGTTTGCAGAATTGAAAGGAGCAGTCTCAAAGCAGGGGATCACATCTATTCATGGCGTGCTGCTTATAGTTATTCTCACCATGGTCAGTTTTTTTCGATATTCGATCTCGTATTTTGGTACATAATGTTAGGCTTGTTTGAACGATATATTATATATATTGTGCATGATAATTGTATACATACAGATGTTATGTATACAATCTTTAGAGTACTGCGTGCGTAATTCCTCATGGTATTTGGAAGAAAACAAAACATAATGTTGTTGTATTGACCGGTCAACACGATAATATCATTGTTTTGTGAAAATAATTATTTGTACTTATATATTATCAGTAAAATCATGACCTCATATAGGCATGTTTGTTGATGTGTTGTTTGGATGAGACTATGTATAGGCATCTTCACGGGCGGGGATAGAGTCGTACATTTCACAAGAGATGGTGTGCTCTCGTCAAGTTTGGAAGACTTTCTGGACGGCACCAAACTGCGCCTATACAGATACGATTCAAAACCCGAATCTGTAATCATAAAACTAAGAGGCACTTGTACAACCGCCGTCTCCGATGATGAAGCTACCGTGATCTACAGAGCCAATTACCTCCTCGAAAACGGATTTGGGCGCTACAATTTGCTCAAGAAAAACTGCGAGAATTTCGCTACTTACTGCAAGACGGGGTTGCTTGTTGTGAAGGACGACGACGAGGAGGGTATGGCAGGGCTGAGTGCACAGGTGGCGTCCGTCAAGTGCAAGGCTGTTGTTATTACCGCATTTGCTGTGCCCGTTATTATTATGGGTGCCATTGAGGCGGCCAACCCGGCAGCGGCCTTTTCTGCCTTTGCAGCCGCTCAATTAGCTGTACCGGCTGCTTTTGCCATTGTGGCCGGTGGGGTTGTGTTTTACTGCGTTAGGCGGTGTCGTGCGGACATTGGCATGAGAAAGGGTGTGAAAAAGGTTAGTGTGGAGGATCTTAATAAAAATAAAGATGAGGCTGCTATGGTAATGGAAGTTGGTAACGTAACTAGCTACGTTACTTCTTCAAGAGAAGTAGATTGTCGTAATTGGACGATGACGACGACCGAGCCTATGGAAATTTGTATACCTTCAACTTCTCTGCAACTTCTCACCCAGATCAGCCAGCACTGTGTTCCGGGAGGTTATTTCCCTTCACGCTCTTCCTATTTTATAACACTGTGGGGTTTGTTATTTGTCAAATAGTTACTACTACTCTAGTTTTTTTTTTTTTTTTTTTTCTTTTTTTTTTTTTTTTTTTTTTTTAATTGGGTTTTATTTTTCAAATAAGTTCTACTCTAGCTTGCTATTTAAGGTTTGCAATATTTGTGTTGTGTGTTTTCTTCTCTACTCCTATATATACTGAAGTAATTTGTATTTGTTGAACATTTTGGTGTTTTTTTTTTTTAATTATGGAGCTTTTGGTTCGTGTGTTTCTTCTATACACGAAAAATCTCCGTTTGAAAACGTGTTGTGCGGATTCATTTCGATAACCTTTGAAAGCAGCGGCCTCTTCGGCGTCGGTGAGCAACCAATCAAACACGGTGGAAATTGGCAACCTTTTTTACCCATGGCCGCATAACTAGTGGTGGATCCACTATGGTCTTTGATGTGTGTCCTGGTTGTAATGTTCTGGCTTCAATGGTAGAATATATAAGTATCTCTTTGGAAGGTGCAGAGTTTGAACCTTGACTAGGGCATTGCAAGTATTCTTTTTCTTTTTGTAATATTATTTTCATTGTTAGATGAATATAGGCATAGGTCATTAGACCCAAAAAAATAATATAAATAAAATAAAATAATCTATATAATATATAAATTGAAACCCTCATAGCTTAAAAAACTGACATGTGGTATATCTATGTGACATCCACCTCATATCCAACGTGGCATTTTTTGTTCCGTTTTTTTCATCATATTAATAGATCCACATAAATTAATTATTGAATGCACTTACTCACAATAACACACATTAATTAACAACTTACTAACTTAGTATAAGATATTCATATTTTGTGTATTAATTTGATGGAGAACAATTCCATATTATCTTACCAATTAATAGAAATTACAATATATATAATTTCTCTAATTGTGGAAAAAAGATATTAATTTGCTCCTAGATATCATGAACTATAACTATATATATATTCCGGTTAATTTAAATCAATGATGTTATTTTGTGAAAATTTTGAAATTGTACTTCAATCAAGGATATTACATATATTCCTATGAATTATGAATATATGAATTAGATATACAATCCTATATATAAAAACTTATAGGGTATATTGATTAAGATTTAGCAAGATTGACGGTAATATTTCTGTCAAATATTAATTCACTTGACTTTTTATTATGTTTATCTTTGTTGAGCGGTCAACATATTAATATTACTCTATTACACAATAATAATGACTCTTTTTTGTGTTAATATTATTGTGCTAGAGATTAATATAGCAATATTACTGTATTAAACTATAGTATAGTTAATATTATTATGTTTAACATTAATATAGTAAATATTACTATCAACCACAGTAATATTTTTGTTTAAACGGGGGCAAAAAGATATTAAAGAAAAAAAAATATCGACAAAGTCAACGACAGAGACTGGCAGAAAAATCCGGAAGAAAAAAAAGGAAAAAACAAAGTCAAGCCGAAGATCGGCGGTCAAAGACGGTTGACCGTCGGTCAACGGCGACGATGGACAAAATTGTGCTTTGAGTTAACATCGAATAATTTGTGAAATTTGGGATCAAATTGAGGTTAAATTAAATTAAAGGATGAAATTGATGCATATTAAAATGTGAGGGGCTATTTTAGGGTTTTACAAAGCTCTAGACAATGTGTGGACTTTTTTGTAAAAAAATTTTTTGCCTGGACCCTTTATGAATAAATAGCCATTGCTGAACTTATTTGTAAAGTGCCCTATTGTAATAGTAGACAGTAATATTATTACGTTACTCCTTTGACAACTCAAACAAAATACAAAACTCAAAAAAATAATAATATTGATGTGGTTGACAGTAATATTATTGAGTTTACAGTTATTTTACTGTCAACAACAGTAATATAATTACGTTGACTTGTCAACAAATCAAACAAAATAAGAAAGTCAAAAAAATAATAATATTCTTGCTGACTTTAATTGTATTGTCAACGACAGTACAATTACATAAATGTACTGCCAACAATAGTACAATTATGTTAATGTATTGTCAACGACAGTATAATTACGTTATTGTATTGTTAGTGACAGTATAATTACTGTTAATGACAGTACAATTACGGTCAATGTTTAGCGGTGGGAGTAAAAACGGATAAAAAATTTCGGAAAAACAATCATTAAAAAAAAATCAACACCGGAAACCAGCGGCGGAAAAAACAGTCCAGAATTTTTTTTTTTGAAAAGTCATCGCCGGAAATCGGCGGCAAAAAAATAATTTCAGAAAAAAAAGTTAAAAAAATAGTTAAAATTGAATTTTTGTGGTCAAAATTGATTAAATTGGGATTACAATTAAGAATTAAGTGTAAATGGTTGGAGTAATTTTGTCGTATACAATGATTTTTCCTTTATTTATAATACATATTAAAGAAATGGGTATAATAGCGAAAAAATATAACCCTTAAACCGAATAATAAAGATGGTTGGTCTTATGCACAAAAACTACTATTAAAATATCAATTTTAGTACAAAGATGTCTACAAAAATATTTGTAATTACCGATGGGATCGGATTAAATTCTGAACGAATCCGCTGCTTTTGGATGGAGATAAAGCAGATTCCATTTAGTGCATGACCATGGAGATTTAACTACTAACTGCAAGAAATTAATTTAACCCTTAATCTTACCAACTCAGGGGTTTAATCCTACTCTTAATTAATTTATTTTTTGAGATTATTTAGAAAATAACAAACCCTTCTTTTCATACGGTAAGTTACTTTTGTTAAGTGATTTTCTTTTTTTTTTTTTTGTTTTTCTTATGTGTTTTTTTTTTTTTTGTTTTTTTTTCTTACATTTAGTCTAAAATATCGATCAAATTTAAATCTGAATAAAATAATTTAACATCCATTTAAATTGTGGGTTTTGGGGACTTTTTCGACCCTACACCCAGTGTTAAACATCAGATGGGTCTTCTACTACTATGTGGATTTTTTTTCGTATCAGAGTTTTTGCGTAGAAGTTTCTAACCAACCATTTTCATTATTCTAGGTTTAGGGGCTATATCTCTTTCGCCAATAAACCATTCCCTTTAATATATATTATACATAAAGGAAAAACTAATGTATATGACAAAATTACCCTCAACCCCTTGCATCCAATTCTTAATTGTAACCCCAATTAACTCAATTTTGACCACAAAAATTCAATTTACACTTTTTATTTTAAACTTTTTCTTACATAAAATATTTTTTTGCCACTGGTTTCCGGCGTTGACTTTTCGATTTTTTTTCTTCTGTTTTTTCCGCGCCTGTTTCCGGCGTTGATTGCCGGTCTCCAGCATTGACTTTTTTTAGTGGTTTTTTTTTTCTTTTCTTTTTTTTTCTTCTTCTTTTTTACGTCCGCCGCTAAACGTTGACTGTGATTGTGCTGTTATCAACAGTAATTATACTGTCGTTGACAGTACATTAATGTAATTTCACTATCGTTGACAGTACATTTATGTAATTTTACTGTCGTTGACAGTACAATTAGACTCACCGACAATATTTTTATTATTTTTTGGTTATTTTTTTTTTCATTTTGTTTGATTTGTTGACAAGTCAATGTAATTATATTACTGTCGTTGCCAGTAAAATAACTGTAAACACAATAATATTACTGTCAACCACATCAAAATTTTTTTTTTGTTTTTTGTTTTGTTTGAGTTATTGACGGAGTAACGTAATAATATACTGTCTATTACTAAAAACACAATAATATTAATGTGGTTAACAGTAATATTATTGTTGTTATAGTAGTATTACTGTCAACCACAAAAATATTAATTTTTTTTGCTTTTTATTATATTTGCCTTTATTGAACGTTCAACGTATTAATGTAACTCTATTACACAATAATCATGACTTTTGTTGCGTTAATATTATTGTGCTAGAGACTAATATAGTAATATTATTTTGTTAGACTGTAGTATAGTTAATTTTACTGTGTTTAACAGTAATATTGTTAATATTACTGTCAATCACAGCAATATTGATGTTTAAAAAGGGGGCAAATGTATGTTAAAGATTTTTTTTTTGAAAAAGTCAACGCTGGAAACCGGCGGTTGACCGGCGGTTAACGGCCGCGGGGAACGAAATTATCCATAAGATTGTGATTTGGATCAAAATTGAATAATTTGTGAAATTTAGGGTCAAAGTGAGGTTAGATTAAATTAAATGATGAAATTGGAGCATATTAAAATGTGAGGGGCTATTTTAGTCTTTCACAAACATCTGGACCATGTGTAGATTTTTTTGTAAATGAGTTTTTTGTCTGGATTCCTTTATGAATAAGCACCCGATGGGTTTATTTGTAAAGTGCATTTTTGTATAAAATATTCACCCACTTGAGTTAACCTTTAGGGGCTTTAGAAAAATACGAAAAGTGACACGTGGCCGCATAAAATCCAACCAGTGTTTACTACAGGATGTAGGGTCGAAGGAGCTAGTTTTGGGCATGTTTATTCTTTCTTATTACTATTATTCTCGTATTTGATATTTATTGGGTTTTATTGAAATAATAAGTTTCTCACCAACCATCTGTATTATTTTAGGTTTATGGGCTATATCTCTTTCGCTAATAAGCCCTTCCTTCAATATGTATTATAAATAAGGGGTTAATATGTTTAGGTCCCTCATACCAAACTTAATTAGAACTAAATTACAACCTCAAACTAATTTTTTTAAATACACCCCTATTTTAAAATATAATATGACACACATCCTTTTGTTTTTTTTAATTCCTAATTTGCCCTTATACCCTAAATATAATCTCTATTTTACGGTTCTTCAAACCAGATCTGTTTCTCTTTTTCAATTCTCTCTCTCTTTCTCTCGCTTCTCTACTTTTCTCTCGCTGCTTCCTCTCTCTTTTATCTCTCTCTCTCTCAATTATGGTGGGATGCTTATGGAGACTATATTGTTAATTGACTAGTCACCGAGGCGTTTTTCAGTTCGGATCTTGATGCGGGCAGCGGTGGTTCTGGTTGCTGGTGGCGTCGGCGATGGTTCTAGATGCTGGTGGCGGCGGCGGCGGTGGTTCCGGATGCTGGTGGCGACGGCGGTGGTTCTAATTGTTGGTTGTGGCGGCACTCAGGGCTGGGATAGTGTCAGTGGTGCTCGACTTTGGGGGTGGGGTGTGGAGGTAATGACAACGTGGGTGGGGTTTGGGGCATCTTTAGCAACGTGGTGATGTTAGCGTCGCAGATCTAGGGTTTGGTGGAGGAGATCTACGGTTTGGTGGAGCGAATCTGAAAATTTTCGATTTCATGTCTATAGATGTCTATGAGTATCTATGGGTGTCTATGGTGCGAAGAATTAGGGTTTTAAGAATACATGACTACGGATTACTACAGTTTTCTACAAACTACTATGGTTTCCTACGGATTTCTATAGAAGACTACGACCGACAAAAAATAAAAAAAATCATAATTTTCAATATAATATAGAAAACAATTGGAAAAAATACGAAAATGCAAAAAAAAAAAAAATTGTTCTACCAAAAAAAATAATAACAAAAATGCTAGATGCGAAAATAAAAATGTTTAATGCAGAATGAAAAAATGATAAATACAGTTTAAATATTACTTGGTGCATATTTCATTTTTTGTATGTGGGGGCATTTTTGGAATGAAATTTATAAAGGATGTGAAGCAAATGTTTAGTTAGACTTGTCATTTAGTTCAAATTAGTTTTGTCACTAGGGACCTATATCTTAAAGCCCCTATAAATAAAGGAAAAAATAATGTATATAACAAAATTATCCCCAATCCTTTACACCCAATTCTTACTTGTAACCTCAATTTAATCAATTTTGACCACAAAAATTCAATTTTGATTCTTTTTTTTTAAGAAATTATTTTTTTGCCGGCAGTTTCTGGCGTTGACCGGCAGTCAACACCGGTCTCCGGCGTTGACTTTTTGATATTTTTTTTTTCTTCTGGTCTGGTTTTTCTGCCATAGGTTTCCGGCGTTAACTTTTTCGAAATTTTTTTTCTAGTATGCTTTTTTTCCGTCGTCAATCTCCGGCGTTGAATTTTTTTAGTGGTTTTACTTATTTAATTATTTAGTACGCCCGCCACTAAACGTTGACCGTAATACTATCGTTGACAATACATTTATATAATTGTACTGTCGTTGACAATACATTTATATAATTGTACTGTCGTTGGCAATAAAATTAGAGTCAGCGACAATATTATTAGGGTTAACTACAAAAAATCCCCTAAACTTTGGACGTTTTTGCGATTTACCCTTGAACGGAAAAAAGTTGCACGAGCATACCTGAACTTCACTTTTCTTAGCATCGGCAGCCCAAATTTACCGAAATTCAAATCACGTGCCTCACATGTGAATATAGTTGGGTAAATTAGTCTATTCGTTTTACTCCCATTTTCTTCATTTTCTTTTTAATAAATATAAATAAAATGAAAAAACTAAAAAGAAAAATGAAAGAAAGAAGAAAAAAGAAAAAGAAAAATAAAATAAAAAATATTGTTGCACCAGTGCACACCCGTCATCTTCGTCCACCTCCACACACAAATCAGACAACCATAACCTCTACAAATCAAACACCACCCACCGGCCACCACAACCTCTGATGCGCCGCGGCACCACCACCACCTTACCAATTTCAATCCATTCCCCCTTCACCATCACAAGGCAAATAAATTGGGGTTTTTCTTTTTCGCGGGTGCTCCGGTCTCAAAATTTGACCGCCGGCTGGTGTCTTTCTTTGCCGCAATCAATCAACGGATGGCGGCGACGGCGAGTTCCAGGGGTGGAAGAACCCAATTTGGTGGAAATATGACACGGTAGCAAGGGATAAACCTTCCACCATTGAGTCAGAGTTTGATTCCGCTGCATTGTCTTTTTATCTTTATATTTCCGCTGCATGTTTTATCAAGTGTCATAACACTTCAGATAACATCTCTGCATTAAACGAATTCGGGACCATAAATTCTTTCAATTGGCATCAAGAGCCAACACTTGACGCATACTAAGTGTTTGATCCTATTTTCTTTTTCATAAACGAATTCGTGATGGATACTCAGATGACTGCTTCTATGAGACCTCCTGTACTCGACGGCACAAACTACACCTACTGGAAAGTCAAGATGAGGGCATACATCAAAGCCATTGATGAGAGAGCCTGGAGATCTATTCTCACTGGATGGAAGCCACCAACTATCACAGATGCGGATGGGGATGTGTTTCCAACACCAGAATTACGATGGAAACCAGACGATCTATCAAATGCTAACCAAAACTCAAAGGCGTTGAATACAATTTTTAACTCAGTAGATTTAACTATGTTTAAATTGATCTTAGTATGCACTTCTGCAAAGGATGCTTGGGAAGTTCTTCAGCTACATTGTGAGGGATCAGACAGTGTCAGAAGAACCAAGCTCAGATTACTCTCTTCCAAATTTGAGAGACTGAGAATGGAGGAAACTGAAACAATTTCTCAGTACAATGAGAAATTGATTGATTTAGCTAATGAATTTAATCCTTAGGTGGTCCTTTGAGCAACGAGACACTGGTGAATAAGGTATTGAGAACTCTTCCAGAAAGGTTCAGCATGACGGTTACTGCTAATGAGGAGGCTAATGATACATCATCTCTACGGCTGGACGAATTAATTGGTAGTCTAAAGTCTAGAGAGATGAACTTTGAAGACCAAAGAAAGGAGAAAGGAAAGGCTATCTCAAATACAACAGGTAGAATTAGAGAAGGAAGATGTTGCTCCGGAATATGATGATGATGCAGAGGAATGTCTCAACAATGTTGCATTCCAAATTCAGAAATTCAATAGGGCATACAGGCGAAGTGGAATCAAGCCCAGACAGTTATTTCCAGATGGCTCTCCAGAAAATCGACAAACTCAGCCCCGGAACAGATCTACTCCACAGAGAACATTTCCTCAAACATCTTCTCAGAACACTTTGGACGTTAAAAGTTATAAATTAATTTTGGGACCGTATATTATTTGTAGTTAATGAAGTATATAGAATATAAAATAAAAATAAATAAATATCAAGACTAGTGGACGTTAAAAGTTTGATTATAAGATAAAAAGTGATACCAATTGTCGGACGTACAGCTGTGGAACTTTCACTTACTTATGCTAAAGCACCAGCAGAAAATGTAATATAATCGACAGGCATACATCTCCACTCAATCTTATACTATCAATCAGTGACACAAGTAGTAGTGTTAGCTAGTGAGCGATAATGGCGGATGCTATCGTTTCCGTCGTGTTGGAGCGTATTGCAGCTCTCGTGGAAGAGAAGATCCGAGACGAAGTAAATTTGGTGAGAGGAGTTAAGGAGGAGATTCTCAAACTTTCCGCTGATCTGAACACAGTCAGAAACGTGTTGGATGATGCGGAGACGCGGGCGTATAAGGAAAAGAGCATCAAAGATTGGCTGACCAGTCTCGAAAACACGACCTATGAAATGGACGACGTGTTGGACGAATGGAACTACTCCATTCTCAAATTTCAGATCGAACAACCGTCTGCTGATGTTGTTCCTCCAAATAAGTGCACGGTACGCTTTTGCATCCCTTGCTCGTGTTTATGTTTCAAGAAAGTTTATGCACATCGTGAAATTGCCTTGAAAATAAAACAAGTGAAAGCTCGGCTTGATCTGGTTTTGGCGGAGAAAGATCGGTTCGATTTTGCGATCACGTCACATCCATCTGATCGTGAGTCTTGGCGAGGTCAATCTACTTCTTTCATCGACTTAGAGGAAGTTCATGGCCGAAAGTTAGAGAGAGAAGCTCTGGTGAGAAAACTTGTCGGTGATGGTGCTAGTAGCGAAGAAGGATTAGGAGGCATCCGCGTTATATCTATAGTGGGTGTGGGTGGCCTTGGGAAGACAACTCTTGCTCAACTAGCTTATAACAGTAGTCTAGTTGAAAATTGTTTCGAGTTAAGAATTTGGATATGTGTTTCAGATCCTTTTGATGTGATTGGAATCGCCAATGGGATAATTGAGAAAGCGGGTGGGAGTAAACCACGAGATACCAAGCAGTTAGATATGTTGTTGGATTTTCTAACAAAGTCTATCTCAGGGAAGAAATTTCTTGTTGTTCTGGATGATGTTTGGACAGAAGACGATAGTAAGTGGGAACCCCTGAAAAACGCTCTCAAAAGTGGTGGACCGGGTAGCAAAGTTTTGGTGACAACTAGAAACGAAAGGGTTGCAAAAATGATGATGGGAGAGTATATTAAGAATGATCAGATCCATCGTTTAGGAGTTCTCGATGACGAAGATTGTTGGTCATTGTTAGGTCGGATTGCCCTTTGTGGTAAGAACAAAGATCAATGTGAAGAATTTGAGAACATGGGTAAGGAGATAACCAAGAAGTGCAATGGATTGCCGCTTGCAGCAAAGACTTTGGGAAGTCTCTTACGTTTCAAGACTACATTGGAAGAGTGGGAGAGCGTGTTGAGTAGTGAAATATGGAAGTTGGAGGAGGTAGAAGATGACCTCTTCCGCCATTTGTTTCTGAGTTACAACGAGTTGTCCCCAACATTGAAGCGTTGCTTCTCGTATTGTGCCGTCTTTCCTAAAGATACTAGAATTTATGTGGATGAAATAATAATAAAATGGATGGCAATGGGTTACCTAGGATCAAAAGCCGATGACTGGAAAGTTAGAGGGAGAGGGTACTTTGATAATTTAGCAATGCGTTCTCTGTTTCAAGACTTTGAGAAAGATGGCGATAAGATAGAATCTTTTATGATGCATGACATCGTACATGATTTTGCTCAATTCCTGAGGAAGAATGTGGGATCAAGAATAAAGAAAACAACTTGCCGAGACTGTAGCCCTTTGCTAGTTTCCCGGGTCGAAAAATATCGTAGCTTATTTCGGTGCAAAGAAGTTCTTGATCGGCATGTTTGTGATTGCCTTACAAGTGTGAGGTTGCTCAGTTTAAGACGTTGTGGCTTGCAAGGCATTCCTGAAGAAATAGAAAAGTTGATTCACTTGAGGTGGTTGGATTTGGGTTCTAACAAATTTGCTGGTGATGATCTGAAGTCCATTTGTAAGTCGTATAACTTGCAATTTCTTTGGGTGGACAGTTGCGGGCTACAAGAAATTCCGTTGGAGATTGGGAATTTGAGTCAGTTGATACACTTGGATTTGAGCCAGAATAAATTTTGCAGCGAAGATCTTAAAGCCATCGGTAAGTTGTATAACTTGGAATTTCTTAGGGTGGACCAATGTGAGCTAAAAGAGATTTCCTCGGAAATTGGAAATTTGAGTCGGTTGATACACTTGAATTTGAGGTCGAATAGACAAGTGAGAGAGTTGCCTGAGAGCCTATGCAATTTGAGTAAATTAGAAAGCCTGAATGTTAATTGGTGTGATAGTCTTTGTGGACTTCCACAAGGGATCCACAGGCTGATGAAGCTCAAGCATTTGTATAGTAAAGGTACTCATTCTCTGGTGCAATATCCTAAAGAAATAGCCGAATTAACGAGTCTAGTCACATTGAATAAAGTCATTCCTTGTGATGGGAGCCTGGTGGGGTGGTTGAAGAATTTTAACCGACTTAGCCAGGAAGTGGAGTTGTGGATTGAAATAAGCAGTTGTTGTGATTCAATAGAGGTGGTGGTGGAGGATGCTCGTGAAGCGGAGTTGGGGAAAAAGACGCACATTTCTTCGACAGCTTCAGCATCAGCATCAGCATCGTCGTCGGTTTGGAATGACGTACTAGATGCTCTTTACCCACATCCAAACCTCCAACAGCTGATTATTAGTCAGTATAAAGGATCCCGACTTCCGGGATGGATTGTATCCCCCCTCAACCAGCTCACATTTATTGAGCTTTACCAGTGTGAATGCCTTGCCTCGCTGCCGCCGCTGGGTAAACTACCGCTACTGGAGACTGTTTGGATTGTAGGTTTATATGAATTGGAATATGTTGGACCGGAATTCCTGGGAATATCAACGACAACGACAACATCGGTGGTCGGTACTAGTAATATTATTATTAATGGCGGCTTTCCCAAGTTAAAAAAAACTGACATTTCAGTACTGTTCAAAGTGGAAGGAGTGGGAGGACATTACTGCCGAAGAAGAAGAAGAATATCCGATAATGCCTTGCCTCACACATTTGGCTATCGAAAAATGTAATGTATTGACGGAGCTGCCGCAACGCCTCCTGCGAAAGGTGTCATCGTCATTGAAGAATTAATCCACACCTTCAACGATATTAATATTTGGGTGAGCTTGGTGAAAGGACAAAAATGCCCTTCAGGTTGAGGAAGATACGAAAAAAATTGGTTGAAAAATACGTCGGAAAGTCCCATTTAGGGCAAAGTTTCTATAGCAAAATTTGGTCCATTAATCAATCCTCATCCATCGGGGTTATTAGTTTTGTGTCAATTACCCAACTTTCATTTTCAATTTTCTACTACTGTAGTATCAATTATGTGTCAATTTTCCTGCAACTAATTTCATTATTATTACCATTAATCAATTGAAAATTGCAATTTAGTCCTAAACCTTTTGAATTCTTATAAGTCAGTTAAATTGTTTTACATCTGGGAGATTGGTGGCTGGATAATCTAGATACAGCCTGATTTCTTAAAATTGCAATTTGGTCCTAAACCTTTTGAATTATGTATTAAGTCAAATTGTATTACATTGAGGGGCAATCCCGACTTTTAACAATCAAATATTTCATCATCACTTGCACAAACCGCGAGTGGCAACACGAACTCGAGTTAGGTGGGAAAGTGAGTTTCCATTAACACAAAGACGATTTTCATAATTGAAGGAATGATTGGAAAACAAATTAAAACACCAAGAACAAAATTGAGTAATAACATGACAAAAATTACCAAGTGTCATAGATTTCTATCATTAAGTAAAAAAGAAAACAATTCATATATTTCGATTTGGTGCATAAAATTCTTCAACATTTGGGGTTGGACCCAAACGGCTTTTGACCACACTGCAACACCACCGAGTATCGGCATCGAAGTTTTGCTCCTATCTTCCAAATCAAAAACATTGTAATTCCGGTCTCTAATATTTGTATAATAAATGGAGTTAGGTTTAATTCCTATAGGAGTAGGGCAACAATATCCACCATCATCGAGAGTCACAAAAATTGTCCGATTGCCTATATTTTCTACCTCCATGCACGTCATTGCATTCGTATCTACACTAAAAACCCTAAACTCCGAACTGTCTTTGACAGTTAGGCACGGGTATGTTTTCAGAACAAGCAAGAGCTCATCAGTACTGCATGATGCGATCAACCATATGCTATTAATTCGCCCTCTAAAAGCACGAGGAATAAACCAAGGCTGAGTGCCGTCTTCATTCATCAAAGTCACCGGCCTTTCATACTCGAGACTTTTGTCCACAAAATTAATCGTGACGAATTTGTCAGGTTCTATAAAGCCGTAAATCTTACCTCGGAAACATACAATCGCCATTAAATAACCCATGAAGCCATCTTCTTCATCGAAACCAATTTCATGTTCCTCTACTGTCACATATTCTTCATCTCCAATCCGACAGAAAGACAGTCCATCGCGTTCGCTGCTGAAGATGATGTAACAATCAGGTTCAGTGGGAGGCTTGGTCATGATTAATTTGTTGTAAAAGTACCCGTTGTCTAGTTTCTTCGGGAGGTCGATTTTATCCTTGGATACTGGATTGAAAAGACAACAGTCGCAATCATGACCGAGCGGTTGCACTAAACCCAACCATCCATAACTGGAACTGGAACCTAGTACCTTCTTGTCGCTCAATATTTTCCTCGTTGTCATAGTACTTAAGTTGCGAAATTCACTATGCAATAAACTGTAGATTATATGTTTCTGAAACTTATCACCCTGAGATATCAAAAGCAACGGAGCTTCACCCTCGTTGTTTCCCTGCTTAGTTTCCATATAGTAATGAATTTTCTGCTTTCTGCATCAACAAGACAATTGCACAAGATCCATGAGTTTTTTAATGAAAAGAGTATAAGAAACAAAAAGCAGAAAGAAAGAAAAAAAAAAAAAAAAAAAAAAAGGCTCCTTACATACTACGTTGTTCACCAATTCCTATTGCAATGCACAGTGTATGATACTCGTATGTCTCTCTCTCTCTCTCTCTCTATATATATATATATATATATATATATATATATATATATATATATATATATATATATATATATATATATATATATATATAATATGGCGGCGGTTATATGCAAGCCCATTTTTTTATTAGTTCAAAACTTTCAACATAAAAATACTAATTTACCCTTAATGAAATTTAAAATCAAATAAAAAACACAAAGGCGGCGGTTATATGCAAGCCCATTTTTTTATTAGTTCAAGACCTCCAACATAAAAATACTAATTTACCCTTAATGAAATTTAAAATCAAATAAAAAACACAAAACATTAAAAAAAAATCATTTCCTTTGTGCAAGACCAAATAAAATACATAAATCCAGAAACCCCTCTTCCTTATTTCACGACTTAAAAATCTCCTCCTCCTTCTTCTCCCTCTTCTTCACAAACCCACCAAGAAATCCTACACACCAAAATTATCAAATACATACCAAACATTCACGATGGAACCAGAAACAATGATATGGTAGTTTACGAGGGTGGAGAACACAATGAAGTATGTTTGAACCGTTTATTTTTGCTTTTGGGTCGTTTTTTTTTTTGTTGGGAAAAAAATTCGACGATACCAAAAATCGGTCTGCAAATACCGATTTTTGTTACTAAAGTCGGTAACCACATTCCGATTATTTTAATAAAAATCGGTACTTAAAAACCGATTTTTGTAGTAAAAATCGGCATGACAACACCGATTTATGTTTGTATTATCGGTATTGTCATGCCGACTTGTACTACAAAAATCGGTTTTTAAGTACCGATTTTATTATTTGTGTTTTTTTTAGACCGTTTTATCATACTTTCGTGCAACAACCTAGGGGATTGATAGAGGACTATTTAATGAATTATCCAACGAATAAATATTTGAGACACGGAAAGCTCTACTCGGTTGGGTTAAAGGAGTTGGTAGACGCCACCGAATGGTGATAAACATTTTCGTTTCAAATATTTAAAAAATATCAATTAACCAAATATATAATGTATTATTTAAAAAAAATCCGAAAAATATCGGTATCCGAAAACCGATTTTGTACTCAATAATCGATATTAGAACGCCGATTTTGACTTGTAAAGTCGACGTTGTGTCGCCGATTTGGTTAACAAAAATCGGTATTATGACGCCGATTTTCGTGTACAAAATCGGTCTGGGTAAACCGATTTGGGAAACCAACGAAAAAAAAACCCAATTTCAATCTCAATTTTTTTTCCAAAATCGGCCAAATCATTGCAACCCAACAAGAAATAAGCATAGATTAATGTTCATTCATACATATTTATCAAGAATCGATGTTCGATTAATGTTTTCGAATTTACAAAAAAAAAAAAATTAGTAAAAAGGACATCGATGCTCGATTAATGTTTTCGAATTTACAAACAAAAGTTTAGTAAAAAGGACACGCCAGTCGGCGTCGCGGCGGTCTGGCGGCGGCAGTCGTGATATTTTTTTTTGTTTTTTGATTTTTTTTTATTTTTGGTTTTGAACAAATTAAAAATAGGATTTATTTGTATTTGAGTATTATTTGTGATAAGGGTATATTTGTCATCTTTGGTCTTGATGAAATAAAATTAGATTAATTTACGGGCTTGAACTAATAAACTCCTTTATGTGATTTTGAAGTAATAAAAAAATGGGGTTGCATATAATCGTCGCCATATAATATATATATATATATATATATATATATATATATATATATATATATATATATATATATATATATATATATATATATATATATATATATATATATATATATATATATCATGGAAATACGGTCCTAGACAATCTTTAATAAAAAAGGGAAAATAATTAAAAAAAAGCAAGGAATTAGATATAGAGTGCAACTCTAATTCTGAGATTGTCATGATTCATGAAAATAAGAAAAAAAAGATTTCCAAGGGTGTAGTTCTTTATATATACGATTTTTAATTGTTGTATTTTATTCCATATATAAATTATTAATCTGCTGTGAAAATATATTTTAATTAGGTTAGTACGTGGATTGTTTATATATATATATATTAGAGAAAACACCATACACGATCAGAACACCTTATTCCATCTAAGATTGAAGAAGAAAGAATTTGATTATTTATACGAACAAATCTCAATATCGGCTTAAATATTTTTACCCTGGTATTCTTTCTTGGAGGTATGTATTTTTCTCTAAGTTAATTTTTCTTATATGTTTGTTTCCTCTAACTTGTTTAGAGGCTAATTTTCTGCAATTTTTTCTTCCGACTGTGATTGTTTTGAATAATTAGTTGGTGTGATTGCTTTTGTTATTTAACTATTCATCAAAATTAAGTTATTCCAATTATTTCAAAAAAAAAAATAAAAACTAAAAGAAATTAAGTTGTTTTATTTTAGTAATTAGTGTTTTATTCAGATAATGAATGATTTTTTGTGATATATAGATTGATTAAAAGGAGCAATGGGTTGGAGTGATATGCTTGAAGAGCTTCTTGATTTGATACCGCCGAATCTAATTACGAAAGACAAACAAAGCTTTGGCCTGGTATGTCGATCTTGGAACGCAATTGTTGCATCTTCTTATCGCCAGGCACCATGTTTAATGATCAACCAGAGGAGCAAGCACACTTGGAAAGTCTACCAACACCAAAAATTTTTCTACAAGGACTACCCCGAACTGGACAACAATGCAGTGATACATTGCTCCAAGCACGGGTGGTGGCTAATGTCCGACGATTATGAAGATCTCTTCTTCTTCAATCCTTCCGACAATCGCACGATTGAAATTCCCAGTCCAATCGGTGTATCCTACTCAACAATAACCTTTTTCCACCCGCCAACTTCCGCAGACTGTTTCGTTGTCGGAATTCACAGTGGCCTTTATTATGTGGTAATAGGGTCTCTTAAACATGGAGAAGACGAGTGGAAGACTTATGAGCAAAGAACCAAACGTTATATATTTCGTGAGTCCCTTGCCCCCCCAGTTCTGCATCGTGGACTCGTATACTTTCTGGGTATGGAAGGGAACATTGCTACCTTTGATATCACGAATCCTACCTTTGATATCACAAACCCTAGTTTGAAAATCTTCACGAGATGCATCAAGACACGTCGGCTTCGATTTCATATTACAGAGCACTTCTTGGTCAAACCAAAGGGCGAGGACGTAATTTTTGCCGTATTTGGTACGCATGACGAAAGAGAGGTCAGAGTGTACAGGCTCGTGGAGAAGCCGGAGGGCTTTTTGTGGGAACCGGTAGAAGATTTAGGGGATATGGTATTTTTTGTGAGCAATACGTCGTGTTTTGCGTTTAGCGGGAATGCAGAAAACATGGCAAACAAAATCTACTTCCCTAGATTCCATGGTGATGATCTTGTCTTCTACTCTTTGAAAACACGAAAGTTTCATACTTTCAAGGGTGATTTTTCGAGCAAAAAATCTTACGGGCTTAAAAGATTTGATTTTGCAATTTGGCATATTCCCCCACCAACTGCTCCTCAACTTTCAGAAGAACTATTGGAATGGTATCCACAAGAGGATGATGATGATGACACTGCATGACTCTACTGCTACTTTATTTTCCTATCTAATGTGAAAATTTTGTTATAGTATTTATGTTTGTATTTTTTTTTTTGTTTAATGCGGTATGGTCTCTAATCTCTAGTAGATTTCATTAATCAAGATTAGCAGGTTTCTTAATTGGGTTGTTGTTCCGATGATGAAGTAGTTACACTATACAGTAAAACCTCGATAAATTAATTGATCATACTCGATAAATTATCTAATACTCAATAAATTAATAAACTCGTTTAAATAATAGTTTCTCTCGATCCCGGCTCGATACAAACATGTTAAACTATTAATTCGATAAGTTAATAATTCGCTAAATTAATAGAATTTACCTAGTCCCTAGTATATTAATTTATAGATGTTTAAATATATATATGCATGGCTTGTGTACATACTGATTAGGTTTAAAGTCATTTGAGATCCTTCCCCTCAAATCCAAATTATTCCATACTATATACATAAAATCATCACCGTAGAAAAATACAAGTTTAGCATAATTTATATGCACACACACATATATATGACCTTATGACCTATAGTTACACAAACAGTATATATATATATATATATATATATATATATATATATATATATATATATATATATATATATATATATATATATATATATATATATATATGGGTTAATTGCAAATACCACCCCTATGAAACCTCTAATTATCAAATGCCCCTGTATAAAAAAAAAATCATTCATACCCCCTTGTGTAACATAGTGTGCACCTATTATCAATGTTATCAGAACCGAACCGGACGTAAAACCGGACAGGCATTCGGGTCACGGTTGGACCGGTTCAACCGGGTTCGACCCGGGTTTTTTATTTTTAATTTTTTTAATTATTTTATTAATTTTAAACTTCAAAAATACTATATTTCTATATATCTTTTTCCACATTTTTCCATATTAATACCATATACCTCATCTCATTTTATTTTATTTTATTTTTTTATTCACATTTCTTTTATCTCTCATCTTTGACTTTCTCTCTCTTCCCACTTCCTTTTTCTTTCTCCTTCACGTTGGCAGCCCCCTCTCTCTCTCTCCTCTCCCTCTCTGTCCTTGAATCCAAAACATCCTTCTTCCTTATTTTCTTTTCTTTTTCTTTTTCTCTCTATATTTTCCCATTTCTTTCTCTATTTCCAGCATTCGACCACCGAATTCAGCCCACGGCCGCCCAGATCTGCCCACCTATCAGTCTTCACAGCTCAGATCCGTCCACGGCGGGCCTCCGACCACCGGATTCAGCCGCCACCGCGCAGGTCCGCCCACGTAACAGCCTCTTACGGGCGAGATCCGTTCACCATTTACTTGTTTTGACAAAAACCGGGGTCATCAACCGGTTCGCCGGTTTCCGGGTTTCGCCCGGTTGAACCGGGTTTCGGTCATTTGACCCCGGTTTTTGATTTTTCCGGTTTTGGAGCTCAAACCGGACCGCCTTGTCGCCGGGTCGCGGTCGAACCGGTCCGACCGGCCGGTCCGGTCCGGTTCTTATAACATTGCCTATTATCATTTTAATCTTTGACCAAGCATAAAAAGACAAGAATGCCCCTGGGCTTTATTGCAATTAGTAAATCATATTAGTGTTTTAACATTTCTTTAATAGTTTTTCAACATTTTTTTAATAGTTTTTCAATTTAAACAAAAAATTCAAATAATAATAATAATAATAATAATAATAATAATAATAATAATAATAATAATAATAATAATAATAATAATAATAATAATAATAATAATAATAATAATAATAAATTTTAAAAAATATTAAAAAAATGAGAAAAAGTCTTTGTTCATCTTGTTCCCACAGCATCCCACCCCCACGCACTACCCCACCCTCATGCGTCACCACCAGGCTCACCACCACCACCACCATCACCTCCACCACCACCACCATATTTTCTTCAGATCCACCGCACAAACACCAGGCAAAAAATTTCAACATTTTAAATACATTTAATTCACTCATTTTAATCGCCTGATGAAAAGATAAAATTGGACCTAAAATTAGGGTATATTAACATTATTTTCTTTCGATTTCTTCCTATAAATCTACCAAATATAGAGGATTGGACAATCTTCTCACAATTGAGGTCGCGGCCATACCGCGGCGGTGGGTTGTGAGACCGGTGCGGCAGCAACGTTCATCCTTGGAGTTCCAGAGTCTAGAAAGCACTTATGTCAGTGGTTTCTACAGATTTTTCGGGCTATGGCTTCTACAGGAAGATTATTCTACAGGTTTGACGGGGCTGGGTTTGAAGAAGATGAAGAAGGAAGGAGAGGAAAGAAAAAAGAAGGGAAAAAAAAAAGAAAAAAAAGAAAAAAAAAAAAAAGAAAAAAGAGGCTTGGGGGTGTTTCCGACATTTCATACGCAAAAAGGGAGAAAAAATCACACTAGCAGCGCGTGAGGGACACGATTTGTTCCGGGGGTCTCGATGCCTTGACTTTTGTTACACAGAGGGTATGGGTGAATTATTTTTTGACAAGGGGGTATTTGACAATAAAAGATTTCACAGGAGTGGTATTTGCAATTAGCTCATATATATATATATATATATATATATATATATATATATATATATATATATATATATATATATATATACACACACACCAGATGAAGAAACAAAAAAAGGTAAAGCAGACGAAGAACATACCTGATGGTTGCAGGGAACATGAGAAAAATACAACGCACCATTGCCAAAAGCAGACGAAGAAGAAGCAAGAGGAGAAAGAAACAAAGGGGCGAGCACGTTTTTTGGAGGCATAACGAGCTCGCCATTTGTACGTACGGAATCAGGAACATCTGTGAGGACAGGACATAATATAGAACATGAACACCAAGAAGACCGCGCAATGCAGTGACGCATATTGATATAACTTACAATAAGTGAATGACTGCAACCTAAAATCATACCCACAAATCAGAGACAAATTTAGAGATTCTACTTTCATATAAATTGCTTTACTAAGGCAACTTTTTTGGTCATCTGGAAAAATATTTTTTAACAAAAAAAATCGTTGTCTAAATGGTACACCTACGTGACTGATATATATATATATGGTAAGGCTAAGGCTAAGGTCCATAGTAATATCGTAAATAAATAAACAAAAAGAGGAAGGAAAACAAAAAGGTTAGCAGACATGGTATTGAAAATGATGGAAACGGATGCAGAGCCCCTCCAACCTCAAAATCAGTTGACATACATACACATATCCCTTGCCTGCGTAAAACTCCACAACCTAATCATAATAATAACACTTGCCATTCCCAACTGTGAACAATATAACAATTGAAAAATAAGAATAGATTGGCAGAAAGCATGGTGCAAAAATAAGAGGACAATGAAAACTTTCTTAGACCTTCATTCTCTACAGCAACATCGGTACTCTAATATATAATTTGGCAAATTCACAAACAAAGAATACAATCAAATCGTAGAGAAATAATAACAATATTATGACGTTTTTCTATAAATTCTCGCAGAGAAAAACTTGATGAAAATGTTTATCATCAAATAAGAGTGGATTTCTGAAAGCGAAAAATAAAATCACGCAATCCCAATAGCTACCATAGAGATGCACACACAAGTTTCAGATTATCTATTTTGACAGCATATATTAATTATGTAACTTGACGCCCTTTATAGAGGCACTTCTCAGGTAGTACATACATGAAAGGAGTGAAATTTTTGGATTTAACAATGAACCCGTAAAAATACGTGGGAGCCCGACCTTTTCCGAGAGCAGAAAAGGGGCACCAAAGAGATAAACAACGCCTGCGAGGCCGGAAGAAGCAGCTGCGCGGAGCCCAAACGCGTTGGCGGCAGCGGATATAGGGGGAAATTTGTTATTGTTTGAAATCCGAATAGCCTTGCAAACGGTAAAAAATGAGATGGTAATTTTAAAAGGACTGAAACTTTTCTAAGGTAAAAGCACAGCATTTTAATTTGGAGTTCTTGTCGAAATTCTCTGGAAAAGAAGAGAGGGCACGTAAGGAGGATTAAAGAGGAGAGAAAAGAAAAGCATAAAATAAATTGTATTCGTGTTCTAGGCCTGGAGTGGCAAAAGAAAAAGGGAAAATAAATTAAGCAGGACATAGTGGGGAGATGTACATACAATATCGAGCATTAAATTAACCGAAATTAATTGAATTAACAGATAACAAATGCTGTATTAAATTTCATAAATCTTTACTCTCCCATAATTATGTAATTTTAATCTTTTTTTTTTTCTAAAGAAAACCTGATAAAATCTGTTTCATATTGTCATAGAAAGTACCACGAAATGAATAAAAGATGCAGTCTCCTATACCCAGAATTCTACAACAATATCAGTATAATGAAAAAATAAAAATAAAATAAAATAATAATGATAATAAAAAGAAAAGGCATATAAAATTAAATCCCAACTCAACATGATTATGTTTAAAAAAGAAAAGAAAAAAAAAGACCAACTTGATTATGATTTCTTGGGGATCTACCAGGAGAATCTTCCCCTTTCAGATATCTACAAATTGCCACTGTCAATTTGAATTTTTTTCCCAGTCCCTGGTTCGTAATTATACTGCATATATATATATATATATATATATATATATATATATATATATATATATATATATATATATATATATATATATATATATATATATTGAAGAAATACAATAATCTACAATAATATAAGAACTTTGTATTATCTACCTCTGTACTACACATAAATACAAAAATTCGCCTCATATTACATTTTTTCCAAAATATAACTCAATTTTATGTGGGAAATTTTGGTATCTATATTTTTTTTCTCCTCTAATTGCTTATTTTTTTTTATTTTATGAATAAAACCTTATATTTTTATCATTTTTAGTTTCTTCATTTTGTTTTCTTAAATGTCTTCCGGTAGTTCAAACATCCTAAGATTACAAACATCTTTACAATCCAATTATTGTTGAGAATTTGAACTACCGGAAAACATTTAAGAAAAAATGAAGAAATTCAAGATGACAAAAATAAAAGGTTTTATTCAAAAAAAAAAAAAATCGAAGTAGTTAAATGTTTTGAAGAAAAAAGAAATATCAAAATTTCCCAAGTAAAATTGACCGGAAATGTTAAAAAATATAGTGAAAAATAACTCAAGCGAACCCTTATATTTATATGCTTAGTAGGGGTATTTTCGTCAGATGTTTTGGAAAAAATATAACAGCAGATGGGTTTTTGTATTTATTAGTACATGGAGGTATATGATACATGGTTCATAGTACATGGGTGTTTTTGTATTTAACACTAATATATATATATATATATATATATGGGGTGTTTGTACATATGTCCCTAACCAAGCATCTTTATTATTTTAGGTTTAGGGGTTATATCTCTTTCACCAATAAGCCCATCATTTTAATATTTATTATAAGTAAAGAAACATTCATGTATATGACAATATTACCTCCAACCCTTTATACCCAATTCTTAATTGTAACCCCAATTTAATCGATTTTGTCCAAAAAAATCCGATTTTGATTTTTCTTTCAAAAACTTATTTTTAATTTTTTTTTGCCGCCGGATTCCGGCGTTGACTTTTCGATTTTTTTTTTCTTCCGGATTTTTCGCCGGTCTCTGGCGTTGACTTTTTTTTCTTCTTTTAATTACTTTTTTTACGTCCGCCGCTACACGTTGACCGTAATTGTGCTGTCACTGACAGTAAACTAACGTAATTGTACTGCCGTTGACAATACATTTATGTAATTGTTCTGCCGTTGACATTAAATTAACGTAATATTATTATTATTATTATTTTTTTGTTATTTTTTTCTTATTTTGTTTGATTTGTTGACAAGTCAACGTAATTATATTACTGTCGTTGACAGTAAAATAACTGTAAACACAATAATATTACTATCAACCACACCAATATTATTATTTTTTGAGTTTTTTGTTTTGTTTGAGTTATTCACGGAGTAAGGTAATAATATTACTGTCTATTATTGTAATATTACTGTAAACACACTAATATTATTGTGGTTGACGGTAATATTACTGCTGTTATATTAATATTTTTGTCAACTACATCAATATTATTATTTAGTTTGAGTTTTTTTGTTTGTTTGAGTTATTCACGGAGTAACGTGATAATACTATTGTCTATTATTGTAATATTATTGTGGTTGAAACACGTGGAGTATTTCCACATTGTGTTTTTAACCTTCTTATTATCTAAACTAAATTTTAGTTAGTGGGTTAAGTAGTGCTTAGTGGATTAAATTGTAGAATTTATTTTAACTTCCAAACTAACCCACTAACCCACTTTCTTGAGTGCTCTTGTGGTTGGTTTTCTTGCAGATCATGGGCTGAGGAGTGGAAGCTTGGCAAGTCTATAAATACCAAACTCAAGACTCAAGAATTGCACAGATTTCGAAGAAACAAAAAGAGTGCTGAAGTTTTAATCTCGAGAATTTTAGTGTGTTTCTAGGATCTGTTTGTACGTACTCTTTATGAGTACATTATTTGAAATCTAGAATTTTTAATACTTTTCTTTTAGTATCTAGATTTGATTGTAAGAATGATCATGAGAATGATTCATTCATAAGGAAGAAGTTTTCGCACTTCTTCTGTTTGTATTCTTGGAATACTGATTTTAATATATTTTTTCCGTCCTGTAAAGGGCAAGTTCACAAGTCTTTACTTGTGAACATTTTTAACTCTGAGTATTGTTCTTTTATCTTTATATTTCCGCTGCATGTTTGTTCAAGTGTCATAACACTTAAGATAACACCTCTGTATTAAACGAATTCGGGACCATAAATTTTTTCAATTAGCATCAAGAGCCAACACTTGACGTATACTAAGTGTTTGTTCCTATTTCTTTTAGAAAAACGAATTCGTGATGGATACTCAGATGACTGCTTCTATGCGACCTCCTGTACTCGACGGCACAAACTACACTTACTGGAAAGTCAAGATGAGGGCATACATCAAAGCCATTGATGAGAGAGCCTGGAGATCTATTCTCACTGGATGGAAGCCACCAACTGTCACAGATGCGGATGGGGATGTGTTTCCAACACCAGAATTACGGTGGACACCAGAAGATCTATCAAATGCTAATCAAAACTCAAAGGCGTTGAATGCAATTTTTAATTCAGTAGATTTAACAATGTTTAAATTGATCTCAGTGTGCACTTCTGCGAAGGATGCTTGGGAAGTTCTTCAGCTACATTGTGAGGGATCAGACAGTGTCAGAAGAACTAAGCTCAGATTACTCTCTTCCAAATTTAAGAGACTGAGAATGGAAGAAACTGAAACAATTTCTCAGTACAATGAGAAATTGATTGATTTAGCTAATGAATTTCAATCCTTAGGTGGTCCTTTGAGCAACGAGACACTGGTGAATAAGGTATTGAGAACTCTTCCAGAAAGGTTCAGCATGACAGTTACTGCTATTGAAGAGGCCAAAGATACATCATCTCTACGGCTGAACAAATTAATTGGTAGTCTAAAGTCTAGAGAGATGAACTTTGAAGATCAAAGAAAGGAGAAAGGAAAGGCTATTTCAAATGCACTCCAGGCAGAATTAGAAAAGGAAGATGTTGCCCCGGAATATGATGATGATGCAGAGGAATGTCTCAACAATGTTGCATTCCAAATTCAGAAATTCAATAGGGCATACAGGCGAAGTGGAATCAAGCCCAGACAGTTATTTCCAGATGGCTCTCCACAAAATCGACAAACTCAGCCCCGGAACAGATCTATTCCACAGAGAACATTTCCTCAAACATCTTCTCAAAACACTTTAAAAAATTCTTCATTTATTCGTTCAAATTCTGAACCACCTAACTTGGATCATATTAAATGCAGGGCCTGTTCAGGATTTGGACATTATGCAAATGAATGTGCAAATACCTTGAGAAGAAGAGGAATGAGTTTGATTTGTGCTGTCAGTGATGAGGAGGAAGAGCATCCAGAACAGACAGAGGAACAGCAATCCACTAAACAAGCTCTTTCTGTCAGATATATCACTGGAAGTGCTTCTGAAACAGAATCACAAGGAGTTTCTCTAGATGCTGCAACACTTTCTGAAACACTTTCAGTAACTGAAATTTCTGAGTTAAATACTGATCATTATACATGTTTAAACTCTATTTCTTTGAATGCAGCAGAATCCAGTATTGAAGCAGTTAGTGATGAGGAAGAAATGTGTAAGAAATTGGTTCTTGACCTGGAGAAGAAGACTCAAGCTCTAGATGCAGCCAACAAGGAAAACTCCTCCCTTAAAGAAACAATCACACATTTGGAGGTTGGAATCACCAAGAAGGATCTTGAACTGGCAAAGGTGAAAGATGAACTCAAAAAGGCAACTCTAGCAATCAAGAGGATGAATACTGGCACAACTAAACTCGAAGAGATTGTGTCAATGGAAAAGCACTACAAAAATGAAGGGCTAGGGTTCAAAAAACAAATGAAGCCAGTAAAGAAGAAAGAAATTGTCTTTGTAAAAGAAAAGGGTGCAAACAGAAAGGAATGCAGGAATTCCACAGTCACCACTCCAGATTCCAGAATAAGAGGTTATGTTTGTCATTATTGTTTCTCACCAGGACACATTCGTCCATTTTGTGAAAAACTCAGTAGTGACAAAATTTTGTATAAAATAAGCCACATCACTCCAAGGAACACCTCAAAGAAAAAAGGTAGAATTTACCAAAAAGGAGTGTAAAATATGGACTCCCAAAGGTAAAGTTTTGTGCAAGGCAGTATACACCTCTTTAAATGCTAACATTTCAGGTTCATGGTACTTTGATAGTGGATGCTCTAGGCACATGACTGGAACAAAGGAATGTCTATCAAACTACCACACACTTAATGGAGGACGTGTAACCTATGGAGGAGGGGCTAAAGGCAAAGTGGTTGGACGTGGAACACTCAGTATTGAGGGACTTCCAAAACTTTCAAATGTCCTACATGTTGAAGGATTGGGGTCAAACCTCATCAGTATCAGTCAATTGTGTGATGATGATCTACGTGTAGAATTTGATAAATACTGTTGTTCTGTATTTGATAATCAAAACCATTGTGTACTGACAGGTTCCAGATCAATGGATAATTGCTATCAAACAGGTGACACCATCTCATGCAAGAGCTCAAGATTAAGTGAAGTAGAGCTGTGGCACCAGAAACTAGGACACACAAACTTAAAAAATCTGAAGCTGCTCAACAAGTACAATGCCATAAGAGGAGTACCAGATCTCAAGATCAAGGATATTCCTATATGTGGAATGTGCCAGAAGGGAAAGCAAACCAAAGTACCACACAAAGTGTTGCAACACGTTGGTACCACTATTTGTTTTGAACTTGTACATATGGATCTTATGGGTCCTATAGAGGTAGAAAGTCTAGGTGGTAAAAAATATGTCTTTGTATGTGTTGATGATTTTTCAAGGTATACTTGGGTGTATTTTTTAAGAGAAAAATCAGACACTTTTGAAGTTTTCAAAAATCTATACAGGTTTGTTAGAACTCAATTTCAAGTTTCTGTTCGTAGAATAAGATCTGATCATGGAAGAGAATTTGAGAATGCTCTATTTCTTGCTTTTTGTAATAAAAAGGGTATAAAGCATGAATTTTCTGCTCCAAAAACTCCTCAGCAAAATGGCATTGCTGAAAGAAAAAACAGAACCATCCAGGAAATGGCTAGGGTGATGATGAGTGCAAAAAATCTGTCTAAAAGGTTTTGGGCTGAGGCTGCCAACACAGCATGTCACATCTCAAATCTTGTGTATCTAAGATTAGGATCTATGATGACTTCATATGAAATTCTTTATGGTAAGAAGCCTAATCTAGAATACATGCATGTGTTTGGATGTGTCTGCTATGTTCTAAATGATAGAGATCATCTAGCTAAATTTGATTCAAAAAGTGATTTGAGTTTGTTTATGGGATACTCTAATAACAATCATGCTTATAGAGTATATAATCTAAGAACTCGAACCATTATTGAATCTGTAAATGTGGTATTTGATGACTTTGCTGATCTCCGCAGTAAAACAGCTGAAGATGAAGTTGATGACTTAATTGTTGAAAGAGAAACAACCGAAGAAGACACTTCTGCCACAGATGGCCCAGATACAGACAGTCCAGTTTCAAGAGAAGAAGGTGTTGAGACAAGTGTCACCACATCTGACTTAGTACATCCCACAGAGAATATAGAGACTAAATTGCATCCAACCTTTGATGTCTGCAGAAAGGAACCATCAAGTAGAATCCAGAAAAATCACCCATCTACTCAAGTAGTGGGAGATATCTTTGATGGAATAAGAACCAGAAGAAAAGAGAGAGTGAATTACAGAGATATGGTAAGATTTGCAAATTTATCTTCTGAATGTGCACTAACTGGAACTACTTGTTTTGTGTCTTCAGTGGAACCAAGGAATATTGCAGAAGCTCTGAAGGATGAATTCTGGATCAATGCAATGCGTGAAGAGTTAAATCAGTTCATCAGAAATGATGTTTGGTACTTAGTTCCCAGACCAAGCCATGTAAATGTAATAGGTACCAAGTGGATTTTCAAAAACAAAACTGATGAAAAAGGTACAGTGGTTAGAAATAAGGCTAGGTTAGTAGCACAAGGTTATACTCAAATTGAGGGTATAGACTTTGATGAAACTTTTGCTCCAGTAGCTAGAATTGAATCTATTAGGTTACTTCTTGATATAGCCTGCTTTCTTAAAATCAAACTGTATCAGATGGATATCAAAAGTGCATTTCTGAATGGGGTTTTAAATGAGGAAGCATATGTAGAACAGCCCAAGGGTTTTGAAGATTCTGCCAAGCCTAATCATGTATTCAAGCTTAAGAAGGCACTGTATGGTCTTAAACAAGCTCATAGAGCTTGGTATCAAAGACTCACTGACTTCTTACTTGAAATACAGTTGAACAGAGGAGAGGCAGACAGAACCCTATTTGTTAGAAGAACTAATAATCATATCATTATTGTTCAGATATATGTTGATGATATTGTTTTTGGCTCTACTTGTGCTAACCTTTTACAGTCTTTTGTAGATTCTATGTCTCACACTTTTGAAATGAGCATGGTAGGGGAGTTGAATTACTTCATAGGACTCCAAATCAAACAGATAGGTGAAGGAATTTTTGTAAATCAAAAGAAATATGCTCTCAATCTGGTCAAAATGTTTGAGTTGGAGTCAGCCAAGCACATGAAAATTCCAATGGGTTCCAGCCAAAAACTGTCCAAGGATGATGTTGCAGAAGATGTTGACAGCACTCTCTACAGAGGCATGATTGGAAGCCTTCTGTATCTAACAGCAAGCAGGCCTGACATTATGTTTAGTGTTTGTGTGTGTGCCAAGTATCAAGCTAATCCCAAAGTCACTCATCTTAAAGCTGTGAAGAGGATTATTAGGTATGTTGCAGGTACAGTAGACTTAGGGATTCAGTTTTTCAAAGACACTAATACAAATTTGATAGGTTTTAGTGATTCTGATTGGGCTGGGGATATTTGTGACAGAAAAAGCACCTCAGGTGCATGTTTCTTTTTGGGGAATAATCTGGTTTCTTGGTTTAGTAGAAAGCAAAATTGTGTATCTCTCTCAACAGCTGAATCAAAATATGTAGCTGCTGGAGGATGTTGTGGTCAACTAATTTGGATGAAACAAATGTTGGGAGATTATGGGTTGACCAGTGATACCCTGACCATATATTGTGATAATTCAAGTGCTATTGACATTTCAAAAAATCCTGTTCAACACTCACGAACTAAACACATAGATATTAAACATCATTTTATTCGTGATATAGTTGAGAAAAATATAGTGTGCTTAAAGTACATTCCTACAGAAGATCAGCTGGCTGACATCTTTACAAAGGCATTAGATTATGAGAGGTTTTCTAAACTCAGAAAATCTCTCGGGATGTGTACTCAATAAACATGTCCTGAAATATGTTGCAACATCTCATTAAACATCTTAAGCTGCAACATAATTTACTGAAGCTTAGCTTCTTTAAATAATGACTTCACTATGATGGATTATTTTCTAAATAAGTAACTGGAAGTCTTTCACCTTGAAACGTGATCATGCTTCATGTAAACATTTAGGAAATAATTACACTCACATAAGTCAAACTCCTCTATTTTGATAGTCATATCTTAGTAACTGAGGAACCTTCAAACTGAACACTTGATCATGTTCCATGTGAATTGTTTGACTTGAAAGTAAGAGTTTAAAAAAAAAAAAAAAAAAATAAAAAATATATATATATATATATATATATATATATATATATATATATATATAAAATAAAATCTATGCCTGATTAGCCAATTTTTCTCTCACTATTAATCAACAATAAATATGTTTTTTATTTGTATGAATATTTCATGAGTGCTGCGGTTTTTTTTTTTTGAATTATCCCTATTTATATGGGTCATGGGTACATGGGTTAGTCCTTGATTTTCCACTAAGTCCACTCCTTATTATGCCATGTGTCACGTTTTGTTTTAAACTGCCAAATAAACTTTTATTCTCCTTAATCACACTCTCTCCAAGAAAAACGCACACCACTTCTTCACCTTCTCCACTTCAATTTTTCTGCAAAAAATTAGGGCTTATAAATTTCGTGCTTCTTCCTTTCAAAATTCACACTCAAAAATCAAAAGCACAAAGAAGCAATCTCTTTTTATCTACTGTATCATGGCATCTTCTCCTAGAAATCCTCTTCCAGCCGCCGTTGGTGATGCCCACAACAATGTTGCAGCACCTGAACCAGCAGACCCAAATCTGGCAATCATCGTTCATCCTGTCAACCTTGATGCTGTTCTAATCAGCTACATTGAGCCCGGAGATGAGCTGAATCCGATCGACCTAGACAATTTCGAGTTCGTGGGTCCCTGTTCCACTGCCGGAAGATTTCCAACTCGCCGGTCCAAGCGCATGAACCCCTTCCCAGATCTGAATACTGCTGGGTCACAACGCCGGTGTGGAGCAAACTCTCCCAGAAGAGGAGGCAGAGGTGGAAGAAGAGGAGGCAGAGGTGGCCGTACTCCAGTTAGGCCAAATCCACCAAGAGGCCTTCATTTGGTGGATGAAGAAACTGATGATGAAGAAGAAGATCCTAGCTTTGCAGTACCAGAGGCCCAAGCTCTATCCTCCAGCTCCTCTGAGTCATCATCCAACAACTCACCTCCCTCAGCATCAACTCAGGGGGAGACATCTCAGCCTAGCATGGCAGCAGCAGCCTCTCAACATCCTGTTTCTGAAGGTGTTGCTGCCCATGTTCCTGAAGATGCTGCTGCACCCACAGTCTCAGAAACTGTGCCTCAGAGAAGTGCTGCTGAGGATGCTGCTCCTTATCAGGATGAAGAAATGCCTGATTTTTCTGGGATGTCCTCTGCAGAGCATGTTGACATTCCCACTGTTGATGCTCAGGATTTTACCACTACTGAAGAAACACCATCTGCACAACATGCAGACCCTCTGGAAACTCAGGCAGAAGCAGTAGTTCATGTGGATGCTTCCCCTCCTCAGGTTGAAGAACCAGAGAACAGTGATGACAGCTGGGAGATTCCTTTGGCTTCCTTTCGCAAGAATTGGCCCTCCTCAGAGTCAGACAGTGACTCATCTGAAGATTCTTCTCAGCAGGAAGAAGATGTTGCCCCACCTGTTGCATCACCTGAACCAGCATACATTCCAGATGAGCTTGAAGATTCAGAAGAAGAAGAACCAGACTTGGATGGGAAGAATTTGTCAACCCCTTTTGAGGTAAACAATGCCTTCAGTCCTAATTTTTATTTTGAATCTGATTCCATTTTGAGTCCTCAAGTCATGAATTGTCAATTCATTGAGGAAAAGAAAATTTCCAAGGAAGAGTTTGATAGGCATAGGATCACTGCTTTTCTTCATCAAAGAAAAATTCTTAGCCTAGTTGAGATTGCCTGCTCCTATGATCCCACTGTTGTGAAGGAATTTTATGCCAATTTGCAAACCTCTTTTTAAAAGAAGAACTCTCCAAACTTTGGCAAAGTTTTTGTGAGAAATTCCATCTTCTCCTTTTCTCCCAAAATTATCAACTCTCATTTACAAACTCCTACTGTGATTGATGAGGATAATTATGGTGATTTTAATGAGGTTTGTAAAGTTATTTCTGGAAACCGTTTAAGAAGTTGGCCTGCACACCCCAGAAAATTCAAGGTTTCTCAACTCACTGCTTTTTATTCTGTCTTGTTTAGACTCACAGTGATGAATTGGATTCCATCCAAAAATGTCTCTGTAGTAACTAAACCCCATGCAGTACTCATGTACAAATTGGGGATGGGATTACCAGTTGATTTTGGCAAACTTTTCTTTAATACTATTGGTCATCTTGCCCAGAAAATTTCCCCTTCCACTCATCTTCCTTATCCTTCTCTCATCTATTCCATTTTACTCTCTCAAAACTTGGGCCAAGATGACTCAGAATATCTTCACACTCCTCTAGGCATGATCACTGTTTCTCAAAATTTTCTGAAGGCTCCTCATGTTCAAGATCTTCCCTGGAATGGAGATAATTTTCTCTCAACTGAATCAGGTCAAAATAATCTAAGTACTGAAGGTGTTGCTCCTAATGTTGACAACACTCCTAGCATTCTTGTGTCTGTTCCTAGAGCTCTTCTGTTACAACAGCTTACTCACTCTCTAGCTCAGATTACGTATCACCAGTCCATGGTGGACATGCTCCAAAAGGTTCTTTCTGATCAAAAAGGGGGAGAAAAAGGTCATGAAGGTGAAGCAGGGACTTCTCACCCTTTGGATACAAGAGGCAGGGAGCAAGGAGTCAATGAAGAGGGAGCAAAGAATGAGGGCGAAGCTCAAGGAGCAGAGGAAAGCAGTAGATCCAGTGCTAGTGATGGAGGAGCAGCAGCTGATACTGAGGAGACTTTGGATATTCTACTTTAATTGTTTTCATGAACAATATTTTGATTTTGTTCTGTTTTTTATTTTCCCCTGAACTTTTGGTTAGGACTGCACTTTGGTTATTTTTTTTTAAGTTTTGTTGGACTATCTTGCTGAATTTGTTTTCAATTGTTTTTTCTATATTATTTTTGGTATTATCAAATTCAGGGGGAGTTCAAGCAATATCTCAGGGGGAGCTTTAGCTAAAATTTAGTTTTGATCAGAAAGTTAAAAAGGGGGAGTTTGAAACACGTGGACTATTTCCACATTGTGTTTTTAACCTTCTTATTATCTAAACTAAATTTTAGTTAGTGGGTTAAGTAGTGCTTAGTGGATTAAATTGTGGAATTTATTTTAACTTCCAAACTAACCCACTAACCCACTTTCTTGAGTGCTCTTGTGGTTGGTTTTCTTGCAGATCATGGGCTGAGGAGTGGAAGCTTGGCAAGTCTATAAATACCAAACTCAAGACTCAAGAATTGCACTGATTTCGAAGAAACAAAAAAGAGTGCTGAAGTTTTAATCTCGAGAACTTTAGTGTGTTTCTAGGATCTGTTTGTACGTACTCTTTATGAGTACATTATTTGAAATCTAGAATTTTTAATACTTTTCTTTTAGTATCTAGATTTGATTGTAAGAATGATCATGAGAATGATTCATTCATAAGGAAGAAGTTTTCGCACTTCTTCTGTTTGTATTCTTGGAATACTGATTTTAATATATTTTTTCCGTCCTGTAAAGGGCAAGTTCACAAGTCTTTACTTGTGAACATTTTTAACTCTGAGTATTGTTCTTTTATCTTTATATTTCCGCTGCATGTTTGTTCAAGTGTCATAACACTTAAGATAACACCTCTGTATTAAACGAATTCGGGACCATAAATTTTTTCAGTGGTTGACGGTAATATTACTGTTGTTATAGTAATATTAGTGTCAGTCACAGTAATATTAATTCTTTTGGCTTTTAATTATGTTTACAGTTGTTGAACGGCCAACATAGTAATATTACTCTATTACACAATAATAATGAGTTTTGTTGTGTTAATATCACTGTGCTAGAGATAAATATAGCAATATTACTGTGTTAAACTGTAGTATAGTTAATTTTACTGTGTTTAACAGAAATATAGTTAATATTATTGTCAATCACAATAATATTGCTGTTTAAACGAAAAAAAGATGTTACAGAAAGAAATAAAGAAGAAAAAGAAAAATCGAAAGAATCACTTTTGGGCAAATGGCAAATAGGCCCATGACAAAGGCACTTAATTCAAAAAGGGACATCCAAATTTCTTGTCTTACAAATATTTCCAGCTCATTCAAACTTATTTGCAAATAAGGAAAACTCTTTTATATATACCAAAATTACTCTCAATCCATCGAACCGAATTCAACTCATATTTCATGATTTACACTCCAATTTAGTCCAATTTCACCAATTAAGCAATTTTGACCATAATTTCAATTTCGACCCCAAACCACCGGAGACAACCGGTATTCGGCGTTGACTTTTTATATTATTTTATTTTTTAAAACTTCTTTTTTTATGAATTTTTTTCCGGTAGGTCAACCGCCGGGTCCTCGGTGTTGACTTTTTTTTTCTTTTTTGGTTAAATTTTTTTTTTAATTAATATTACTGTCTTGGCTACTAAATCACAGTCTCTAGCAGTTAGTTAACTGTAGGAGATAGTAATTTAACTGTTAATCAAGGTTGTAAAAAGCGGTAATCGGGTCGGAGGCGGTCACCTCGTAACACCCTCCATGAATTTTAGTTAAAGAAGAAATATTTTAGTGGACTTTAAAAATTTCGGATCAATTTGAACTTTGAGAAACCCAATTTAAAATTTAAAGTATTTCCCTTTACTTAAAATACAACCCACAAATCAAAGTTACAATTTTCATAAAGAGTGCTACCTAAACGTCATCGGGGTTTGAAAAGAAAACTTGTAAGACAGCGGAAGGAAAATAAACTTGATTTAAATACCCCCGTTTAATAGACTGGATTCCTAAATCAGAGTAAAATAAAAATCTCCATTTTTACATAAGACCTTTTTATAGACGAAAGTGAAAACATGGATCTTTTACGAAATTCGGGTAGGACGTGCAAGGCCTCAAGGTTCGTGATTCCTCATAAAATTTGTGGGTTGTATTTTAAGTAAAGGGAAATACTTTAAAATTTTAAATTGGGTTTCTCAAAGTTCAAATTGATCCGAAATTTTTAAAGTCCACTAAAATATTTCTTCTTTAACTAAAATTCATGGAGGGTGTTACAAGGTGGTATCAGAGCACTGTTTAATACACTGGATTCCTATTTATGGTTCAAGGCACTCGTGATTTCTTCTCCAGTTCCCTGCCTAAGTCATGAGGTATGATTTATATTTAATTTAGACTAAGTTCGAATTAGAGAACTTAGAATTTTATGTAGGCTTACCACTAGATTCATTGTTAGTATCTTGTGTGGATCCTATTAAGATTTACAATTCCCTAATTGTGCATATGTGACGATAAAGAGAAGATAGTTTATGTGATTTTAATACGTGATGTTGTGTATGCTTATTTTGGTACACCTACCTCTATATTTTTGATATTTTATGTCATTAATCTAGAATTGGTTTGTGATTATCAGTGGCTAAGTGATTGCATGTGATGCTATTTGATGATATGTATCTTGTGTGAAACTTTTGTGCATTATCGGTGGTGCATTCATGAAATACATACGAGGCGTACTCATTTGCATATTTTCGAAAATGCATGCAAAACCTTCGTTTCCACAAAAGGGAAAAGATTATCTCAAAATCAAATTTCGTTTTTCAGAAATTGGAGGTCTCGATGAGACTCATTTAGAAAAATTTCAAGAGAAAATTCTGTTTTCATAAAAGTGTTGGGGAAGAAAAATGTTTAAAGGATTTCCAAGAAATATTTTGTGTTCACAAAAAAAAAAAAAAAAAAAAAAAACAAAATGAGTTTTTCGGTAACGAAAGTTTAAGAAAATATTTTTTCCAAGTTACTTGTCAACCTTCGATCTAATTGTTATTTATCCAATTATGGAGAGTAATGAAATTATTAGTAATTCGATTTCATGATAAAGGATTTTCCAAATTTTGAGGACAAATTTTTTTTAAGGGGGGAAGATTGTAACACCCCACATTTTCGTAAGCATATTATAGGAATTTATTGAATAAATTATCAATATGAACATTTCTATACATACATTACCTTTCATGAATTAATTAGTAAATGCTATGCACCTTAGTTGCTTATATGCATTATATGAGATTATGTTGAATAAATGATGAATATGCATTCAAGGATTAATTAGTAATTTCAATCATTCTAAGTGTTTAAGTGAATTTTATAAATTATGATAATTATGAATTAGGTGTACTTGTTTGATTAAATGATTTAGTAACTTCGATTCCATGATTAAGTGATTCTTGTGATTCTGTAAGTCTGCTCCTACAAATTTTGTGAATTAGAATTTACTATGCAACTTAATTGAATTAGTTAATTCATGAATTTTCATAGTTTAATTAATGGATTTATGATTAGTAATTAGTTAATCCCATTTATCTAAGTGTTTATATGACTTATAATAGATTTTATAATTTGGTTAATAGTTCCACTCAATTTCTCTTTTATTCTGTAATTAAATATTTATATGTGCTTAAGTGCGTGCATGAGCCGTGTAATTTCTTATGCATATGTGTGAATTATATGAATGTGCCATGTGTATGTGTATGGTGTGTTTATATGACATATTATATGAATATGTATACTATCATATATTATATGTGCTTGTATATA
This sequence comes from Erythranthe guttata, assembly GCF_056151865.1. Taxonomy (NCBI): domain Eukaryota; kingdom Viridiplantae; phylum Streptophyta; class Magnoliopsida; order Lamiales; family Phrymaceae; genus Erythranthe; species Erythranthe guttata. Next base: position 8,064,803 of record NC_142539.1, on the reverse strand, counting down.
TGTGAGGATTTAATTATGTGTATACATGTATGTATGTTCTATGTGCATGTTTATTTAATGTACATGTATGTGGCATACATGCCCATAACTCCCTCTCTCTCTCTCCCGGTAAATACATGGTAATTTCCTCCCAAATTCTTCTTTCTATTATTTTAATATTATATATAGATACATATATATCTATAGATTTTGTGTGTGCATGTGCTTGAGTGTTGTAAAATAGCCGTGTGTATGTGTTGTGGGTGTTGGATTTGTGGTGTGCTTCCAAGTGTCCTAATTCCCTTAATTGCAATCTACACCTTCTTGTCTTCTATATTACAAGTAAGTCCCTCTACTCCCATATAAATTGACCATTCCTCTTCACTATTTTCAGCATAAATACATCAGCCTAAAAATCACTCCTCTCCTCTCTTTCTCGTCCAAATACAGCCCCAAAAGGAAGAATTCATCTTCCACTTCCAAACCTTCAAGATTCTTCATAAAAGTCTCTCTTTTCCTCTTCTAAAATCCTCTCAAAATGCCTCTCTCTCCCTAAATTCGAGATTCCTCAAATACACTCAAAGAAACAACCATATAATCTCTCAAAACTCATCTCCAAAGCAATCCAATACCACCCATGTCAAGCCCAAAGACTTCCAAGCTAAAACTCCATGGATCTTTGGTTTCTTCTCCTTCTTAGCCTTTGATTTTCATGGGTAAGGACCTCTTGGTCTTTACTGAAATAATAACCTAATTAATATGAATTATATGTGTCTTAATGAATTATATGTTTGTGGTTTTAATTTTGGGCTTTAGAAGATAAAGTTCTTGATGAGCACTAATTGAATTTCAGTTCGTAGCCTCTGTTTGTATTGCATGTCTCATCGGGTAATGCCTAAGATAAAATTATGAAATTTCATGGTAGTCTAGATCTTTCGGTTAGCTTCATATTGATATAAATTATGCATAAATCGGATTTATATTGAGTAAGCTATGAACCATTTTCTGAAACTGCACAGTTTCTGAGTCCTTTATGAATTATGTGTTTAACATGACTTTATACTAATTTGACTTGCGTGATTTACTTGGATATCATTATAGACTTGTTAAACGTCTTCTCTGCAAAATTTCACAGTATTTGGTTTAAGATATGAATTATTTGGTAATTTTAAAGATGATTGCTCTGTTCTAGAAATTTGACTGTGTGACTGCACTAAATTAATTATTTCTCTTAAACGGTTAAGTCTCTTACTAAACCGTTTTAACAAGGTAGAATATACTTATAGATAAACATCGTGTGAAATTTTCAGGTGTTTTGGGTATAGGTTCTAAGAGATATGAATTTTCAAAGTTCAAATACCGAAACTGTCCGATTTTCTAAAATAAACTATTGTGAACTAGAAAATATGTTTAGAAGTATGGTTTTAAATTCTTGATCCTTAGTTAATAGAAGAATTTAAATTATATTAAGATAATAAAATATAATAAGTTGAATTTAACTATAGTTATGGTCATGAATTATTCATTTAAGTCATTATGTGTGTTTCGATTGATTTGGTATGTTGGTTTGAGAATCATTATGTGTGTGTCGTATGTGTGTAAGTATTGGAAGCGATTGAGATTAATTGGGGACTTATTGGTTAATTACATTCGTTAATGCTATATAGTATATATTATATGTCATTCTTTATATATATGTTAAATATACGAATATATATATTTATATATCCTAGCCTGCGTGGTCGTAGGAATAATTCCCGATCCATGGCTTATATATGTATACTATCTCTATAGCAACCTACGTGGTCGTCGAGTAAAAACTCCGATCCATGGTTTATGTAAATATAAAATATACTATTATAAATATATGTGGGGGTGTGTACAGCTATATGTGTGTGTGTGTGGATGAACAATAATCTTTACGTGATTCGTATTTATTGTGCTACGCTTGATTGGATATCATTGCCGTGTGTGTGTGTGTGTGTGTACAGCCGTGTATATATTTGTGCCATATGTGTGATTTAATTAGTCTATGTGATAGTATGTGGTTAGTAAATCATTGTTTTATTTTATTGTGACATATTTGTGTGTTATTTGTGGTGATTAAACGGTAATAGCATTTTGGTCTAAGTGTTCATGTCCATGCATAACACGTGTTTTGAAAATTGGAAGATTAATGGAATGTTTGGGTAATAAACAAATCGGATACGGTGGGCCGGTATCGAACTAGGGTTGAGAGGAGTGATACGAGTGATATGAGTGATATTGGATCCATAGACGGGCTCGAAACGGTTTATTATCCGAATATATAAATTAATCTTTCACGGATCCGACAAAATGAAAAATGATTTTTTAACAAGCATTGCATTCACGTGCATTTTAGTTATTTTGCATAATAAAGTGAATTATGTGGGTATAGTGTGCTTTTATGACTTATGTGTAATAATGTGCTTTTGTGACTCGTGTGTTGTCGTATATTATCTCATGTTTAGATTGTCACGTTGGGATTCCGATAAGGATCCTGTTGCATTGCATTTATATGCGTGAAGTGTTAAATTGATACTAAAGAGACTTTATGTCCGCGAGTAACATGAGGATTTTATATCCGTATAATATGAAAAGAGGACTGTGTGTCCAATATACCAAGATTGAGGTAAACAGTATTATATGTTATATGTAGAGATATATGTTCAACTATGTTTTATGATAATATTCATGCTTCGTGGTTCTTAATTTCGAAGAATAGAAGTAGTGTATTCGTATGTGATGTTATGTGCTTTCACGTTTGTGATTGACTGTCTTGGTCCAAACGAATAAATTGAATATAGAGGACATAGTTGAAGCTTTAGGATTATCCCTACACGAAAGAACATAGAGACGAGGACTTTAGGGCTCCTATAGGACGTGAGTGACACGTTGAGAGAGGCGTGAGTATCGTCAGGCCAATGTTCTTACTGAGCCAGTGGTTGGGCTCACGCTTTATGCGAATTTCCCCTTTTCACGTTCTCGAAGTAATCAGAGTGCGCAGCGGAGCGGAGTTCGAGGAATCACGAACCTTGAGGCCTTGCACGTCCTACCCGAATTTCGTAAAAGATCCATGTTTTCACTTTCGTCTATAAAAAGGTCTTATGTAAAAATGGAGATTTTTATTTTACTCTGATTTAGGAATCCAGTCTATTAAACGGGGGTATTTAAATCAAGTTTATTTTCCTTCCGCAGTCTTACAAGTTTTCTTTTCAAACCCCGATGACGTTTAGGTAGCACTCTTTATGAAAATTGTAACTTTGATTTGTGGGTTGTATTTTAAGTAAAGGGAAATACTTTAAAATTTTAAATTGGGTTTCTCAAAGTTCAAATTGATCCGAAATTTTTAAAGTCCACTAAAATATTTCTTCTTTAACTAAAATTCATGGAGGGTGTTACACGGTCACGCATCGACTCACGATTAATCGGTGCGGCGGTGATTAATCAGAAATAAATCTGTTCTTAAAATTTTATATAATATATTTCTAAACATTATTTATAAATACTCAAAACATATATCAAAAGATATTTAAAAATATATATAAATGCTCTCTTAATATCGGGTTCTCAACGGAGATTTTGGAACTGTGGGTAGATTCAGCTAACTACACTGGAGATGGCGGTTAGGGTATTTTAGTGTTTGGGTTAACGAATATAAAATTGCCATTAGATTCGGATTTGTAGAACTTTATCGATAGTGCATTGGTGGATTTTACCCTAGAAACCATCACTTGTCATCGTTTTTCCTGGTGGATCGTTGTTTTTATTTTTTGTTTCTTTTAAGCTTCATTTCTCCCATCATTTTTCTATCATCTAGATAAAATTTAGGATATTATAATTACGATATCTGGTAAATATAGGAAGTTAATTCCCTATGGATCGATATCTGAAATTAACTATTCTACAAAACGCGATACTGTATTCTTACGGTTATTCATACATAGGTTTCACATGTATCAATAATTCACTTTACAATATGTATAGTGCAATAAAGACCGCTAAAAAAATGTATGAGTCCTTGGAAAAAAGTACAATATGACGATTTTGATATTCTGCATTTAAAAGGGTTATACCTAATATGAGATTTACCTTTGGATTTACCACTTTATTGAATGAAAATTCAAATAGAGATTTTATCAAATATCCCCTTTCATATTATTTTCCTATTTGAAATTAAATAGATATTTGGTCGTGTTGACACGTTCAAATTTGGTAGTCATGATTTGTTTAAATGTTGGCTTATTCTATTGGTCTTTTTTTTACTCTAGTCTATGCTTATATGACTTTCAAATGATAGATGCCTCAAAGATGTGGACTTAAAATGGTCACTAGAAAAAAGAAATTGACAGGGGCCTTAGCTTATTGGTTTTATTTTCACAAATAGTTACGGGAAATGGATATTATCACATATATTGCTATAGTCTTTATGAGTGCGTTGCCATATTCTTTAATTTGTCTTAAATGTAACAAGAAGAGAATTTCAAATGCCCTCAAGAAGTAAGGAGAACACGGCGTCTAAATATTTGAGTTCGATTTTCTCTACTAACACTTTGTAAATATAATTTGTCGCAAACTAATAGCTTGCTCAGTCAGTGGCGAAACCAGGATTTCATCATTTAATGAGGTCGAATTTGCACTAAAAACTTTAAATAAAAAATAACGTAAACAAATTCAGGGGGCTTGATTATGAGCTATTCTTCAATAATTTACATATGCATGTGTCTACACACCTAATTGTAAAAGAATTTCATTGAAAATTATTGAATATGTCACAGATAAAACAACACGTGTCAACCACGAAAAATCAATTAACAATTAACATATCGGATTCAATGAAAAAGGAAAAAAACCCTTCAATTAAATTATACACGTGACATAAGTCGATTAATGTAAATATCCTGACCGAAGATTTTGCATTACAAAAATGTATTAATACATCATCGTCCTATGCACTATAAATACTCGTTCGAGCAACCTAAATCTAATATAAATTTTATTTTCGAAGGCATTCACGGTTGACCGGGCTGCCCATCACAATGGGTTGACGGGCCGGCCCGGTTATCCGATCCTCTAAAGAGCTGGATTTGTCTGCGGACAAACTCTAGCTCTTTCTCTGCCTTGTCAATCTCAATACTAAGCTTTCTCACGACCGAAAAGTGGCCGTGCACGGGATATTCCAATCGCATCTTCGCCTCCATAATAAGGCTCTCAATCGTTTTATCTCTTTCTTCTTCTTCAACAGATTTAAGTATTTTCAACGTGTTTTGCATGCCGTAAAGGTGGTACACGTCTTCAAAATCTTCGGCTTTTTCCGCCGGGAAATATTTGGCGAGTTCGCAGTTTGCATCGCATCTTCTGCTCTGGTGTTGGCATGCGGCGCAAGCTTTGTGAACTACTGGAACTGCGTTCGCCATTATGTATATTAATAATATTCTAGCGCTCAATTAATTTTTTTTTGTATTTATTCTTTTTGGTAATGTGAGAAGAGAAAGAAGATGAAGTATGGTAATTTATAGTGAAGATGTGGGTGGATCACGTCATCATGAAAAGGATCCGGGTATTTCTTTTCTTGATTTTTGTTTTTAAAATAGCACCATAAGGTTAATAGCTACTGGATTTAATATGTGCATACTGAGAAATTGTCATTAAAATAATATCTACACAAAAACTAATGATCGATACTTAAATGTTATATATATTACCCTTTTTCCATAATCGGTAGACTATGAACATAATTGTAATAAAAGATTGCAAATTGCATTTCTTAAATATTTCCAACTATATTTATTTACTGTCCTTTACTAGTTTTGAATGTCGGTATTATTTTAAGGATTTTTGAACCGTTGTAAATGAAAACTTTCATTGCACCAATAAAGGCGAAATCCCTCGCCCCCAGGGCCCCCATCCCTTGGTCCGACAAGGATTGATAGAGGAATGTAAATGATGGTAACTCAACGGCCCGTTAAGGTAGCGGACCTGGACCTGGTGCCCACAAGGAACCAACCCTATTGGAGTTGAAATTCTCACACTGCGGCTACCAGGATTCGATCCTAGGACCTTGCACCAACTTACCACCTCCGGAACCAGTTGAACTACACCCATGCAGGCTAAGACTAAGACTAGTTCGATTGTTATAATTAACCCATCGATCAATTGATTAAATAGTAGGAGTTACACAGGGTATGTTCGATTATATTGATAGAATACATTCAAGATAACTCAAACACCACAATTAAAAACTCAAACTGTCAGATGCTACGGTTTTGTAGAACCTACGCCTGGCGGAGTACATAATGTAGTTTTAAACCATTGATCTACATATAATAACACATACTACAAAATCACTGCAGATTAAAAGTTGGGCGAACGGTGGGTTTTGCACATTTTTCTCCAAGAAATACTACTTTTCAATTTTTATAAATTAATAGACCCTTGTTTTCCCATAATTCTTCACTTCAATCAGAAACCTTTGTCTCTTATTCGACATTTCTAGCCTACCTTTTCTCAGATTCTCTCGAAAAGTTCCTACACAAAGTATTGTTCGTCGTACATGGAATTTAGATATTCCATGTTTTGCATTTGTATCTTGGGAGACATTTTCCATTAAAACCGTAAACACCGTAGCGGATAAATTTCATCTTAAGGACAAAGACAACTTGCCTCGACAAATTCATTTCCAACAGATTTTGAACAACATTCTTAAGACGAAAATTTTGTTTCGGAAATTGGCAGATGTCCGAAGATAACATCAACGGAGTTCCGCTACCACCCACCACTGCTTCCAAACCAGGCAAAATTCTGCCACCGGACTTTGTTCTTCGGCCAAATGTCATTCCACCATCGAACAATGTTCCACCGCTGAATAGAGTGCTACCTCCACCTGTTCCGCCACCGAATGGAGTTCTACCCCCCACCCATTCCGCCACCTATTGTTCAGTTGTCGTTCTTTCCAACACCGTATCCACCCCTGGACGCTCATGGAGAAAAAACGAAGCAGTTCAAATGAATCGACTTCAAACGCTGGCAACAAAACTTACATCACCACCATCAATTTGGCGATGTTCGTGACCGAAGTACGTTAGGTTGTACCTAAGAAGAAAGCTAGTGTGGAAAGAAGAATTGCGTGGGATGCATGAACCCATTCCGAATTTTTGTGTCGGAACCACATACAGTAGAACCTCGATAAATTAATAATTAATAACCTCGATTAAATAGTAGTTTCTCCTAGTCCCGACTTGGTGAAAATGTGTTAAATTATTAACTCAGTACGTAATTTAATAATTCGCTAAATCAATTTATTCCTGATCCCGATTGTATTAATTTATAGAGGTTTAATTGTATTAAATGTCCTACACGATTCACTTTATAATATATGTATAGTGCAATCAAAGTCAATAAGGCAATGTGAGCGTACTTAGAGAAAGAAGTACGCTAGGACAATATTGGTCACATTTAAAGGGATTATGCGTAATATGCGAATTAACTTTATCACTTTATTGAAATTAAAATTGAATAAGAAGTTTTATCAAATAACTCATTTTATATTATTTTCTTTTGTAGAATTAAATAGATATTTGATCGTATTGACACGATCAAATTCGGTGGTCATGATTTGTTGGAGTGTTGGCTTATTCTATTGGTCTTTATTTTTTACACTAGTGTATGTTGATGTGACTTTAAAATGGACACTAGAAAAATAAATTGATATAGAACCTTAGCTTATATTGGTTTTATTTTCACAAATTCTTACGGGGTATGGAAATTACCACATATATTGCTATACACTTTATGAGTGGGTTGACATATTCTTTAATTTGACTTAAATGTAACAAGAAAAGAATTTTAAATGCCCTCAAGAAGTAAGGAGAGCACGACGTCTAAATATTTGAGTTTGATTTTCTCTACTAACACTTTGCAAATTGAGTTTGTCCCAAATAGCTTGCTCAGTCAGTGGCGAAACAAGGATTTCATTCTTTCGGAGGACCGAATACACGTTAAAAACATTAAATAAAAAACAACATAAAAAAAATGATGGCAACAATGATTATTTCAAGAATGGGAGTCTAGGATATTATTACGGGGTGTACTTAAATTTTGGAGGGCAATGTTCCCGAAAAACAAATTATGATTTTTTTTTTTGACATAATTATAAGATAGAAAAAACATAGGACATTTTTTGCATTAATTTGAAATTTTTGTGGATTAAATAATACAATTTGGGACAGGACATCATTCCATATTTTTTAAATTCATTATCCTACTCGTTAGATTTATTTATTATTTTTCTTTGCTTTTTTCAATTATAAACACTTAATATTATTTTTTTTTATATAAAACTAATACATAATGATGATGCAAGATGACACATGTTCGCAATCTATCAGTTAAATATCAGTCTAGCGATCGGTGAAAATTCCTAATGATTTATATCATACAGAGCAAATGACAATCAATGATTTAGTGGATTGCACGAGTGTAAATACATTAAATTTTGTTAGCTTATTTCATAAAATATATAATATTAAATGTAAAATATTTCAGGAAGGTAATGTTGCTTTGCTTGCTAAGGTGATAGAGATAGATTCTAAGAGTAAATGGTGGTATGCATCATACTTAAAATATTTCAAGAAGTTGAGCGTAAGGTGTTCAATTTTATTGTGAAAATTTTGCCAAAATGGTTGTTGCTATTCCTAGGTATTGTGAAAATTTTGGAATTGTATTCCATGTATAGTTTTTTTTTTTTTTTTTTTTTTTTTTTTTTTTTTCTTTCTTTCTTTTTGTGTTTCATACAATAATTGGTAATCAATATTTTTAGGAGGATTTAACCAATACAATTCCTCTTGAGTTTGATCAAGGATATAAAAAAGGGTAATTGGGTCGGAGGTGGTTACGCACTCACGATTAATCGGTGCTGCGGTGATAAATTGGAAATAAATCGGTTTTTAAAATTTAATATAATATATTTCTAGATATTATAAATACTCAAAATATATATAAAGATATTTAAACATAGTTATATCTCCATCATGTATATATCCTACTAACATAATAAAAGTTTAAAAATAATATGATTATCATAATACATAAATATCCTTATAAAATATAAATAAAAATGTATTTTTTTTAATTTAAATGTATTCTTGAACATTCCTGCCATACATTATTACTTCTTTAACAATAACATTTTTTTGATTCTTTTAACAATAACATTTAATATAAACAAAATAAAGCATAAACTCATTTATTAGAATTCCAACTTTTATTTTGAATTAAAAGAAAATCGATTTTGACCGGTTTTTTGCCGATGTTTGCCACCGAATTTGACTCGCATTAAAGGTTTAACCACCTCGGACCGCCTCAGTCCGCCTAAAACCGCCTCACCAGCAAAAAACCGATTAATCGGCCGCATTGCCTATTTTTAGAACACTGGTGTTAATTGACTTTTTTTTTTCTTAAAATAATATTTTAATTAATATTATTGTCTTGGCTGCTAAGTTATTGTCTCCAGCGGTTGTCGGAGACAGTAATTTAACTGTTAATTGACCTTTTTTTTTTCTTAAAAAAATATTTTATTAATGTTACTGTCTTCGTTACTAAATTACTGTCTCCAGCAGTTATTTAACTGTCGGAGACAGTAATTTAACTTTTAATTGACTTTTTTTTTTGAAATTTTGTTTTTTCTTACAAAAAATTATTTTAATTAATATTACTGTCTTGACTGCTAAATTACTGTCTCCAACAGTAATTTAACTGCATGAGACAGTAATATTACTGTATTAATTAATTTTATTGTCTTGGCCTGCATTTTTGCTGTCTTCGACTGTAATATTACTCTCTCTGACCGTAATATTACTGTCGTTTGCAATAATATTATTGTTTGTGACAGTAATATTAGTAATATTACTGTTCGGAAAAATAATATTCATAATATTACTGACAGTAATATTACTGTCTTAGACAGTAATTTAGCAGCCAAGATAGTAATATTAATTAAAATAATTGTTTTTAAGAAAAAACAAAATTTTTAAAATAAAATATAAAAAAAAATTGAAAAAAAAGTCAACGTCGAAGACTGGCGGTTGACCGACCGGAAATGTTTTTCAGAAAAAACAAAAATTCAAAAAAAAAAAGTCAATTAAAAGTTAAATTGATATATATAGTTTTTGTGCATAAGTCCAGACCAATCATCTTTATTATTTTAGGTTGACTTTTTTTAGTGATTTTTTTTCTCATAAAGTATTTATCCATTTTTTTACGTCCGCCGCTAAACGTTGATCGTAATTGGACTGTCATTAACACTAATTATACTGTCACTAACAGTACATTAATGTAGTTATACTATTGTTGACAGTGTTGGGAATCAGACACGTGTATGCAGCGGAAGATAAAAAATTTATATGAAAAACAAGTTTAATCATATAAACACGTACTCGATAATAGCAATTAATTGCGTACCTTAATGCTTCCAGCAAAAATTAAGATACAACATGCATATAGTTAGTTCGACAATTAAATCACGTAACATGCTCGCAGTAAATCACGAATTCATCATAAGCAATTTCACGAAATCATTCAAATAAATCCATACTGCGAATATGAACGTTTAATTTAATCTAATTAAATTAAAATCTAATTATAACGGATCCGAAAGATTATCTCTCGAAGCGTGAGACGAACTTTCGGATTGACGCAAACTGCCACGCAAACCAATCCTTGCAGTCGGGAGAAGCGGCGAGCGACAGCGGCGGACGCGCGGATCAGCGACGACGCGTGAGATTCACGCGCTGTCTTCGGGCGGCGCGTGAGGGCGCGTGCCACGGCGGTGTTTCGGCAGATTGACTCATTTGTCTTCCTCCTCTCGGATTTCACCTTGTATACCGAGTTCAACTTATACGTGGCACTAGATACGCAAAATTAAGAATAATACGGAAGAATAATTAAAAGAAAATACCACCGAAGGGTTAGACGGCGCGTGGGCGCTGAATTCCGGCAACGGCGGCGACGACGGCGCGGCGGAGATGGGCAGCGGACGTCAGTTGAGCGGCTAGGGTTAGGGTTGTGTATTTTTGTGTCTGTGCAAAACCTATAATCTTAAATTTATAGTGTCTTATATAGAAGCCCTAACGGGATATTTATAGTGTCTTGTATAAAAGCTCTAACGGGCTTAAGTTTGACCGGAACCAACAATTTAAGTTCGTTAGTCTTTCTTCGCTCGTTTCTCACAACTCAATGATTCGAAAATTATAACAATTATATTTTTGGAATCATTGAAACGTCCTCGTCATTACGAATGCCAATTCTCGATTTTCAATTTCTAAAAGTGGAAATCCTAATTCAGTGGGCCTTCTAAATTTGAAACTTCCCAATTTAGAAAGTTCACTAAGATGTTTGCCTAGTTCTTTCCTTTTCTCATTCTCATTCATAATTTAAAATTACGAATGCTGGACACAATCATATTGACTTCCAATTATGCAAAGATTAAATATCTTTATCTTTGATCGTTTATTCAAAGAACTTGAGTGCACGAGCAGTGTGACCCTTGATGTGTAGAGTACGTGACCAACAAGCCAACATGTGGCTGTGGTCTTTGGTATTTATTATGGTACTAAACGAACCTTTTTTCGTATTAATGATAAAACACCTTGGCATTCTATATCTTTTTCCCTTTGTCACAAACATAGATATAGTCCTTACAGTTATTACAAGTACTAGTAATTGATCGTTAGGATCGTGAGATATTTACTTAAGTATTATAACTGTTAAACGTGTTCCTAGTCGAAGGGTTACGCCACCAATGAGGATATCGGCCTTTCCCATTAAGAGACTAGCACTTACTCTATGTGTACTGCATCTCATCAGTAAACGGTATTGTGATATCGGCACGCATAAGTGGGTGCTCGTTAGTTGACGAGTTCACTGAACTCCCTCACCCTAGAAATCTCTAAGTGGTTCCCAATAATTGAGTAGAGATATCTATGGTATAGTTGTACACCATCAGTCCTTATGACCTAGACATCACCGTGAGTTCACTAGAGGACCAGCTGTATCGTGACGTGTCCCTCACTTCCACTGAGGACCGCCCCAAGGGCCAGTGTTCGTGCAGTCCAAAATCTAGTGGGAGGTCTGTGCATTGTAGTCGGGGATTCGATCGCTAGAATAGTCTTGGATGTCCTGTGTGTTCTTATAGTTTGTAATCTCTCTAAGTCTCTGGCCAGAGCTGACTAAGTGATGATTAGAGAATTCGATTCTCTAAGTCATGCACGTAACGGTTACAACACTTAGAACGATCGCACCGTCATTGAGCAAATAAAGAGGTCTGGATGAACCAATGCCTCTAGTTCAATCGGGACATATGCATCAAAGGGATCGTAGTGTACGCTAACTATATCTGAAGGTTCTTGCAGGCACTTCATTTGTATCTAGGGAATCATGACGCGTAGTTGCTAGACGCCAATCTTGATTCGTTGGGTGATTAAGGTGAAACGAGCTTCATCTTAATCGTAACTCTAAGGGACGAGTTTTGACCACAAAGGGTTGTGGGCCCATGGCTAGCTTACACCAGAACCATCGAGGGTCACACTGCTCGTGCACATGAGATCTTTGAATAAACGGTCAAAGGTAAAAATGGTTTATCTTTGCATGATTGGAAGTCAATATGATTGGGTCCAACATTCGTAATTTGGAATTATGAATGAGAATAAGAAAAGGAAAATAATAGGCGAACATCTTAGTGGACTTTCTAAATCGGGAAGTTTCCAAATTTAGAAAGTGCACTGAATTAGGGTTTCCACTTTTGGAAAGTTGGAAATCGAGAGTTGGCACTAGTAATGACGAGGACATTATAATGATTCCGAAAATGTAATTCTTACGGTTTTCCGATCATCGAATTGAGAGAGACGAGCAAGTAAAAGAACTAACGAACTTAAGTTGTTGGGCCTGGTCCAACTTAAGCCCGTTAGGGTTTTATGTAAGACACTATAAATACTTGATTTATAGGTCTTAAACAAAAGAGAATACAGGAACTTAACCCTAGCCTCTCCCTCTCTCTCTCGGCCATCTTCTTCCGCGGCCACCACCGCCGTCGCCGCCGCAAACTCGCTGGAATCGGCCACCCCTTGGCCGATCCCTTTGGTAATTCTTTCCTTCTTTCTATTCTTTCGTTTTTCTAACTATTACGTGTCTAGTGCCAGGTATTTAGTAGATCAAAGCATACGAGGTGAAATCCGAGATGAGGAAGATCGAAGATCGAAGAATCAAGGAGCATCACACGAGCCGACGCCGCACGCAATCCCACGCGCCGCCCGAAGACAGCGCGTGAGCCACACGCGCCGCCGTAGCTCGGCTAGCCACTGCTGCCGTTTCGCTGTTGTTGCCCCGGATTTGCACGGATTGGTTTCCGTGGCAATCTAGCTTTGCTTAGTGCACCTACCTCATGCTTCAAGAGGTAAACTTACGAATCCATCGTCATTAGATTCGGTTACGTTTAAATTGTTATATGCATGTTCGTTTAAGTAAGATAATTGTATGATTTTATGTGACTACATGAAATTGTTTATTTACTACGAGCATGTTATTTGATTTAAATGCGAGCATGCTAATTGATTTAATTTCGATTAAGTAATTAAGCATGTATGTTGTTTTTAATTTCGCTGGAAGCACAAAGGTACGTAATTAATTGATTTCAATTATCGGGATGTGTTTATGTGTTTTAAATTCGTTTAAATCGCATAATTTTTTGTGTTTTCCGCTGCATACACGTGTCCGATTCCCAACAGGATGTTCAGGTGTAAGCTAGCCGTTGGTCCACAACTTTTTGTGGTTTAAACTCGTCCCTAGAGTTATAATTAAGATGAAGCTCGTTTCAACTTAATCACCCAACGAATCAAGATTGGCGTCTAGCAACTACGCGTCATGATTCCCTAGATACAAATGAAGTGCCTACAAGAACTATGTGATATAGTTAACGTACAGTATGATCCCTTCGATTCATATGTTCTGATTGAACTAGATGCATTGGTTCGTGGAGACCTCCTTTGTAGTTCAATAACTGTGCGATCATTCAAAGTGTTGTAATCGGTACGTGGATGACTTAGAGAATCGAATTCCCTAATCATCACTTAGTCAGCTCTAGCCAAAGACTTAAAGATTACAATCTATGATAAGACACAGGACATCCAAGACTATTCTAGTGATCGAATCCCTGACTACAATGCACATACCTCCCACTAGATTTCAGACCGCACGAACACTGGCCCTTGGGGCGGTCCTCGGTGGAACTGAGGGACATGTCACGATACAGTTGGTCCTCTAGTGAAGTCAAGGTGATGTCTAGGTCTTAAGGACTAATGATGTACAACAATATCATAGAGATCTTTACTCAATTATTGAGAACCACTTGGAGATTTCTAGGATGAGGAAGTTCAGTGAACTCGTCAACTTACGAGCACCCAGTTATGCATGCCATTTACTGATGAGACGCAGTACAAAAACACTAAGTGCTAATATCTTAATGGGAAATGCCGATATCCTCATTGGTGGCGTAACCCTTCGACTAGGAACACGGTTTAACAGTTATAATACTTGAGTAAATATCTTACGATTGCCGCCCCTTAATTACAACAACTCCTCATATAATCTCATGATTGCCGTCCCTTAATTACAGAGAAACCGTTTCAACGTAATCTGTATTATTTCCACACATTTACTATCGATCTGATTGCATGAGCAGGAAGTTTGTTTAAACAAAATACAAAGTGGTTTTCATGTTTTTTACTCAAACTGTGTAAGTGCATAATAGTCATGGTTTTATATGTGCTCGAAATTATGTTAATATGAATGCACTTACTTTTTCTCCCCCATTGTTATGTGGTTGTTAGCATATAGTCGATCAAACCTTTCAAATTACAGAGTGGTTTTGACACAATGCCGAATTTCAAAGTTACTTTTAAGTTAAGGGTATAATTGTGCATTTACGCAACAAAATACAGTGGTTTTCAACAAAATACAGAGTGATTTTTGTCTCAACAAAATATAGAGTCTAGTTGAGCAGGAAGTTCGTCTCAACAAAATACATAGTGGTTTTCGTGCTTTTACGCAAACTGTGTAGGTGCGTAATAGTCATGGTTTTATCACTGTTCGAAATAAAGCGATAGTCCGATCGCATGAATTTTGATTCGCTTATTAAGTATGTTTGGTCAAAGTGGGACGCGATCAATGGACGAAATTTCTCGTTAACGTATAAGTAAACCCGTGTTGGGACTAATAATGCAATTTTTCGAATTTGACTTCATTCGCCACAATGTTCTAATTTTTTCAAGCAAAATAAATTGATATCGTTCTTACGCTGCATTTATTATGTGTCCATATACACGTTATTTCATTTGTAATCACGCAATTTCGTTGTAAAATGAATTTGTAATGTAAAACAGTACATGTATTTTGGAACATAATGTAGAACGCAATAAGGAGCCATTACCAAGAACCACATACAGTAGTTACCAAAAACCACTGTACTAACAACACACATATATCCACTACCACAAATCACAACACTATTTTTCATGATCCCCACCAATAGACAATGATATAAATAACAAAACCACCACACATAGTGGAAACCACATAACATTATTACTATCTATTTTACATAAATAACAATACATAATAATTTATAACGCCAATTTATTGAAAAAACTCCACAATGCAAACTAAACGTATTGCATTCCATACAATATGCTTACATAACTACCAAAAAGTTTCAAAATAAAGAAATACAGTAAATAGCCTGCACGTCCATTTGTCATAATGTTTAACAACAAATAAAGTGTATCTCAAAAAATTTCATAACAAAAAATCTCAAAAAAAACAACCACATAACCTATTCCAAAATATTACGCATTTTCATCTATTACGTCGACTATAAACTTTATTTTTGCCCCATTAAAGTAAAGTCTCGACGATCGCTATTCTCATGTTGTTTACACCTTCTGCTTTTGTAACAATTTTATTTTGGAAGTACTGCTTTACGATGTAGCACACAAATACCCCATAGTCGACACTGTCACTGTTTTGTTGGGGAGCATCGGTCATTAAAACCATTTTTTCGTCGTACGGGAGACCCAGATTGTGATATCTCCCCGTCTTATCCACGGCAGCTTTCTGTTTAAAGATTAGAAATTTCAGGTTAAACCACATAACTATCCCAAAACCATATAACTATACCAAAATCCATAAAACAATATACACTGCTTATACCTCCCCAAACAGCAAAACATTTACTTAATATGGATAAAAACCATATAAACTGTTTTTGGCTCCCTAAACCACGAAACCCTCATTGCCTAAGGATCAACCACATAACTTATACTGCTTATGATTTTCATCTATTAAATGAATAAAAACCACATTACATAATTTGTCAAAACTGCATAATATGTGTTACCAATATCACATAACATATATTGTAGAATTCAAACTCACAATAACAATTGCACATATAAATTACAACCAATACCACATTTAACCAAAATCACAAAACCTTTTATTGCCTATACCCTTATGTTGTCAAAACCAAGTCAATACCACTGAACATGGTGAGCATATGTTCACGATTCAAAAATGCATAAACAAGACTGCATATCTTTGAGTGGTTTCAACAGAACCCAACAAAACACATTAAAACTTAACACGTGAACATAAATCGAACCCCATAGTCAACTAAATGTGTTTTTTACCTTCAAGCAACAATTTACAAAAAGAAAAAAATTTACCTAAAAAAATACACATTTACAATTTTTTTTTGGGTTTCACAAAAAAAAAATCAAAAAAACACATAACATATGTAGCACATGAACATAAATGAAAACAACTTAAGTCAATACCACTGAACATGGTTAGGATATGTTCACAACTCAAAACCGCATAAACAAGACCGTATATCTTTTGATGGTTTCAACAGAACCCAAAATACCACACTAAACTTAACACGTGAACAGAAATCAAACCACACAGACAACTAACCGTGTTTTGTACATTCAAACAACAATTTATAAAAAGAACAGATTTACCTAGGTATGCACCCCACTAAAATTCACATACCAGGATGTAAAAACCATACCAGGAAGTAAAATGCAAAAAAAAAAACACGCAAAACCGCGCTTTCTAATATACGATTTTATTTATTAGCACATACATCACAAAACACCCAAAAAAAAAAACAAATTAACAATGTCGACTTTTTTGGAACCCAAAAAGCGGTTTCAAAATTAAGCATGCAATTGATAACTATAATTGGCCAAACACCCATCATAACAAAGAGCAATTATCGACGCCATGTTCACCATTTACGCATTTAAAATCAGCAGCATCTAATTGGATAATGTCGGGACCGGTTTTGGATTTTCTCTTTCCTGTAAAAATTTACCCATTCCGGTAAGCACATACACAAAAACTTAAGAACACCGATTTCGATTAGTTGTAGTTTTCCACTAATTGAAAGGATTCAACAACTGATGGCACTGATTACTTACTTTTCGCTGCTGATTTTTGTACCATCTTGCCGTTGTACGAAATATTACAACTACGAAGAAAATGTGGCTTCCTCTGGCGGTTTTCGCTTCTGATTTCAGTTTTCATCAAGAACAATTTCAATTGTTTGGAGGGAAATTATGAAAATGAGGGACAATGGGCTATGCCGGAGTGGATTTCTATCGTGATTTGGGGGGAGAAATATTTGGGAGGATTTTATGGTAACGTGATTTTGGGAGGGATTTGACATTGATTTACGGTATTTCTAATTTTAATAATTATACTAATTAGTGGGGGCATATATATTTTTTTAGGTGTTGAGTGTATATTTTACACTCAATATATACCTTCTTACGAGGATTTTTGTATAATTTTATTTATTTTACGGTGCTTAATTCTTGGTTTGTTGTATTTTAGGTACAATTTGAAGATTCGAGAGTTTTAAGGATGAAACGAGCGAAAAAAGGTAAAAAACGATCAAAAATGGAAGAAAAAAATTGGAAGCTAAAAATTGGTCTAGCACGGCCATATGAAAATAAGCCTATTTTTGGCACGGCCGTGCCAACTGCAGAATTTCGGCAGAAAGCTTCGGGATTTTAGACGGCCGTGCGAGAATTGTACTGATTCTCGCGCGGCTATGTGAAAACACGCTGGAAGCAATTTTGGACTTTTAATCACACAAGGAAACCTAAATCTTCTATCAAGTTGAGACATCTATTTAAGGGCAAAGACCAAGCACGTCCCAAAACACTTTTTACATAATCTAGGAGCACGAGAACGGAGAATTCATGACGAAGACTTGACGAATCTTCATCATAGTTCTTCGTTTACTTTTCTTTTCTATTTTTATGAATTTTCGTATTTTTATTATGTTTTTCGTAGAGAACATGAGTAGCTAAGCTTTCAATCTAGGATTTTGTTGGAACCTATGTGGTGATTCGAACCTATTTTTCTAATATTATGCAAGTTTAAATCCATAATTATTTCTTCTATCTGGTCTTATTTAGTGCATGTACCTAACTAATTTATGTTGCTATGTGTTATTGTTAGAATTAAATCGACATATCGGTTTAATAATTATAACAAGGATAGAAGAGCCTTCGAGTAGTTTTCACCAGATGAGTGTGTTAATTGCATGTAATATCGTACACTTACAGATAATATCTTAGGTAGCCGTTTACGAGACTGGTTATTTAATGCTTTATTCATAATTGGTTTGCATAGACATATAGTGAATCTTTTATGAATAATAGACTCATAATACACGCGACAACGGGTTATGAGTAATTGAGTGTCTCGGGTTAATAATCGGGAATTGTAACTTGCATGATAGAGGCTTAATCGGGTGATGAATTATCGCATAGGGGAAAGATAAAATCCTAGATCAATTTTTATTGATATACTCTTGATTTTATTTGCTTATAATTAATTTAATTATTTAGTTAATTAAATTTAACAACATTGCGTAGGTCATAATTGTTAGAATTTGGTACTTAGGATTAGATAATTAGAGTATTCCCTGTGCGATCGACATCCGACTCTTACGAGTCCACTTTTAGTACTTGTTTGCGATACGTACACTTGCGCCGTTGCCGGGTGATACGGCTAAATTATCTGTTGGTATTTAGCCCAACAAGTTTTTGGCGTCGTTGCCGGGGAATACGGCAAAATTATCTGTTTATTCTAATATCAAATCTTAGCAATTTTTCTTACTTCAGCCGTTTTATTTGTTTTATTTGATTATTTATTTTCTTTGCTTATTTTATGTTTATTATTTTTTTTAGGTAATTTTTATGCCAAGAAGACACGACACGAACTTGCTACCTTTTGATCCCGAAATTGAGCGAACTTTTAGGCATGCCAGGATAAATTAATAGTTGGCTCAAAACGTTCCCGCAACAATGGAAGGAGAAAATAATCGCAGGAGAGATCACCAAGGATGTTTAGTAGATGCGGAAGGAAATATCATCAACGAGCAGGAGCAATTTCAGCTTATTAATCCACAACCTCGTCAACGAGCTTGCATGAGTACACCGTTCCGACACTCAATGGGTTTCATTCAAGCATTCAGCAGCCCCCGATCGAAGCCAATAATTTCAAAATTCGAGCGGGACTCCTCACTATGCTCCAAAACAATGGGTTGTTCAGCGGCTTAGCTCATGAAGATCCGCACCTTCACTTGGTTAACTTTCTCGAGACATGCGATTCGCATAAGATGAACGGGGTGTCACCTGAAGCACTGCAACTCCGCCTTTTCGAGCTCTCCCTACAAGGGGCAGCCCGAGAATGGTTACAAACTCGTGCACCGCACTCCATCTCATCTTGGCCCCAGCTAGCACAACTCTTCATGAACACATACAACTCCCCAACCAAAACTGAAAAAATACGGAGAGAAATACAAAACTTCCTGCAAGAGTCAGACGAAGCACTTTTTGAGACTTGGGAGCAATTTAAACAGCTTACCAGAAGATGCCCCAATCACGGTTTACAAGAGTGGCGTCAACTGCAAATATTTTATGATGGATTGCAAGATAATTCTAGAACGGTACTCAATTCAGCAGAAGGCGGAATGTTCATGAGTTTAACCTATGACAATGCGTATGAACTTTTAGAGCGAATCGCAAGGAACAAATACATGCGGGCTTCAGACAGGTCAAACAGTGGAAGCAAGAAGATGGGACGGCTTTTGGAGGTAGATGGTGTCACATTATAACTGCCCAGTTAAAGAAATTATTCAAACAAGTGGCAACTCTACAAACCCAGCAAGCTCATGTTGTCCAAAATCCCGACCCAATCCAAGAAGAAACGGAGTCTCTAAATTATGTAAATAGCACAAATCGACAGCAAAGGAACCCGTACTCCAACACTTATAATCCAGGATGGAGAGACCAACCCAATTTTGGATGGGGAGAAAATCAACAAAATCAAGGTCAAGCACCATCACAAGGTCAACCTCAACCACGACCTCCGCCAGCTCCTGGATTCCAAAATCCACCTCAAGCATCGGCCCAAGGGGCAGATCTTGCTATGGTCCTAGCTCAATTCATGAGATCGACTCAAGCATCCATCAGAAACCTGGAAACACATATGGGCCAATTCGCAACCGTCAAATACGGAAGATCCCCGAAAGGGCACTAATGAGCAATGCAAAGCCGTAAGTTTGAAGAATGAGAGAAAATTGGAAGAAGTGCCAACCAAAAAGGCAACAAGCAAGGATGGAGGAGAGCAAAAAGAAAGGGAAATTGAGATTCTGACAGATGAACCAGGTGAGAAAAGGGTCGTTGCGCCTAAGACGACCCCACAAGTACCTAATCCTCAACGCTTGATAAAAGCAAAGAATGGGTCGCATTACAAAAGTTTTCTTGAGCAATTGAATGAATTATATATTAATATTCCTTTTACTCGAGCTCTTGAACTAATGCATCAGTGGGATTTTTTTTAGAAAGATATGGTATCTAAGAAACAAAAATTCGGTGAACATGAGATGATAACCTTAACCGAACAATGCAGTGCCATTCTCACTCGCCCAATCCCACCAAAACTTGGAGACCCGGGTAAGTTTACAATTCCAGTCGCGATCGGAGGTAAGTTCTTTGCAAAATCTCTCATAGATTTAGGAGCTAGTAATAATCTCATGCCTTTCTCGTTTTTTCAAAGTTTGGGATTAGGAGATATAAAATTGGTATATGTGACTTTATAGTTAGTGGACAGATCACTCATATACCCACAAGGAATAGTAGAGGATGTGTTATTCAAAGTAGATGAATTCATCTTTCCTGCATATTTTGTAGTTCTTGATATGGAAGAAGATAAAGAAATTCCTTTGATTTTGGGGAGAAATTTTTTGAGAACGGGTAGAACTATAATTGATGTGTATAATGGTGTTTTATATATGTCTTTGGGAGATGAAACGATTAAATTTGATGTTTTCCATACAATGAAGCATCCTCGAGAGGTTGATGAATGTTTTGCGTTTGATGTGTTAGATCAATTGAATTTTGATTTTATTGAACCGCTAATTGTGGATTGGTTGGAAGCATCTTTGATTGCAGAAACATCAGCTGAGGAAGAAACAGTGATTGAACAACTATGTTGGATGGATTTGGCAAAGCCTTTGTCAAAGCCACGCCTTGAAAGTTTGGAGACGAAACTCCCACTCTCTGTGAATTTTAAACCTTCAGTGATCGAACCTCTAAAACTTGAGCTTAAAGTTTTACCTTCTCATCTAAAATATGTGTACCTTGGAGCTCATGATACCTTACCCATTATTATTTATGCGTCTTTGACAGGTTTACAGG
This sequence comes from Erythranthe guttata, assembly GCF_056151865.1. Lineage (NCBI taxonomy): Eukaryota > Viridiplantae > Streptophyta > Magnoliopsida > Lamiales > Phrymaceae > Erythranthe > Erythranthe guttata. Next base: position 8,042,976 of record NC_142539.1, on the reverse strand, counting down.
AAAAAAGGCTTTTGGTGTATTTCGAGAGCACAAGCTAGCACTTGGGTGGACAATTTCCGACATCAAAGGCATAAGTCCAAATTTTTGCATGCACAAGATCATCTTGGAGGAGGGCCATAAATCTTCAGCTGAGCAGCAGAGGCGATTAAACCCCATCATGATGGAAATTGTGAAGAATGAAATCATCAAGTGGTTATACGCATGTATTATTTTTCCTATCTCTGATAGTGCGTGGGTTAGTCCGGTACAATTGTACCTAAGAAGGGGGGTGACTTTTATAAAAAAATGAAAAGATGAATTAATCCATTATATGATAGTAACGGGTTGGCGAATATAGAAAATTGAACAAGGCCACTCGAAAAGACCACCTCCCCTTACCCTTTTATTGATCAAATGCTTGATAGGCTAGCTTGTCAAGAATTTTATTGTTTTTTAGATGGGTATTCCGGTTATAACCAAATCGCCATAGCTCTCGAGGACCAAGACAAAACCACTTTTACTTGTCCCTTTGGTACTTTTGCCTTTAGACATATGCCCTTCGGTTTATGCAATGCTCCTGCCCCTTTTCAATGTTGTATGATGGCAATTTTCACAGACATGGTTGAATGTAGTCTCAAGATATTTATGGATGATTTTTCCATTTTCGGTGATACGTATGACACTTGTCTCCAAATACTGGCTAAGGTTCTGCGCAGGTGTGAAGAGACAAATTTAGTGCTCAGCTGGGAAAAGTGTCACTTTATGGTCAAGAAGGGATTGTGCTAGGACACCAGGTGTCAAAGAAAGGTTTAGAGGTCGATCGAGCCAAAATCGAAACAATCGCGAAATTACCGCCACCAATTTCAATAAAGGGAATTCGTAGTTTTTTGGGACATGCAGGTTTCTATAGGAGGTTCATCAAAGATTTTTCTAAGTTTGCCAAACCATTGTGCAATTTGTTGGAGAATGACGTCAAATTTGACTTAAATGAGGAATGCCTCAAAGCCTTAGACAAATTGAAAACAAGGTTAGTAACCGCACCTATTATTGTTGTACCTGATTGGAATGAGCCGTTTGAACTTATATGTGATGCCAGTGATTATGCGGTAGGTGCAGTGTTGGGCCAAAAAAAGAGTAAAAAATTTCATTCAATTTATTACTCTAGTAAAACTCTAAACGATGCGCAATTGAACTATACCACTACTGAAAAAGAGTTGCTAGCAGTTGTTTTTGCATTCGAAAAATTAAGATAATATCTCATAGGCACTAAGGTCATTGTCTTTACAGATCATTCAGCCTTGAAATATTTAATAGAAAAAAAAGAGGCAAAACCTAGACTTATTAGATGGGTCTTACTGCTGCAAGAATTTGACTTGGAAATTCGTGACCGTAAGGGTAGCAAGAACCAAGTAGTCGATCATTTATCTAGGCTAGAAACGGAACTAAAAGATAAAATTTGCATTAATGAAAACTTTCCAGATGAACAATTACTTGTTGTGGATAATCAAGAAGTACCATGGTATGCGGATTTTGTGAATTATTTAGTTAGCCATGTACTTCCACCTGAGCTCACTTTTCATCAACGAAAAAAGTTTTTAAAATGATGTGAATTTCTACTTTTGGGAAGAACCCTTTTTGTTTAGACAATGCAGCGATTTAGTCATTCGAATCTGTGTACCGGATAACGAGCAAAGAGATATACTTTTTCATTGCCATGGCTCGGACTATGTGGGGCATTATGGAGGTGAGCGAACAACGGGGAAGGTACTTCAGTCAGATTTCTTCTGGCCAACTCTGTTTAATGATTGCTATAAATTTGTATTGCGTTGCGGTAGATGCTAGCGGGTAGGTAATATTTATCGGAGGCATGAACTCCCATTAAATACAATGATCGAAGTAGAACCCTTCGATGTATGGGGAATAGATTTTATGGAACCTTTTGTCCCATCATTCAATAACCTATACATCTTAGTGGCCGTCGATTATGTATCTAAATGGGTTGAGGCGGCCGCCTTTCCGACTAATGATTCTAACATGGTTTGTGCTTTCTTGAAAAGACATATATTCACTCGATTTGGAACACCGAGAGCAATTATTAGTGATGGAGGCACTCACTTTTGCAACAAACAATTCGAGGCACTCTTGGCCAAGTATGGTGTAAAGCATAAGGTCGAATTGGCCTATCACCCACATAAGAACGGGCAAGCCGATGTTACAAATCGTGAAATAAAAAATATCCTCGAAAAAGTTGTGAGTCCCACCCGGAAAGATTGGTCGAGAAAATCAGACGTGCACTTTGGGCATATCGTACAACTTACAAAACTCCACTTGGCATGACACCGTTTGGATTGATTTATGGAAAAACATGTCTTTTACCGGTTGAATTGGAGCATAATGCGTTTTGGGCGATTAAGAAGCTAAATTTTGATCTTGAGGCATGCAAGGAGAAACGAATGATGCAACTCAACGAGCTCGATGAATTGCGGTTGAATGCCTATGAAAGCAATCGTGTATACAAAGAAAAAACTAAGAGATGGCACGGTAATAAAATATTGCATAGCGAATTTCACAAGGGTCAATTGGTACTATTTTCCAACTCCCGTCTCAAGTCATTTCCGGGAAAACTCAAGTCAAGATGGTCCGGACTGTTTACTATACTCGAAGTATTCCGCATGGCGCAGTCGAGTTATTGGATTTCGAAACCAAAAAATCTTTCATAGTCAATGGGAAGCGTCTCAAGCATTATTAGGGAGGAGAATTCAATCGCCATGTGACTCCGGTCACTTTAACTTGAGCAAAGAAAGCAGACAAAGTCTGGCTGAAGACTGTAAACTTAGCTCGGGAGGCAACCCGAGATTTTATTGCTTATCTTTTAGTTTTTTATTTTTTTTTTTGATTTTTTTATTGAAGCATCCAAACTAATGAGCTAAGCATTTTTTTTATTTTCAGGAGGAAAAACGCAATTTGGAAAGCAGAAAAAGCTACTGTATAATTTTTGCAATTCACACGGCCGCATGATAATTGAACTGGAAACTCGTACGGCCGTCTAGAAAATCTGGGAAGCTACTGCCCAATTTTCACTTTTCGCATGGCCGCGCGAAAATTGAGCTATAATCTCACAAGGCTGTGTGGAAAGCAGGAACAACTACTGCCCAAAATTAGCATTTCGCACGGCCGTCTAAAAATCAGTACTTTTATCCGGACGACCGTGCCAGTTCAAAAGAGAATGTAAAACCCGTGTTTTGGCACGGCCGTGCGAAAACAGTTCAAAAACTCGCACGACCGTGTGAAACGTGTTGGGAATCGGGCATGTGTACGCAGCGAAAAACAAAAATTTTATATGAAAAACGATTTCATTCATATAAACACGTACTCGATATAAGCAATTAATTACGTACCTTAACGCTTCCAGCGAAATTTAAATTACAACATACATATATAATTTGTTAATTAAAATATATAGCATGCTCGCAATGTAACACCCCGCCTTTCCGGTAAAATGATGTTATTTTATTTTACCAACTCTATGTGCATATTTGTGAAATTAGAATTTTAATAATTCTTACATGATTAGTATTTACGTGAATTAGATAATTATGTGAATTATGTGCTGAGGTAATATTTCGAGATATTATTTCGAAATAAATTATTTTTCATGAATTAGGATTTTATTCTTGCATATGAAATTAATTGAGCATTTCATCATATTTATGCATACACAATTTTAGAAAAATGAATTTTTATCATGCATTTTAGGATTTTTAATTATTGTCGAAAATTAGAAAATCCTCCCCACATTTTCTTGAATTTTCGGACATCACAAACACACACACATGATTTTAAAATTTGCATTTAATTAGTAGAAAAACATGCATTAGTGTGGTTGTACTTTGAGCATAGGAAGAAATACTCAAGCCTAGTTCCCTACTCTATAGACTAGGCATGCTTTTCACTCCTTTAAGTAAGACCAAATGTCTTCTTCTTCTTCCTTCCTTCTTCATTTCGGCAGCCACACCCCCACCACCATAGCCACCATTTTCTCAAGCTTGAACCACCCAAGAACCACCACCACTTCAATTTTCAAAAATTGCAAAATCACCCCCAACCCACCTAAAGATTTAATTGCTAAGAAGCCCCTCCTCAATACTTAACCATTAAGGTTGCAAGCCTCCCCATTCTATAAATAGAACCCATTACCAAGTGTTTTCTTATTCCCCACTACAATCCTAAGTTTGATAAGAAATCCCTCTTCTCTTCTTTCATCTTCCATTTTCGAAATTAGTAGTAGAAGAAGCTCAAAATCTCTTCCTCGAGAGATTCTTCAATTTGAATGTAAGAGCTTCATCTCCTCTCTTCTTCGAAAATTTCCTCTTTTCCTTCTTCATATTGTTTTGTAAACTAACTCTTAATCTCTTCTTGTATTAGAGAGAAAAGAGCTAACAAATCCTTCCCCTAAAGAGTATAGGTGAGAATTCTTGAATTCTTGCTCAAACCTACAACACCACTAGTATTTTCGGTTTTTATGTGTTTTTATGGATTTCTATGTGTTTTTATTGTTTATTATGTGATTATATGTTTTAGATGATGATTGCATGTTAGTATTTTGAAAAGATGACTTTGTTCTTGAAGTTCTATGATTTTTCGAAAATTGGGGAAAAATATTTTAAATGGCTTATTTGGCTTAATTAGTGCCTTGCATGTGTTGATCTAGTATTTGATTGTTGATTTTTGAAAAGAAAATGAATTTTTGACTTAACTAAGGAACTTTCGAATTTTTTAGGTAAAATGCTTGAAATTGCTTATGTGGTTTATTTTGTGTTTTGCATGGGTTGATCTTGTGTTGATTGTTGTTTTAAGGCCTTGCATGTTAAGATTGGTGATTGATTGTTGATCTAAGGTCTTGCATGTTAAGATCTAGTGATTAATGGTTGATCTAAAGTCTTGCATGTTAAGATCTAGTGTTTTCTATGAAAAATGGTTTAAGAACTAAGAATTTGTGCTAATTTGATTTAAAATACTCTTGCATGTGAAGATCTAGTGTATTTGCTTGAATAAATGTAAAGATGGAAGTCTTGAATTTTATTCTTGTAAAATGCTAGATCTAGTGAACTTTGTTGTTAGATTGTTTTTGCATGTTAAGATTTCGGTTATTTCTATGTTTTTATGACTAAATGATTTTTTGAAACGTTATGTGTATTTTCTATGTGCTCCTATGTGCTCTTGCTTGCTTATGTGAACCATTGGATGTGAGGATGAGAGAAGGGTAAGTAGAAGGGTGCATGTGTGGGTGCATTAAGTGTCATGAATTAAAAAAATAAAAAATAAAACTATGTTGGATAGTCTTTCGAGGTTACGGTAAATTTCTCGGGTACGGCGAGCCTGGTACCGTAGGGCCTAGGGGTGGTTTGATCCCACGTAGTTAGACATGGTTCGAAATATATGGGGTTATTTACCGGTAACTTAGATTGGCTCTTCCGAGGGATTCCCGACAATTTTTCATGTCATGCATGTTGCATTATGGTGTTGATGATATAGGGGGAAATTCCTTCTATAATCTTCAATACGTGTCATGGCATAGGGTTATAAAAGTGGGAATTATCTCACTCTATGCGTGTGGCAATTATGTGAATGAAGAACGCCGACGAAAAAGGGAAGTATATGATTGTTTTACTTCATGTTGTATGTTCATGTATAAGATATATGTATGTATATATATGTATAGATATATGTATACTCTATGTGCTATGTGTATTCGATATTACTTCAAGATTCTCATTGAGTCCTCAAAGACTCATATAGGTGTTGTATGTTTGTAGGTATACCCGATTTAGGGCCCGAGGAGTGAAGTTGGGGATCGAGCTCGAGAATCGGAAGGAGATCGTATGGAGGGGTTGTGGATAGTGTTGGCTCTTAATCTAGTTATGTGGTTTTATTTGTATAATATGCTTATAAAAACTTTTGATACGGTTTTAGGTATTTTCTACCGTTCGCTTCCTCCGATCGGTGGAAATTATTAAAAGACGATATGTGTAATAGTAATTAGGATTACCCTATTTGGGATAATTAATCGGTAATCCGTAGTCTTTTGTAAGCGAAAGCAAATTTTCACTATTTAAATGCATGCATGCTTTCGGCTAGTGATTTCTTCATGTTTTGTCTCCATGTTCTAAAATTATTTTCATATAGGTTCTCTTCTTAGAAAATCATGAAATTTTAGGAGTCTCTGCATCTCTCTGTCCGCATCAGTTTGATAGGTCTTGTGCATGATTTGGGTAAGTACTCATTTAGTTATGATTTAATTCTCACTACTGCATTGAAATAGGGCCATTCGCGTGTTTTCTGGTCTATCTGGAGTTTTACTCACCCAAATGCCTTGTTTCCACTTGGAAAATGTTTTAAACTTATTTTTATACCTTGGGGTAGCATTTGGTAGTTTTTGGGTCAGTGAGGAATTTATTATGAATTTTCAAAACCCCCTCCTCTGTTCTGGATTTTAAACCGAGTGACTGTGCCATTTTATTTATTTCTCCTAAATGGCCATGCATCTTTCAAAACTGTTTTAACTGAGTGATCTAGACCCGTGTTAGATTGTATGGTATTAATTTGGGGTCATTTTCATGAGTAGTTTAAGAGGAATTAATTGTTTAATCTTCTGCATTGAATCTGTCCGCATTTGCATTAAGTCCATCATGCCTAGTTATTTCCTAGTCTTGCATTTAGCATGCATTGGTGTTAATTGATCGATTAGGGTTGAGCAAGCTGTGCCCTCTCTCCCTCTGATTTAAAACGAAAAATTTTCACGTAAATTTATATCCACAAAAATCATGTTTTCAAAAGTCTTCCGCTGAGATTACATATAATAGGGGTAATCGTAGAGAGGGGTGTCACACGCAATGAATCATAATATTCATACATATATTTTCACGAAAAACGATCAAGCAAAAACATAAAAAAACCAATTTCATAAAAACATACGATGTTTAATTTAATCTAATTAAATTAAAACCTAGTACTTAACGGATCCGAAAAGTTACCTCTTGAAGCGTTAGGCGAACTCTTGGATTGAAGCAAACTGCCACGGAAACCAATCCGTGTAATCGGGAGGAGCGGCGGCGAAGCAGCGGTTGCGGACGCTCAGATCAGCGGCGGCGCGTGAAGTTCATGCGCTGTCTTCGGGCGGCGCGTGAGGGCGCGTGCGTAAGTGGTTCGCGGCGGCGTTTCGACAGATATAATCCTTTGTCTTCCTCCTCTCGGATTTCACCTCGTATACCAAGTTCTACTGAATACGTTGCACTAGACACGCAAAAGTTAGAATTAACGGAAGAATAATTAAAAAAAGGAATTAAACTACCGAAGATAATTGGCGCGTGGGCACCGATTCCGCCGGTGGAGGATGGCCGTGGACTTGACGAACGAGCGGCTAGGGTTTGTGGTGTGTGTTGTGTTTGTGCAAGACCTATAAATCTTGTATTTGTAGTGTCTTGTATAAAAGCCCTAACGGGCTTAAATTGGACCGGACCCAAACATTTAAGTTCGTTAGTCTTTATTCGCTCGTTATTGGAAAATCATAACAATTATATTTTCGGAATCATTGAAACGTCCTCGTCATTACGAATGCCAATTCTCTATTTCCAATTTCTAAAAGTGGAAACCCTAATTCAATGGACCTTTTTAATTTGGAAACTTCTCAATTTAGAAAGTTCACTAAGATGTTCGCCTAGTTCTTTTCCTTCTCTTATTCTCATTCATAATTCCAAATTACAAATGTTGGACTCAATCATATCGACTTACAATTATGCAAAGATTAAACATTTTTACCTTTGAACGTTTATTCAAAGAACTCGAGTACACGAGTAGTGTTTCCCTCGATGGTTCACGTGTAAGCTAGCCGTGGGTCCACAACTCTTTGTGGTTTAAACTCTTCACTAGAGTTACAATTAAGATGAATCTCATTTCAACTTAATCACCCAACGAATCAAGATTGACATCTAGCAACTACGCGTTTCCCTAAATACAAATGAAGTGCCTGCAAGAACCTTATGATATAGTTAACGTACAGTACGATCCCTTCGATTGATATGTCCTGATTGAACTAGAGGCATTGGTTCATCGAAACCTCCTTTTTAGTTCACTAATTGTGCGATCGTTCTAAGTGTTGTAATCGGTACGTGCATGCTTAGATAATAGAATTCTCTAATCATCACTTAGTCAGCTCTGGCTAGAGACTTAAAGATTACAAACTATAAGAACACACATGATATCCATGACTACTCAAGCGATCGAATCTCCAACTACAATGCACAGACCTCTCACTAGATTTCGGACTGCACGAACACTGGCCCTTAGGGCGGTCCTCGGTGGAACTCAGGGACATGTCACGATACAGTTGGTCTTCTAGTGAAGTCACGGTGATGTCTAGGTCTTAAGGACTAATGGTGTACAACTATACTATAGAGATCTCTACTCGACTATTGAGAACCACTTAGAGATTTCTAGGGTGAGGGAGTTCAGTGGACTCGTCAACTTACGAGCACCCACTTATGCATGCCGATATCACAATACCGTTTACTGATGAGACACATCACACATACACTAAGTGTTGGGAATCAGACACGTGTACGCAGCGGAAAACAAAAAAAATTATGCGATTTAAACAAATTTAAAACACATAAATACATGCCCGATAATTGAAAACAATTAATTGCGTACCTTTGCGCTTCTAGCGAAAATAAAAACAACATACATGCTTAATTACTTAATCGAAATTAAATCAACTAGCATGCTTGCGTTTAAATCAAATAATCATGCTCGCAGTAAATAAACAATTTCATGTAGTCACATAAAATCATACAATTATCTTACTAATACGAACATGCATATATTAATGTAAACGTAACCGAATCAAACAACAATAGATTCGAAACTTTACTTATTGAAGCGTGAGGTAGGCGCACTATGCAAAAGCTAGATTGCCACGGAAACCAATGCGTGCAATCCGGGGCAGCAACGGCGATGCAGCAGCGGCGATGATCCGAGCTATGGCGGCGCGTGTGATTCATGCGCTGTCTTCGGGCGGCGCGTGCGTCATCGACTCGGTGGCTGCTCCTCGATTCTTCGATTCTTCGATTCTTCGATCTTCCTCTTCTCGGATTTCACCTCGTATACTTTGATCTACTAGAACGTGGCACTGGACACAAAGTAGTTAGAATAAAACGGAAAGAAACGAAAAGAGAAAAGAGCTAGCAAAAGGATCGGCCAACGGATGGCCGATTCCGGCGAGATGGTGGCGACGGCAGCAGTGGTGGCCGCGGGTTGAGATGGGCCGAGAGAGGTGAGAGCGGCTAGGGTTTAGTTCGTGTGTTGTGTGTTCTGAAAGACCTATAAATCAAGTATTTATAGTGTCTTGCATAAAACCCTAACGGGCTTAAGTTGGATCGGGCCCAACATCTTAAGTTCGTTAGTTCTTTTACTTGCTCGTCTCTCTCAATTAGATGATCGGAAAATTGTAATAATTACATTTTAGGAATCATTATAATGTCCTCATCATTACGAGTGCCAATTCTAAATTTCCAACTTTCTAAAAGTGGAAACCCTAATTCAGTGCACTTTCTAAATTTGGAAATTTCCCGATTTAGAAAGTCCACTAAGATCTTCGCCTATTCTTTTCCTTTTCTTATTCTCATTCATAATTCCAAATTATGTTTGTTGGACCCAATCATATTGACTTCCAATCATGCAAAGATAAACCATTTTTACCTTTGACTGTTTATTCAAAGATCTCATGTCCACGAGCAATGTGACCCTCGGTGGTTCAGGTGTAAGCTAGCCGTGGGCCCACAACCCTTTATGGTCAAAACTTGTCCCTTAGAGTTACGATTAAGATGAAGCTCGTTTCACCTCAATCACCCAAAGAATCAAGATTGGCGTCTAGCAACTACGCATCATGATTCCCTAGATACAAATGAAGTGCCTGCAAGAACCTTTTGATATAGTTAGCGTACAGTACGACCCCTTCTCTTCATATGTCCCGATTGAACTAAAGGCATTGGTTCATCGAGACCTCCTTAATAGTTCAATGACTGTGTGATCGTTCTAAGTGTTGTAATCGTTACGTGCATGACTTAGAGAATCGAATTCTCTAATCATCACTTAGTGAGCTCTGGCCATAGACTTAGAGAGATTACAAACTATAAGAACACACAGGACATCCAAGACTATTCTAGCGATCGAATCCCCGACTACAATGCATAGACCTCCCACTAGATTTTGGACTGCACGAACACTAGCCCTTGGGGTGGTCCTCGGTGGAACTGAGGGACAGGTCACGATACAGCGGGTCCTCTAGTGAAGTCACGGTGATGTCTAGGTCATAAGGACTAATGGTGTACAACTATACAACATATATCTCTACTCGATTATTGTGAACCACTTAGATATTTCTAGGGTGAGGGAGTTCAGTGAACTCGTCAAGTTACGAGCACCCACTTATGCATGCCGATATCACAATACCGTTTACTGATGAGGTGCAGTACACATACACTAAGTGCTAGTCTCTTAATGGGAAAGGCTGATATCCTCATTGGTGGTGTAACCCTTCGACTAGGAACACGTTTAACTGTTATAATACTTGAGTAAATATCTCACGATCCTAACGATCAATTACTAGTACTTGTAATAACTGTAAGGACTATATTTATGCTTGTGACAAAGGGACAAAGATATAGAATGCCAAGGTGTTTTATCATTAATACGAAAAAAGGTTCGTTTATTACCATAATAAATATGAAAGACCACAGCCACAAGTTGGCTTGTTGGTCACCTACTCTAACACTAAGTGCTAGTCTCTTAATGGGAGAAGCCGATATCCTAATTGGTGGCGTAACCCTTCAACTAGGAACACGGTTTAACAGCTATAATACTTAAGTAAATATCTCACGATCCTAAAACATCAATTACAGGTAATTGTAATAACTGTAAGGACTATATCTATGTTTGAACAAGGGACGAAGCTATAGATTGCCAAGGTGTTTAATCATTAATACAAAAAATAATTATTTACTACAAGAATCAATGGAAAGACCACAACCACAAGTTGGCTTGTTGGTCACATACTCTAACAAAACGAACCAGGGGCGTTTTAAAAGGGGCCAACACAACATAATTCTCACAATTCCAACTCATCCCCTTCTCTCCTACTTCGAACCCTAACTCTGGTTTTTCAAAATTTTGCACTTCTATTTTGCACAATTTTGCCTGAAATTCACGAACCACATACACATAGAACCTAAGAAACTTGGATTCTTGTTGATTTGTCCATGGAGGGTTGAAGAAGGTGCCAAATTCTCAAAACCCCCCATTCCTCAAGGAACGCCCACAAGGTGTTCGACGATTTGACCGGGTGAAGTTTGGCGGAATTTTATTACAAGAATAAATGAAAAGACCACAGCCACAAGTTGACTTGTTGGTCACCTACTCTAACAAACAATACATTAACGTAATTGTACTGTCGTTGACAGTGCGATAATGTTATTATTTTTTCGGGTTTTTTTTTCTTTTTTTTTTTTGTAATTTTGTTTGATTTGTTGACAATTCGACGTAATTATAGTACTGTAGTTGACGATAAATAACTGTGAACACAATAATATTACTGTCAACCACATTATTATTATTATTATTATTATTATTATTATTATTATTATTATTATTATTATTATTATTATTATTATTATTATTATTATTATTATTATTATTATTATTATTATTATTATTATTATTATTATTATTATTTTGGGTTTATTGTTTTGTTTGAGTTTTTTACGGAGTAACGTAATAATATTACTGTCTACTATTGTAATATTACTGTAAACACAATAATATTACTGTGGTGCACAGTAATATTACTGTCAACCACAGTAATATTAATTGTTTTGCCTTTATTATTTTTACCTTTGTTAATTGGTCAACATATAAAAATTATTCTATTACAAAATAATAATGACTTTTGTTGAGTTAATATTACTATGCTAGAGATCAATATATCAATATTACTGTGTTAAACTGTAATATAGTTAATATGATTGTGTTTAACAGTAATATAGTTAATATTACTGTCAACCAAAGCAATATTGTTGTTTAAACAGGGGGGGCAAAAAACAGGATGAAAAAAAAATCTAAAAAGTCAACGCCAGAAATTGGCGAAAAAAAACTGGAAAAAAAATTCAACGCCGGAGACCAGCGGTCAACGACGCCGACGGACGAAATTGTCCATAAAATTGTGTTTTGGGTCAAAATTGAATAATATGTGAAATTTGGGTTCAAATTGAGGTTAGATTAAATTAAAGGATGAAATTCGAGCATATTAAAATGTGATGGGCTATTTTAGTCTTTTACAAACCTCTTAACCATGTGTGAACTTTATTGTAAAAGAGTCTTTTGTGTGGACCCCTTTATGAATAAGTACCCATTAATGATCTTATTTATAAAGTGCATATATATATATATATATATATATATATATATATATATATATATATATATATATATATATATATATATAGAGAGATATAGCACGTGCGTTGCACGTGATTAATTAGTTTATAATGTTAGTTATGTGATTGAAAAAAAAATTGTATTGAAACATATGTAGATATTTTTTAATTAATGCAAGTTAAGTATGAAAGTTGGAAAAAAATATTATATTGAATTGTAGATTATATAACCGTCATATGTAGTTAAAGAGGTTTATTTATAGGGGAAATTTGGGATAACCCCCTAGTTTTGAAAATATATTAGAGGAGATCCCTGCCTTTTTTCACTCTTTTGATCAAAACCCAAGTTTTTTATCTTAATTTGGTAGACCCCCTGGACAACTTGAAGTACCAAAATTACCCTTGAAGAATTAATTATTAAATCATAACGTTGCAACTCATCGTTTGTCGTTTTCTCTCCAATTCCCTTCCCCCGGGCAAACCCTAGACCCTCTCTTCTCTCTTCGTCTTCCTCTTCGCTTTTCCTACCGCCGCTCCGCTCCCTATCTTCTTCCACCATCGGCGTTGTCTTCCTCCGCCTTCCACCACCGTCGTCGACGCCCACGCCACCATCAAATCGTCGCGAGTGCTCGAGACTGGATTTGCTGGCCCTAATTGCATCACCAGATCTAACACACCGTGTTTCTCCGACGTAGTTTTGGTGGCTTCTGGCTCGAAGAACTCTGATGGTTTGCATTGCATTTTTCATTGATTCGGCCGACCGTGTTGTACTGGTATTCCTATTTCACTTTTTTCATTCTATTTTTTTTTTTTTCTAAAAATACAATTTTCCTACAATTCATTATTATACGAATTAAATATTTGGGATTTGGTCATTTTAATATTAATCCAGTTATGGATTGGATGATTGGGTGGTTTTGCCCAAATTTTCTCTTGGTTAATTTTTTCATTTTATTTGTTCGTATTTTCTTCATTTTTGCCACCGTTTGGTTTTCCCCTTTTCAACTTTTTTTTTCTTCTCTTTGGGAATTGAGAATTGATTTAATGTGGTTTTTGATTCAAATGGCAGCAACGAAGGAAGTATGTTGAGCTATTTTACTTTTTATAAAAATGTTATTATTTATAGGTTTATGATTATGAAGATAAGGACAAATTGAGTAAGAGCTTTTAATCTCATAAAGAGGTTCAATTTTGATGGATTGACGACTGAAAATTTCTGATATAAATTAGAGTCAAATAACAACTAATGCTAGACACCTCGTGTATGGTTCCGTATATTTTGAATATATATGAAGATTTAACTATAGATAATTATAGTCATATATAGTCACATGTAGTCACATGTAGTAAGATATAGTAATATATAGTGACATGTAGTAACATATGCACACGATTGTGTATTTCCTCTGCATTTGTTGGTTGTGAGTTGATTTATAATGTAAATATTTAAATTGAACTTGATTTTCTGTCACAGGTTTGGTGTTTGCACAACTTATATGCACCAAGTTTTTGCCGAGAGGACATGGTGTTCTTCAATTCGAAACAACTCTTTTGCATTCGATAGATCGGAGCTGTTGTCGGGTTGAAATGTGGGATTTGAAGATATAAATCCAAATTACACTATATACGACTATACTCATATTTACTCAAAAATAAGAAAAAGACTATACTCATATAGTTAGTCATATGTAGGTATATATAGTCACATATGGTCATATACATGTAGTCATATGTAGTTATATATAGTCACATATTGTCATATACATGTAGTCATATGTAGTTATATATAGTCACATATGGTCATATACATGTAGTCATATGTAGTCACGTATAGTCATATACATGTAGTCATATATAGTCACGTGTAGTCATATACATGTAGTCATATATAGTCATGTGCAGTTATATATAGTCACGTGTAGTCATATACATGTAGTCATATATAGTCATGTGTAGTCATATATAGTCACGTGTAGTAACTCGTAGTAATATATTGTTATATATAAGCTATTAAGTTATGTGTTTTTTCTGATGTACAGTGATGTTGATGATTGTTATATATAAGCTATTAAGTTATGTGTAGTCATATGTAGTTATATATAGTCACATATTGTCATATACATGTAGTCATATGTAGTTATATATAGTCACATATGGTCATATACATGTAGTCATATATAGTCACGTATAGTCATATACATGTAGTCATATATAGTCACGTGTAGTCATATACATGTAGTCATATATAGTCATGTGCAGTCATATATAGTCACGTGTAGTCATATACATGTAGTCATATATAGTCATGTGTAGTCATATATAGTCACGTGTAGTAACTCGTAGTAATATATTGTTATATATAAGCTATTAAGTTATGTGTTTTTTCTGATGTACAGTGATGTTGATGATTGTGTTTTTCCAATTTTTTGTTGGGTATTAATTGATTTATAATATCAAGATTAAATTGTGAATTTTTACTTTTGGTGTAGATGAAGTTTTTTTATATAATCATATGTAATATATATACAAGAGTCATGTCTACTCAATTGCAATACAGTAAATTTATCAAAAAATTGAAACAAAATTAAAAATTTAAAATTTAAAAATTTAAAATTTTTAAAAAATATTAAAATTAAATTTTTTTAAAAAACTATTAAAATTAAAAATTACAAAAAATTAAGCAATTTTAAAAAATTAAAAAAATAAAAAAAATTAAAAAATAAAAAATACAACAGAGGTATATATAAAAATAATAATAAAATAAACATTTATAATTTTTTATTAAAAAAATCTGATAATGTGATAAATGCAGGTCTGAATGTTAATTGCAGTTGACCATAATGTTGAATGCAGTTAGCAAAAATGCTGAATGCAGTTGAAGAAAAATTAGATATAAGGGCACAATAGTACTTTTGCCTCTCCAGGGGGTTATCTCAAAGAAAGAATTTTAGGGGTGGACCTATCCCTATATATTTTTCATATTAAGGGTGTATATCAAATGGACCCTTATTTATATTATTTTGGGTAAACCAACATAACTTCACAATTTATTTCTCGTTATTGGATCAAAAGGACTATATGTCCTTTGGGTAACTAAACAAAATGACAATTTATTATTGCTATTTTTTCTTCAGCAGCATGTCTTTTCTTTTTTGGGTTTGACCGCACGAGTTAAACTTCCTGCCTTCGCCTCTTTTGAGGTCTTCCTTGCTTTCTTGAACAATTTGTCTATGGTCTCGTCGTCTTCGCTCGAAATGCTTATTTCTTCATCATTAGGAATTTTTTTCTTTGTTCGTAACTTCATTGTTGTAGTCTTTTTGTCTAGTGTAGTCATTAGATTCTCATCATTATCTCCAATGGACTTGGATTTCTTTTTTCGTACTTTTTTGCTTTTTGCCACCTTATTTCATTTTTTTATATCCATTTCTTTTCCAGGATTTTGCTTCTCGATCTCTTTTGCTACAACACTGAGTTGGGCAATGATAAATGTTGCCTTCTTGTTAAGAAGAATGAGAAACCTAAATTTTGTTGTTGTTTGTAAGCTCAATCCTTATAAAACTTGGATTTAATTTCGTCCTGCAATTTATACAAAGCAATTTGCTCGGATTGACCTTGATTTGATGGATCATTGAAACTATAAAATTTTAAGTTATACTTACCTGCTCCGCTGATATCAAGTATTCATTTACGGGACATCCAACATACAACATTGTTGCTTCCTCAAAGAGAGTAATGAAAGCTCTATCATTTCCTTGTACGCCATTTAAGAACAACCTATATTTGTGTTGTATATTACCGATTTTTTGTAGATAATAGAAGTAAAAGTTAGATGAAGGTATTACTTTATACTATACCTTGGTGTTGTTTCAACATGATCATTGTTGCATTTTCTGCAAGCCACTATATCTCCATTCTTGGATATTGATGAATTACATACTATGCACGAGTCGTACCAGATGTATGATTTATTTTCAACCTTATCCACAATGGCTTCTAAGAAGTAATAATTATCCTATAAAAGTTATTTCATTAAGTTATATTCATCATATAAAACTTAATTGTAAGAAAACTTCAATTTAGAACGATAAATAAATAAAAAAAAAAATAATATTACAAAGAATACCTCATAGAGGGAAGCCCCGTTGTGTATTAGGCCATGGAGAGTGGTTTCCTTTGCTTTGTTTGTCCTTTTCCTCATTGCTAATTCATGTATTTTAAGAGGATCGTTGTTTTGATGTAGCATGTATATTAAAATAAATAGTAATTAGTTAAATATGAATGTAATTATCTATATATAATTAATTGTAATGAAATACCATGCTCTAAGGTGTTCAACTTCTTCATGTGCTGAGTTGATTTGTATTATTGAAGCCATAGTAGTTTGTAGCTGTAGTTCACCTAAAAAAGTGTACTTGAAGGTTAGAGATCTTACGAAATACACTTATTATTACATTAAAAATATCAATTATAATCAAATATTTATTACACAGATACTTTTTGGCTGTGACGTGTCCAATCGAAATTATTGGATATTCATTTGCGAGAAGTTGAAGATCGTTTCCCTCATTTATTGTCATGTCTTCCCAAAGGGAAACAACCACTGATCGAGATCTGAAATATCAAAATGTAGAGAATGAACAAAGACATAGAAACTATGTTAATATTTTAGTTACTTACTCAGAGTCCATTATTGTTATCTCTGGAACATATTTAGTAGCTCCTCTTAAAGTTATTGTTGGTTTCTTTTCTTTAACTTTTATAACAATTCCACAAATATCTGGAAAGAGAATGAATCTTGTTTAAAAAATAAAATAATATATTTTATATTTGCAAATTGAAGGAAAGTATATTGGTACCAATTCCTTCTGTGTTGTGAATAATATGATCTATGAGTTGCAACTTCTAAAACTCATATACAATAATGTTGTCTACATTGATTTGTTCAGAAGCTTCGTTGACCGTGGTATACTTATTTAGGACCAACTCAATTTGTGGACGTGCATTGGAGTACAAAGGGTTATTGTTCTGAACTTGTGGATTAGAGATAACATACGTCTTGTGCCTAACGAATAACTCGTTGAAGTGTTGGATGTCGTCATTGAAAATTAGTACTCCAATTCGTGCTCCCTGTACAATTTTTATAATTATAATATTATAATATTAGTATAAATAATTTTATGTTAATATTACTAAATATACTCACCTCTTCATCAACCATTATCATCTTTTTAATCATTTTAGAAAAAAATATTCCACATGCTGCTACGTCTGCGACTAGCAAAAATGTAAGGTGTAATTTCCCTGGTTCTTGGTTTTCTAGCAAAGTTCTTATGATAATTATCGAGTTTGATGCCATGTTTCTTGGATATCCTGTCAATGTTCAAAATTTTGAAGTGTCAATGAAGAGTATGAATAACGAAATTTGATAGCAAAATAGGATATACGAAAAGATAATAATCTTTTTTTGAGTGTTTAGGGCAGATTGAAATGACATGGAATAAATGAGGGATTAAAAATGGCTTAATTAGTAGAAAAAATAACACATGGTAATGTAAATCCCAACTTCGGTGCAAAATCCATTTACTCAAAACATAAAAATGTTAATATTTATTATTATTGAGAAAAAAAAAAGAGTAATCAAAAAGATGTATCAGAAAGTGGGAGAAGGCAGAAACATATACTTGGATCTTTGGTGCAATATATTTTTTCTGAAAATAAGTAGATGCTTGATGCAATACGAGACTCACAAAGTTTGTATATATATAGCTAGAAATTGTGTGTGTTATTTGCATGAAATGAGAGGGATGTCTCCTTGTTGAATTTGTGGCATAATTATGTTTATATTAATGTGTATATGACGATCCTATACCCAGGAGAATGAATGTGATAATTAATAGTTGTAAATAAAACTCATACCTCTATTCTTTCATAATCATAATTTGATTTTTATTGTAATTTTAATTGTCAGCATTTAAACATCCCAATAGAAGGTCGTGAAACTGAAAATGAATAAATAGAAGAGTAAATCATTATGAAGTTTTTAAATGGGGGTGTTTCTTTTTCCGTGTTCACTGTCCACCATAAAGTAATGATGTAATAATTCAATTTTCCAATTAATGACAATGAAAGATCGTAATTAGTATTTTTATAAACGTAATCTCCTTCAAGCTTGAAAGACTTGGTAGCAGAAGAAGAAAAGAGTTTTGAGTGTTTTGTAGAAGAAAGAAAAGAAGAAAAAGTACAGTTGATTTCTTTAATGAAATTTTTTGACGGTTTAAATGGACTTTTTGGTTTTTTATTCTTCGTTCTTTTTTATTTATTTATGTTTTAATTCTAATTAAAATATGAGGAAAATGAAAGTGAACTTATTGATTGTTTTAATAAGAAATTCATTAATTTTTGGGTTGTGCAATTATTTAATAAGAAGTAAAATATTTATTACTTATGCATAGAGATAATTTTATCAATGTTTTGAAAATCAGACTGGATCGGCCGATAGCACTGGTTTAGCCAGGAACCCGAGCCTAATCCGGTCTGGTTTAGTGCAGAAACCCGAAAGAGCCGAAAAACCGGGTGAAATGCCAAAACCCGGAAAACAACTTGGCCGAACCGGGATACCAGAAACCGCTCCCAAACCCGGTTTTCAGAAAGAAAAAAAAAATGTTGTTTGTTTTGGAAAATAGAAAAGGATTGCTGATTCAAGGATTAAAACTTACAAATTCGGTAATTATGAGAAAAACTTGAAGATTCACTTGAAGTAATGGAATAAAAAATCTATTTTTCGTATGGGTTTTGAGAAACATCTCAAAACCAGATCTAATCGGCACAGGCAAAGGCATGGATTTGGGGTGTGACTCGGCCTGAGTTTCGTTGTTGGCCGGAAGAAGATGAAGGAGACGAAGAATGGGAGGGGAAGCGGCTCTTTGAGTTTGCAGAGGATGAATCTATTTTTCAGCTTTTCTTATCTTGGTTTTGTTGTCTAGGATGAGAGTTAGTGGGTTATTAAAAAAAGGGGGAAATTTGCTAGACACCCCTTATTTTGGACTTATATAGGTTGAGATCCTAGTTGTTAGATGAATATAGGTATAGGTCCTTTGACCCAATAAATTAATATAAATAAATTAAAATAATTCGTATACATAAATACCCTCAATTAATAAGAAAATAAATCTTATATATCCTCTCTCTCCAATCTCACGTTAATATCCCCTATATTTAATTCATCATCTATCTCTTCTTCTGCATCTCCATTCCCACGCTTCTCTCTCTGTGTGTCTCGTGCTTTTTCTTTTTTTTTTTTCTTTTTCTTTTTCTTTTTTTAACGAAGAAATATTCTAGAGAAGGAAAAAATAAGGATCTTTTTAGATTATGAGATTATTTCTTGGTGAAATAATTAAAGAGGACAACAAACATCCCCTAAAAAAAATCAGAAATCCAAAACCATAGCCAAAATTCACATTGTGTCTCCCGTACGTAGAAGCTTTCCATCGTTTTTGTTGTTAGCAATTTCCGTTTCCAGGTTGGTTTAACTTCGTTTGTTGTTTGAAGAAGTGCATTTGATGTTGAAATTCGATTCCTCGGTATTACAATTTGCAAGGTATGTCTTAAGTTACATTTTACAAACATTTTATTTAATATTTTTGTTGTTTGCAAATTGTTTCATAAACAATTTTTTGGTTGATGTTTTTATTTTTTAATGATGCTGATTTTTTTATTTCTTTTCAGTTTGCTGTTTGCATTTGGCCAAGTCATAGGTAGTTTCTTGCTTGCAATACAATAATGCAAGTTTTGGTGAATATTTTTCCTCAGTTTGTTGTTTGCATTTGGCGAAGTCATATGTAATTTTTTGTTTGTAATTCAGTAATACAAATTATGGATTTTGTTTTTTCATTTTGTTGTTTGCATTTGGCGAAATCATAGGTACTTTATTGTTTGGAATTCAATAATATAAAATCTAATTTTTTGTTTGCTATTTGCAGTTCGCGGAGCCATAGGCGTCGCAGTTCCCGGATCATAGGCGGTGGTGGGGATGCGGTGGCGTTTTTAGAGTATGAGTTTGTAAAATAAATTGTATATTTTTATTATGAATTAATTTATTTGTTTTAGTTAATATTTGGAAGAGATACGTTTGAGAATTTGTGTTGATAGAGATATTTTTGGGGATTTGATTTGCTTTAATTAAGGGTATTTTTGCCATAATAAATATTATTAATTTATTAAAATATTAAATTTTGACTTGGATTTATACACATAAATTATAATATAGAGGGACCTATAGCAAATTGCCCCTTAAAAAAATAATATTATATGAGTGCATAAGATGGATGAACTAACTACTAGTTTTATTTTTTATTTTAGAAAAACACTGTGAATTAAAGTGATATGTTAGGTTTTAGTATATATAGTTTTATTTTTATGTTATTTATATTTTGTTTTATGATATTTATATTTAGTTTTATGATGAAATGTCAAAAAAAATTAAAATATGTATATATTTTCGACATAGTTATTTATAACTATTTAAGTGTTCATTAATAATTAAAAATAAAAATAAATCAAAACCCTGGTTGAACCGGTCGAACTGTGACCCAGTTGCCCTTCCGCTTTGATGTCCGGTCCGGTTTTGCAAAACATTGGACTTTATTTATTTCATCACTTACTCAAGTAAAATATCTAAAAAAATTATCATAAATATGTGAAACAATTAGATATGATTATTTTAAATATTAAAATTATTATTACAGTTGTGGTCCCTATATCATACACATTTTTCTATTTTGCCCTTGTACTTTTCTTTTACGAAATTGATTAATCGATTTTTTTTACATTTTCAGTCCGCTGTTTGATTTTTTAGTTAGTATTTATGTAAAAGAACACATATAGAGCAGACGACCATGCTATTTCAACCCCTTTCTTAAATATATTCATAATTTTACATCAATTTCAATTTATTCCTACAAATTCGCATAATAAAACCAAAAGTGTTAATTGCAATAGGTACCCTGCTGTAGAAAATCTCCCTATGTTAAAATAATTTGTAAAAGCCACCCATGGGTCTCAACTTTCATATTTTTTGTTCGTCTTGTTCTATCAATTTTTTTTAAAACATACATTATTACCATGTTCATCCTAAACATACACTAACAGTTACAGGTGAATTCAAAATACAATGTGCAAAGTTTTGCATCAGGACTAAAATTGAAATCAAATTTAATTTCAATTATCTCCACCTTCAAAGCTCAGTGATTTCATAACTTTTGGTAATAGGTAAAATTACGCACACACTGTGTGTGAGCTGTGGCTTTCACAATTTCTACCTTCAGAAGCAGAAAAGTTTTTGGGCCAAGGAATGATCGCTTGGGTAATTGGTAGAATTGATATAAATAAAGGGAAAAAAACAGTTTTTGTCCCTCAAGTTTGCACCAATTTGACATTTGGTCCCTCATGTTCATAGAAAAAACATTTGGTCCCTTATGTTGCAAAAGTTCCAACACTTTTAGTCATTTCCGTAAGTTTCCCGTTAAAACTGACATAATCAAGTGTGTGCCCATCACTGCCTTAACTAATAGACTAACGGTAAATTGACGGAAATGACCAAACATGTAAAATTATTGGAACATGAGAGACCAAATGTGTTATTTATGAATCTGGGAGACCAAATGTGAAATCATTGCAAAGTTAGGGATGAAAACAGTAATTTCCCCAATAAATAAATATCTCTTGACAACGAACATTTTGCAGATAACAAAGAATAGCCTCCATTGATTATTCAGTTAGAAAGTTGGCGATTAAAATTTTCATTTATTTGTTACTAACATTTCTCGATATGAAATTTTTAAAAGTTGAATACATCCACAAGTCTGTAAATGGGTAGACCTCCCCATGAAACCCATGAAAGCTGTAGCAAAAAATGTAATATTTAAACTTGGATATTATAGGTTATGAAATTGATTTAGTGCCAATTTATTATTGTTTTGTTTAACATCAAGATCAACATTACATATTACCTTATATACAATTGGGTGGTTTGAGATTCAAGCATCGGGACATATTTCATATCATATCAACTTCATCACGTCAGTCATTCCTAATGCATCCTGCAATGAATTGAAAATTAATAATGTTAGTTCTTAAATGAACACAAGTGACATTAATTTTATTTTTTGGTTCCAAATAGAGGTGTGCTTTAAACGACCCAGTATCGTCCATACCTGCTGCCAAAACTTGCTTGTAAACGACATTTTTGTTTGCCATTTCTTCTTGCATTCCTGAAGTGTTTGGTTTTATCAACACTTCTGGGGTAGACATTGAAGTTCCTCTTGATAAGGCAACATAGAGTTGGCCATGTGAGAAAACTGATTGTGGCAAATATACTCCTGCATTTGGAATTGTTTGTCCTTGCGCTTTATTGATTGTCATGGCAAAGCAAAGTCTAATAGGGAACTTTTTTCTCTTGAACTTAAATGGATAACCTTCATTTTTAGTTGGCGAAATTGGTATTCAAGGTATAAAAACATGTGATCCGCTATGTTGCCCAAAGACTATCTCAGCATCGATGACGTTATCCATAAAATTCTTGCAAACCATCCTTGTACCGTTGCATAAGCCGTTTGATGGGTCTAGATTCCGTAGAAGAATTATTGGACAATTTTTTTTAGCAACAACTTATGAGGAGGAACACCATTTGGTGTTAAAGAGTTAAGAAAGTCCTCGTCGTAGAAGTTGTTTGTATCATCAATAGCTTCATCATAACTGTGATACTCTCTTGATTCACCCGGAAATATAGATATTAATTTCTCATTCAATTTTTCGGCATGTTCATTTCTTGTTGCAAGTATAGTACGGCCTGTCATATAACCAGCTGAATGAGAATTTTGCCGAGAGATGTGAAAGTAGCCGTAATAAGTCTGTGTATCGAGTCGTCATCGTTATCATAATCAATAATCATCTATTCAGGAATTTCGTCATTGCCTTCAGTATTAGTTGGTTCTTCACAATTTCCAATTCTAAGTAAGAGCTCGCTAAATTTTGGATCGGTCTTGGCTCTCATACTAGTCTTGAAACTATTTTTTTCCATTTCACCCGATAGAGGTGATTTAACAAAGCTCGCACAAATGTTTTGGTGGACGGTTCCTCTAGGAACAACCGGCAGTACTTGTCGAAAATATCCACCGAATACAACAACTTTTCCACCAAAATATTTATCATTTCCCATTATATCTTGAAGGCGTTTATCAACATTCTTGATAGCCCATCTTTTAGCCATTGGATTTTCATCCCATATTATCAATTGTGCTTTGCGTAATAGCTCAACAGCTCGACTTTGTTTGGATATAGAGCAACTACTCGAGGCATTTGCATCTAATGGTATTTTGAAACGTGAATGAGTTGTTCGTCTGCCTGACATTATTGCAGCAGTAACTCCATATGTTGCAGTTGCGATTGCTATACGTTTATGGGATCTAATATGAGCTAACAATGTACGATATAGAAATGTTTTCCCCGTTCCACCTGGTCCATCAATAAAGAAAAGGCCACTTTTTCCTCTTTCTAAAAAATATAATATTCGTGAAAAATCCTTATGTTGCTCGGGATTCAACTTCTTTTCTGTCTCATAATCTTCTTCAGGTATTGATATTGAAATTTCATCTTTAATCTCTCGCAGCACATCATCTTGGATATTGTTGAACTCGGCTGGAATCTTGGGAAGATCGTGCATTTATGTTTGTCCCCATGCTCTATAACAAATAATTTAGGATTTCCAAAGTTTTGACAAGTTGTAGCATTTTGTGGTTCCTGGCCCTCTTTTAAAATCATCTAACATTGGATCAAAGTAAGTATCCCATAGATTCTTCACATCAGTCGGTGCACAATAAACCAGGATGATAGCAAATAATCTTCTTAGCTCATGTGGCATTTGAAAAGAAATGGCTTTGTTTAAGCATTCAGTTAGACTTTTATCCGACTCCAATAAGCCCCTTCTCTGTGCAGCCTCTTTAAAGCTTGAGCATTTTTTATGATTCACAGTTAGTAAGTCTCCAAATGATGTTGGCCCTCTAACATGATTCAAGAGTAACCTCAGGTAAAATCTTTCTCCTTCAATAGGATTTGCACCATTTACCCGCCCTATCACGTGTCTTTTCTTTCTCTCGTTCCAGCATTTGAGTTTATTATCCCATACATGTTGCTTTGGAAATTCCCGGTAAAGATATTTTTTTGTATCTTCACTTGTTGTGCACATAGAGAAATATTCTGTTAGCATTGTCTTAGATGTGTGATCCCATCTCAGAACATTCTCTAAATTTTGATTTGCCCAATAAGTTACAGATTGTTGATTTGGTAAATGAAGGTGCAAATTGATAACTGAAGGGTACATCTCATTTAAATTGAACTCGAAAATTCTCCACATTGCTTCTTGAGCAGAAACCCACCGAGCATCTTGAAACTGTTTAATCTCATCAATGACCATCTCTTGATCCTTTTGTGATATTTGAACTATCACCCTATCATGTCCTTTATAAATGTACTTATAAATATTTTTCACCGTTGTAACTCCAGAGAAAATCTCAACATTTTATATGATAATTGTATATCGATAAGAGATATGGATTATAAGGAACCACCCATTGGTTATCTAGCTTCGTAGTACAAACTTCAACTGTCACTCCATTTCTCTTTCTTTTATAGACTGGATATCCATCTTTACCTTGTATTGTGCTTTCACAATACGATCATGGATAGTGATACTTACATTTTCCCTCGATCATACACGAGTTTTTTAAGTTCAAATATCCACATGGCCCGTGCATCATGTGTTTAAGCACTAAGTCATAGAGTCCATGATATTTTTGTTTATCCGGAAGGTCAGCACAAACAAATATGTGAATTGTTCTGGAGTTGTAATTTTGTATTCGGACTTCAAAATTATCAACATATGAGCATGCAGCAATCCCTTTTTCTGGAACTCAATTACATGAACATGGGCAACACTTTTTCCAAATATTTCTTATCGTTGATATTTAAAATCTTGGAGCTTTGCTCGAAAGACTCGGGATGTCAAATCTGGAAGATCGTGAGCCCGTTGACCAGTATATAAATTTTCTTGTATTTCTTTCCACTCTGGATTACAAGTCATTGTAATAGAAGATCCGGTTTTCCGAATCTTTGAACTAATGCCAACGCGTCTAGATAAATGTGCCGCATATCTCTTGGACCCCCAATAAAAGATGCAGGAAGAACAATTCTTTTTCAAATTTCACTTCCCCTTTTTTGTTCTCTTGATACACTATCTATGAGTCCTTGGTATAGCTCGGCTCATAAATTAGTTTGGATCCCAAAGTACTCCAGTTGTGTTGTCTCTAATTATATATGTATCAACTGCTTGCAACAATCTTCCAGCCAAACGTAGGGTAGACTGTCTGGCATTTCTCATCTGAAGTCGATAGCAACTATATTCAAGACAAGAAACTTTTTGGTTGCTTTCACCGTGGATCAGCACATTATATATATATATATATATATATATATATATATATATATATATATATTATACCAATATAAATCTTATTACTTTAGAGTTTATTTTGAAGATAGATGATATGAATCCCGTAGAACTCGTTACGAGACCCAATACCTTACGCGGAAGCAAGATTGAAAACATCCAAAGAAACAAGGATTCAAGTTGGCAGAAGCAAGGAATAATGACCGCATAGCTATAAAGAGCTAGAAACCATTATTATCAAGGTGGAATATTGACCCGTGGTTATAAAGAACCAGAAACCAATATTATGTCGCTAAGAAAGTTACAAGAATCCACTTGTACAATCCCGAAATTTGCTGTAGAACAGCGAAGAAGAATTAATCTCATCAAATACTCAAAATATCATTATAATTCGTCCCTTCAAATAAGTCAAATTGGTAACCTCTTTATAAGTGCTAAAACGACTCCATTTTCACAAGGAAAAGGTTTCCTACCTAATCTATAATAAGGAAAATTACAAATAAGCATATTCCTAACCATAAAGAACTCTAAAATAATAAAAATATATTAAATCCTAATATTAAAACGTGCATAAATAAATTAGATAACTTGATCTTCAAGTCGACCTCTCGATCACCCTTATAATCTCGCGTAGACAATTGGTTGTGCACGTGCATGAATTTCAAGCTTCATTAGGACACTGTTACACTTCGAATCTCTCTCCGCACAAAACATGAAAGTTGTAGAACTTCCATTTGGATTTCAATAACAATTGGAATCACCATAATTGGACATTATATGAGAGAGTTATAACCCGAATGGTTAAACTGCCAGAAATAGGCGAGAATCTCGGATGCATGGAATTTGACTTGTCCAACGGATTCTTATATTTCTTTTCTTCCAATTCCAAACCACTGACATCTCAAATATTTGATTCAAGCCTTTCTTCTCCAAAGAAAACTTGAATAGCCTCTTTAAACTTGTAGCTTGCGCTTCTTCCAATTATTCATCTTTGAGCTTGCTAGGACCGTATCACACTCCCCCTCTTTAAAACGATTCGTCCTCGAATCCGGACAAATATAACAAGGACTATAAACAAAATCTATCTCATGATGGATCTCTCTATTCTTTGGAAAACTTACACATCTCTGCACCACATCGTAGAACACACCATCTTGCAGTTATTGAAGTGCATATGAACATGGATATTTTGTAGCTCGAAGTCCCAATGCGTTCAACTTCTGTATAGAGAATGATTGAAGCATGTCTCTAGGCACCGCCATCTCATCAACATTCACACTGAGAGTCTGCACTTTGGTCAACTCGGCATTAACTTCAATGCATGGCTGGATTATATCATTCTCCACCTCTTCAAAAAGATTCGTCCTCAAATCCGAACCTTCTTTTTCTTCCCCATCGACCTCGACCTAACATTCTCTGTTACTTCTTTCTAAACTTGTGCATCAATAATTCCTAGATCTGTTTGGGTGTTCTCATTCTTATAAGCTTGGCGAGTATCTTCCTTCCCAACTAACGATAAAGAATCACCCATTCTCTTCAATTGCTCGTAGTCACCTTTGTCTCGTAGAATTTCCTCTGCTTTGAGATTTTGTAATGGTTCTCTCGTTTGGATCGTTGAAGATATCCTATGTGATTCCCAAATCGATGAACTCCTTTCTTCTAACTTAGTAACCTGCCTCAAGCTTTGCATCTTCAATTCCCTATAATAATGGGAAGGAACGAACTTCATTCTCATAGCTACCTTCATGGAATCCCAATCTTCAATTGGTGGTTCGCTACAACGCTGCCTAGTTAAGACAAATTGGTCCCACCAACTAATTCCATAGTCAATGAAGGCTTCGACGATGAGCTTCACTTTCTTCTTTTCGGAATAGTAATCACAATCGAATACGTGTTCAATCTTTCTTTCCCATTGAATGTACTCCTCGGGATCACTCTTACCTTGAAAGGGTAATATAATCAATTTCATTGAGCAACGGTTTTGATCAACGCCATCTCTTTCTCGACCAAAATATCCTCGGCCTGATCTATCCAATCCAGACCCTCGTCCCATACTCACCCTCCTTGATTTTGTAGCGTACACGCCAAAATTTCCATCACGAGCTACCTCTTTATCAGGATAAGGTATAACTGGTTGGTGAACATCACGTCGTACGTATGGCCCTCGAACATGTTGATCTTTGCATAGTTCCTTTAGTTGGGTAACAATTCCTTCCGTCCATCTCGGAGTTCCTGGAAGTGTTTATACATAGGCGACATCCTAAGCTGCTCAATTATTTCTCCTTATAACAGGCCTTCTCGGACATAATCAAAACCCTTTCTTTTTTTTTTTACACTAACAAACCCTAACTTGGGCTGAAATGAACTCTAAAAAAGGACAAAATTCGTTTTTGTTTTCTTATTTTTTTTTTTTGACACGAACAAACCCTAACTTGGCGGGAAAGAAATCTAAAAACAATTAAAAATTCGAATTATTTTGTATTTGTTTTTTACGAAGACTCTAAATAACACAACTCAAGAAAAGATGAGATATACTAGAAGACACAACAAAAAATAAAGATAGGTGAAACCTGTTTTGGATGTTGGCTCTGATTAACAACTGATACGAACCCCGTAGAACTCGTTACAAGACTCAATACCTTATGCGGAAGCAAGATCAAAAACATCCAAAGATCCTCGAATCCGGACAAATATAACAAGGAGAATAAACAAATCGATCTCATGATCGATCTCTCTATTCTGTAGCAAACTTACACATCTGCGCACCACATCGCAGAACACACCATCTTGCAGCCATGGAAGTGTATATGAACATGGATATTCTGTAGCTCAAAGTCCCAATGCGTTCAACCTTTGTATAGAGAATCATTGAAGCATCTCTCTAGGCACCGCCATCTCATCGACATTCACACTGAGAGTCTACACTTTGGTCAGCTCGGCATTAACTTCAATGCATGGCTGGATCATATCAGTAGATGATAGTTAATCTTTTATTAAATACACACCTTTTTGTTCTTGTGAAAGAGCATCTTCAACAGAAGTGAATCTCTCTTGCACAGTTGTAGAAGGACTATTGCTCCCTAAAGTTTAATAAAAATATTATATACTGATGTATATATTAACAAAGATTTCTGAAATGAACACACTATTTATGCTAACCGCATAAAACTACATTTGAAGAGATTTCCAATGATATACTATAAGCACATTTATATGTAAAAAATATTTAAAAATAAATTCTTTTATTTTAAGTTAAGCATTAGATACCTAAAGTAGTTTCAAATTTTAAATTAGTTTTCATCTAATTTTTATCCCGTAAATTCCACAAATATGAAAAATGTAATAACATAAACTCTAACTAATTAGTATTTACTAATACAAGTAATAATATTTATATTATGGTATATTAAAAGTATGATACTCTTTTCATATATTATAATTTATTTCGAAAGTAGAAGTTTATTTCCTTCAATTCTTAAATTAAATGTATTTCATACAATACTCATAATAAAGTTTGTCAGTGGCATATGATAAACAACTAAGTGAACGTTATTAGGTTAATTAGGATTATTAAGAAATAACACACACACACACACACACACACACACACACACATATATATATATATATATATATATATATATATATATATATAATAAGTAAATAAATGATAATGTATATTAATTATTTTTCGTATATAATTTTAATGTCAATGACCAGTTAGTATACTAGAAAAGATGTTAAATGTTGTATTTTTTGTTAAGGTTACATTTCAAGAGTTTTTCAATAATCATATGTATATAAATAAGTAATCACATAAAAATGACGTTGCATTTTTAAATTGAGAGCTCCGCATTTAATGTATTATTAATCTTTAAATGTAATAATTAGCCTTATTATATACTCCATCCGCCCTATATTAGATGTCGTTTTGGGTGGTTGTGCATATTAAGAAACTCAATAAATATGCATATATTATACCAAAAATAACATAGTAAATACTAAAATATCCTTGTCACTAACTATTTTTCCATTAACTAATTAAGAGTGATAAGGGGCAAATTTGATTAAAAAAAATGCAATAAACGCTTTAGTGGAACTATAAATGACAAATAATTTGGGGAAAAGAACACCCAAAAAAGACAATAATATGGGACAGATGGAATACTTGATAATTAGTTTTATTATTTACTTAGGTTAATTTTATAAATATTATGTTGTAACTCAAACATCAGTATTAATAAAAGAATTTATGAAAATAAAGAAAAAAGTTAAGTAATAGACGTGGATGATCAAAACTATTTTAAATTTGTGGCAAAGAAAGAAAGTAAATATAAAGGTATACGTATAATTCTACCGAAGAGATGATGCATAATTTTTAAAAGTAGAGGCAGTCTACCTGTAAATATACCAAATATCAGTGCCCTGATGTAGTAAATGTACATTTTATATAAGGAAATTGTCGGTAAGTTTGACCAGAATGATCACAACATACGATTAACACGAAAAATTAGTTTTTCAAACAATAATTATGCAAATGAATTCAAGAGAATGAAAATGATCAACTATCACAACAAAATAAGAGAAATTTTAATGTGAGCATTTTCCATGGATGAATTAATATATAACAATTTATTTTAGTTGTTTTCTTGTGGTATTGTATTCTTATTGGTTTCAAGTTTAGAATAATTTTATTTCATCATACATTTTGGTACATAAGTAGAACTTGAATTTGGTACTAAGTCTAATTTTATTTAAGGGGCTATTAGTGAAAACCCCCCTCTAACATTATTTTAATCAGGATGGGTCCAACTCCTTTTCCTTTATTAGTGAGAGACTCATCCTTTTTTTATTCTCCAATTTACCATTTCTCTATTCACTACCTATTATACACTACTTTGATGCACTTTTTAGTTTTTATATTTTAATTTTAATTTTTTTTAATTTATTTCTTATTTAAAAAATTACTTTTTTAACTTTTTATTATATTTTTAAAAAATATTTTTTTACTATATTTTTTTTGTCTTCAGTTAAAACAACTGTATTTCAACAACACGATTGTTATTACAACAATTATAATTAAAACAACTATATATCTCCAACAACTCTTATTTATCGATATCAACTATTTTTTAAATCAACTAAAAAGTAATAAAAACAACTATATTGCTGTACGAAAACATCTATATTGATGTACGAAAACATCTACATAACTGTAAATAACACCAACACGATTTCAACAAAAACGAACATCCATTATACTATTGATTGAACACAAAATTAGTCTTCAATATAAGAATTCAACCAAAAACTCCAAGTAAGAAAACTAAGATTCGAGAATTGAGTTAAAAAAAAATCGGAGAAGAAGAACAACAGCAACAATAAAACAATGTTGGCGGTGGTCTCTATTGAAATCTCATACGCAATATCAACCCTAGCATCACTGCATAGTCTCATCATTCTCCCTAGCGAAAACCCTAATGCTATCCTTAACGAGAGAACTCCAGGTGTGAAGACCACCTTCTTTCCGCGGCATTGGAGGGACGAACACCATTGGGAAAATAGAGTAGATAGGGCGAAATAGAGATTAAGAGAATGGTTGGTACAAGGGCGATATGGAGCGCAACGACGGCGGCGTAGAGATGGCAGAGGTTTGGAAGCGGCGGTTTATAGAGAGAAAAGAGACAGCGGAATAGGAGAAATAGAGAAAACGTCAAATATATTTGGTTATTTTAGATATAAAATAAAAGGGCAAATTAAGTATATTATTCATGTCAAATACAATATTAATTAAAAAACTAGTTAATATTAGGTGGGATCCCACTAATAATGAAAAGAAGGTTATATCGACCTTAATATAAGTAAATGAGTTGGAGGATTTTTCACTAATTATCCCTTTTTTTTTAAATATCTTTTTTTTGTAAAATATAGTATGTAACTTTTATTAATTAATCATAAGTTATATATTAAGTAAAATCATACGTAATGACGTGCAACACACGTGATACTTGCTAGTTATATAAAATGTGTTGAAATCGCATAAATAACTCCAAGTGTCCATTCGCCCAAAATCGCCTCAACTATGCTGAATGTCGCACAAAATCACCCCAAAATGCAAGGTATATTTTTTCATTTATACTTGCATATACAATTTCAAATCCTTTTATCTCTTATTTTAGTGAATATTGTACTACCCTTGTTTATCAGTTTCAATATGGAAAATGTGATCAATATCTGTTTTTAGTGTTGAGTACTAATGATTTTTATATTTGTGGAGTGTAAGTGGGATTTTGTTTCAAGGTTTAGTACATGAAACTCTATGGTACTATTTTGTTCATAGACATGGAATGTGTGTTGCTAAAATTGTTTATTTTATTTTCTTTTGTGAAAAGTTCAATTATTCATCTTCTTTTAGAAAAAAAAGAGGACATCTTTGAACAAAGTTGAGAATTAAGAGCAATGAAGAGAAAAACTAAAAAAACCAGTAACTCGGAAATTTACGTTTGAATTATTTTCAGGGCAAAAAAAAAAAAGAAAGGGAAATTTACTTTTTAACTTGGAATGATTCGCTGGGAAAAAAATTAAATTAAAACAAAAGTTAAGAACAATGAAATATTGTTCGGAGTTGGGAGCTTCAAGTTGAACAAGAGAATAGGTTCATGAAGTGGATGTTGATGTTACAAGGTAGACTTATCATATACACCATATTAAAATCATTGTATATGAATTTATGAGGCACCATGTAACCATCAGAAGATATAATAACTCGGTTAAAAAAATATGTAACTGTCTAGGCATAGAAGATTTATGAAATCGGTAGCTTTTATACGTAATGTACTATTACCTGACAACAAGCTACTGATATAAACCTTGCCAACATGTGATAAACCCCAATATCAATAATTTGATATCAAACC
The DNA here is from genome assembly GCF_056151865.1 of Erythranthe guttata. Classification (NCBI taxonomy): domain Eukaryota; kingdom Viridiplantae; phylum Streptophyta; class Magnoliopsida; order Lamiales; family Phrymaceae; genus Erythranthe; species Erythranthe guttata. Next base: position 8,010,091 of record NC_142539.1, on the reverse strand, counting down.
CGGATAGTCCACTAGAGGTTTCGATGAAGGGGGAACCTTGACCCTTTTTCTGTGAAGGGGAAAGAACGTTGGTATATGAAGACGCCACAAACAATTGTGAAAGATTGTTGGATCTGCCTTGGGCTGAGAAGTGGAAGTCGTTTCGTTCCTTGTAGAACTCGGTCTCCATGGGGTGTTGATGTTTGGGTGGTGCGTATAATGGCGCCTCTCCTCTTGAGTTGATTCTCGATTTTGATAGCCATGTGTACCATCTCCTCGAACTCGACATAGTGATGAAGCTCCACCATGTTTGCAATCTCCTTGTTGAGTCCCGCCAAAAACCGAGCCATGGCTGCTTCTCGATCCTCCTCAATATTTGATGTCATCAACATCATCTCCATCTCCTTAAAATAGTCCTCCACACTCCGACTACCTTGTTTCAAAGTTTGCAACTTTTGGTACAATTCTCTATAATAGAAATTTGGAACAAATCTCTTCTTCATAACATGCTTTATCTCTTGCTATGTAGTAATTGGTGGTTCTCGATTTCTTCTCTTACTCAACATGAATTGATCCCACCAAATTGCAGCATAGTCTGTAAATTAATTGTCGCCAATTTGACTTTCTTATTGTAGTTGTGACATTCCATTATCAAACCTATCTTTCTCTCCCACTCAATGTATGCATCGGGATCGTTCTTTCCTTGAAAGGATAAACTATTCACCTTTTATTGCTCAAGTTGTTGCCCACTGTATCTAGATATCAGCCTCTTTGCCGATGTCCCATCCCAAAATATGGCCTTCATCATCATGCTCTTCATAGTACTCTTCGTCATTCCTAGGCATGAACCGTCCTTTTCTCGGTACCATTGGAGATGCGCGATTTTGTTCTTGTTGGGAAACCTCAAGATTTGTTAACCTCGCACCGATTCGTTTGAGTTCTTCTAAGACGACATCTATATTATCCTCTTCGGAATGCGTTGACTCTTTAGTCATGATTTCTTGCAAAACAAAAGTTAGCACATAAAAAGACAGAAAACACACACACACACACATATATATATATATATATATATATATATATATATATATATATATATATATATATATATATATATATATATATATATATATATATATATATATATATATATATATATTAACGTGACCTCTAACTTCAACTCTCTTGCTCTAATTTGAGCTCGAAATTAATTCCGTTAAGTTCATCAAAATTAGCCCATGCCTGCTCGTTCATATCCATCACTTGAATGCTCATAATAAACTGTCTTTCTCTCATCTTGGAATTTCGAATTCTTCATAAATTCTTCTACAAATGTATTGAGAGCTTTAGCTTGACTTCTTGTGATAGGTCCACTCGGCACTTGGACTTCGTCTTTCTTTGTGCTCTTGGATGGACATCCATCAATGGCGCAAACCGGTGGCAAAAAAAAAAATTGAAAAAAGAAAAAAGTCAAAATTGGATTTTTGTGGTCAAAATTGATTAAATCATTCACAATGGACCTTGAATTGAATAACAAATGCAATTTCATTTTCTATTGGGTTTTTTTTTTAGGGATGCAAAATAAAAAATTAAAATTTTATTTTGTTCAACCTCCAACCTAATTTCGAATACACAAAATGTGAAAAATAAAATCTCACTGGATCATTGAAAAATACTACATTTTCATAATAAAATAAAAAAACTTTTATCACTAAATTATTCGATTGATGGATCTTTTGTTGTAACTGTTGGAAATATTATGTAAAAATATTTGAAAGAAAATATGATTTTCAGATAACTTGATAACGAAATAGCTGAAGGTTTATTTTTTTTTTTTTGTGTTAAATAGTTTTTTTGTGATAAAAAATATAATTTTTAAATATATTGATGAAAGTATTTTTATTTTTGCACTTTATAGATTCAAAATTATTGATCAATAAAAATACCACTAAAAATATTAAATTACCTTTATTAGCTTTAAAAATTCAATTGGGTTGTGTATTATGCATGATTTATTGTGTTTCGAGGGTGCAAAATGCTATTAATTTATTTTGAGGGTGCAAATTGCCAAAATGGTATATTTTAAGGGTGTAATGGGGAACTAAGCCTTAAGTTCAATGACCAAAATTGTATTTTTCCTAAAACTTATTGTGGTCCATGTAATCGAGGTCTAACACTCACATTTTCAACACTCATCCATACACATACATGTGCACAAAACCTCACATGAAATTGACTATTATAATCTCATATCAGTCGATTAATTTATTCATATAAATTAATTGACGGCCAAATGGTATTTTACAACATTTCCTTTTATTAAATCTTATGATTGTACGATTTTGGGACGTAGATGAATCAAATGATTCATTCGCAATATGGATGAATGACACAAAATGCTAACCTAGTGAATCAATAGTGCAATTTATGTGAAATACTAAATCGATCTAACGAATCATAGAAAATAAGTTAGTTATAAATGATCAAACATGATGTGCACTTGATAAAATTTAAAAATAATAAGAAAAACAAAATATTAATCTACACCAATTAATTCTTCAATAAGTTATATTTGCAACTTGGTATTATATTATTGTAAGATGTGGTACTGATATTATATGTAACTATTGCATTGAAAATTATGAGTCACTATCAATCTCACTAAAAGTTGGATCTAGAAAATAATACAACAAAAGAAATATATGCATCGAGCTACTATTTGGTGATTGGGTTGTCGTAAGCATAAGAAAATATGTTGAATTCTTCACTATCCATCTCATTATCTTCTTCGCCCATGTTCTCTGTTGGAACGTTTGTTCAAAATTAAGTCGAGATAAATGGGCTTAATTTTTGCCGATAAAAAATGAACATTATTGTTAAAACTGGAAACATATGTCACATACCTTCTATTGTATTTTTTTCTTCACTAGAAATATCATTGTTTGTAGAGCTTTCTGTTGTAACAGCGCCATGAGATTCATAGTAGTTACAATACGATTAACGAAGAAATGATGTTACAATTTCTTCATTTTCAATCGTCTCCTTAAAAGAAGCATCTGATTCCTCTAAATGAGCACTAAAATGCACACATTATGTATGCATTTTGAGAGGTGAATAATTAATTAATGTATTTACCTTTTCAAGTCGTTCAAGATCTTCTCTCCTACAACTCTACAATATAAAAAGTGCAACCTCCTTCAACGAACCAAAGTTGCAACTAACTTCCCCATGAATATAATATTGTTACACAATGTTTTTGGCAAAAAACAAATATTAGTATGACATACATATTTTAATTAGAATATGTTAATAAAATATTGTGACATATACCTTAGCATTGCTTTCGATTCATTTTGTTTTTTCTCTTGCACTACCCAACCCTCCAACTGTTCTTGCAACGATAAGTTATACTTCGGTCGAACTGAGGGATTTGATATTTCGTCAAGAGGTATCAAAACGCCGTGTTTTTGGATTGGAAGCCTTTTCACTCCTAAAGCCGACCTTTCTTCTTTCCGGGAAGGAAATAAGTGATACATATCCCTTTTACTTGTTTCATTCAATGTTACATTTGTAAGGAAAGTCAATCAAAAATAGTCTTCAAAAAATATGCAGTCTGCATATTTGTGTTTATAATTCTTAGGCATTATGATCATTAAAAGAAACTTATCAAAAAAAATGTTATGATCATTAGAAGCGTAAATATGTATGGTTACATATATGGGCATGAGTTGCACATTTTATGTGTCGTCTTAGCGCAATAATTGTGGCAATAGTAACAATAATCTCTTATATGGTAATGATTTTTGAGTTAATTCAAAAGTGGTTCGAGAAAATTTAAATAATAATCATACGTAGAAATTCTTATGAAATATCAAGGTTGTAAAAGGCGGCGGGAATCGGGCCGGAGGCGATTAGGCACCGCCTCACGATTAATCGACACGGCGGTGATTAATCGGCGATAAATCACTTTTTCAAATTTAATGTAATATATTTCTAGATATTAATTGTAAATACTCAAAAAATATATAAAAATATATTTAAACATGTTTATGTTGGGAATCGGACACGTGTACGCAGCTGAAAACAAAAATTTTATGCGATTTAAACAAATTTAAAACACATAAACACATGCCCGATAATTGAAAACAATTAATTGCGTACCTTTACGCTTCCAGCGAAATTAAAAACAATATACATGCTTAATTACTTAATCAAAATTTAAATCAATTAACATGCTCGTGTTTAAATCAAATAACATGCTCGCAGTAAATGAAATGTGCTACTAAAACGAACATGCGTAATTTTAATCTAATTAAATCATAATCAAACGAATACCGGATTCGAGAATACCTCTTGAAGCGCGAGGTAGGCGCACGAAACGAAGCAAGATTGCCACGGAAACCAATCCGTGCAATCCGGGAGCGGCGATGGTGAAGCAGCGGCAGCGATGGTGCAAGCTACGGCAGCGCGTGATGATCACGCGCTGTCTTCGGGCGGCGCGTGGGAGCGCGTGCGTCGTCGGCTCGGGGGCTGCTCCTCGATTCTTCGATCTTCCTCCTCTCGGATTTCACCTCGTATACATCGATCTCTAAAACATGGCACTAGAGACGCAATAGTTAGAATAAACGGAAAGAATAAAAAGGAAAAAGATCTACAACGATTAATCGGCCAAGGGGAGGCCGGTTCCGGCGAACGAACTGCTGTGTTGGCCGCGGGGGGGAGAACGGCCGATAGAGGGAGCGGCTAGGGTTAGGTTTCGAGTTGTATATCTTGTGCAAGACCAATAATTCAAGTATTTATAGTGTCTTGCATAAAACCCTAACGGGCTTAAGTTGGACAGGGCCCAACAGCTTAAGTTCGTTAGTTCTTTTACTTGCTCGTCTCACTCAATTTGATGATCGGAAAATTGTAACAATTACATTTTCGGAATCATTTTAATGTCCTCGTCATTACGAACTTTCTAAAAGTGGAAACCCGACTACAATGCACAGACCTCCGACTAGATTTCGGACTGCACGAACACTGGCCCTTGGGGTGGTCCTCGGTGGAACCCAAGGACAGGTCACGATACAGCTGGTCCTCTAGTGAAGTCACGGTGATGTCTAGGTCAGAAGGACTAATGGTGTACAACTATACCACAAATATTCCTACTCGATTATTGGGAACCACTTAGAGATTTCTAGGGTGAGGGAGTTCAGTGAACTCGACAACTTACGAGCACCCACTTATGCATGCCGATATCACAATATCGTTTACTGATGAGATGCAATACACATACACTTAGTGCTAGTCTCTTAATGGGAAAGGCCGATATCCTCATTGGCGGCGTAACCCTTCGACTAGGAACACGTTTAACAGTTATAATACTTAAGTAAATATCTCACGATCCTAACGATCAATTATTAGTACTTGTAATAACTGTAAGGACTATATCTATGCTTGTGGCAAACGGACAAAGATATAGAATGCCAAGGTGTTTTATCATTAATACGAAAAAGGTTTGTTTATTACCATAATAAATATGAAAGACCACATCCATAAGTTGGCTTGTTGGTCACCTACTCTAACAATCTCCCACTTAACCTAAAGCCAACTACCCACGAATCGTAATCCCATCGACTCTCGATGTTTCTCGTGGACCGATCTCGGTAAAGGCTTGGTGAAGGGGTTTGCAACGTTCACTTCCGAGGTGACTCGTTCTACTTTAACTTCACCTCTATCAATGATCTCTCGGATCACATGATACTTCCTCAGAATATGCTTCGACTTCTGATGAGATCTCGGCTCTTTAGCTTGCGCCACGACTCCGGTGTTATCACAGTACAACAGTACTGGATCATTAGCATTAGGAATGACACCCAACTCATGGATGAACTTCCTTATCCAATTCTCTTCTTTTGCAGCTTCGGACGCTGCAATGTATTCTGCTTCGGTAGTGGAATCAGGCGTCGTGCTTTGCTTGGAACTCTTCCAACATACGGCACCACCATTAAGCGTGAATATAAATCCCGAGTTCGACTTTGAGTCGTCCACATCCGATTGAAAACTAGAGTCGGTGAAGCCCTCTAATTTCAACTCGGCACCCCCATAAACCAAAAATATATCCTTAGTTCTTCGTAAGTACTTGAGGATATCTTTCACGACCTTCCAGTGAGCTGGGCCGGAGTTAGACTGATATCGGCTTATGACACTCACTACATACGCAATATCGGGTCTCGTACATAGCATGCCATACATTATGCTTCATATCGCAGAAGCGTAAGGTGTCCTTTTCATCTCCTCGATTTAACTAGGTGTTTGCGGACACATAGATTTCGAGAGACGAACCCCATGGGACATTGGCAAGAATCCCTTCTTGGATTCTTCCATGCCAAACCTTTTCATAACGGTGTCTATGTACCGGCTTTGGGATAAGCCAATCATCTTTCTTGCTCTATCTCTATAGATGCGTATTACCAATACACACTACAACAAAACTAAGTTTTAATAGCAGATTAACATAGCGTTTTCCCACTAAGTGCTATTGTTGCACTTTTGATCACTTTGGATATTTTAAACTAATAAAAAAAACGCTATAGCATTAGTTGGTTCATTTAGAAGACGGGTTCCTTTATAAAATTAAACTTGTAAAATAAAGTCCTAGATCTTACCCTTAAAACAAAAATCCTAACCCCTAACCCTCGCTCGCCTCCATCGTTCAACATTCCATTGTCGAAGATACAAACCGTTCTCTGTCAAACTTTAATCCATCGGCGTCAATTAGCTGCCTCTCTCGTTTCCAGCCATGGTAGGTACCAATTGCTCTATGGTTTTATCATTGTAGGTAATTGAACCTAATCTTAGTTTTTTTTTCTTTCTCAAAGGCCGATAATATCTCTCAATTAATTTTTTCTTTAGTTTTGATTTTAGGTGATTTAATCTATCGGGTAAAATAGGGGTTGTAGGATACATTTTATCATTTTGAGATCTACTCTAGGATTGTTCTTTATCATATATTTTTTTTCTTGTATTTTGTTCTGTTAAGTGTTAATACACAAATTCATCAATTCAAGTTATGATTTTTATGCTTGTTGACGGCCATTACATATCTTACTGTAAAATACATAGGTCACAGGCTTCTGCAAGTATGGTGGTATATACTAAATTTTGATTCCAAGATAAGCTGAACTTGAGAAACAATTTAGAATCAATTCTTCATGGAAAAAGACAGATAAAAACGACAATGAAACAACTTCAGTTGAGGATATGCTAAGGATGGATTTAGTATTATTAGTAGGTAATTTGTTTTTTTAAAGAATGACAATGAAAGTCTTAATTGCATAGACTGTTGTGGGATTGGTTTATTATGAATTTTCATACATGGATAATATATATTTAGTATCCAGCTAATATTCTTTTGCAGTTTTAAGTGCATATGTGGAGACGACTAATATCCGACTAACATTGTCTCACTTATTTTTCCTGGTATACATATTCAAATATAATCATTTTGCCAATAATTGGACGTCATTATCTTGTTTCCTCATTATGCACTGGTATTATGTGTTTGTAGGTTATAACCTGAAAAATGCTTCTTCTTTTTTTTTTTTTTTTTTTTTTCTCTTTGCTCTTTGATTACACTTTTTAGATTTGATTTCTTCATCCACCCTTTTAGCAATCTTACCCATAATAAAGGTAATTCAGTATTTTACTCTAGGACTAGTCGTGGGTTCTACTGGAAGTTTATTGATTGTAGTTTTTCGGAGCTACGGGCATGAATAAGTGCTTACAGTTCAGATTTCTACCTTTTTCTTAGTTGTCTTGTCATTATTTTATTTGTTTTGCCTTCGACTTAAATTGTTGTTTATAGATTATGTAACAGTTCCAACTTCGTTGGATGGTGTAGATTATGAGGATTTGTTTTGGCTTGTTGATGCTAGATTTGAATAATTATTCTTAAACAACTATAAATATTGTGTTGAGTTGAGGAAGAGTTTAAATGATAATCAACATTTCTATATCGATCAATATTTTCCTTTCATTAGACTCTATATAAGATTGTTCGCTTATTATCTATGTTATATAATGCTAGTCGTTTTTTGAACTGTGCAGAACTTTACAAAATGGTTTACGAGCCTAAACTGATGGATTTAGATACAAACCTTCCTGCTTTCATGATCGCTAAAAAGTGTTCTTCAGGTGCTATATTGTATGACAAAACATAAGTTCCTTTTTTTGTTGCTTGCAATGGTGTCCGACTGATAACCAATGCAGTAGACATAATCATCAAATATGCATGTCTACAACATGATATATATGGTGGCTTCTCGATAAAAATGAAGCGTGTAGTTTTTCCTATTATTATTTCTTACTATTTACTTAAATATATATTACTTTCAGGTAAATGTCAGTGGACTATTTGAACCATTCACTTGGATAATTATAAGAGAGGAGGTGCAGACTATGCAGACGATAAAGAGAAGATCCAAATAATTGGAGTGGTGATAATAGCTAGTTTGGTAGTGCAGACTATATACATATTTATTGAGATTGCAACTTTATCTTTTTATTATGTAAGAATATTAGAAGATAGATTTAGCTTTTAGAGTTCTTAGATGAACTTTTTGCAAATATATAAGTAATGCTTGTTTATTGATATTTGTGTATTTGTAATTGTTCTTATCGTATTGAAGAATTTTATCAATGAAACCAATTATAGCAATCACTAAAATAATAATTTTGAAGTGTTAAGATAGGTTAACTCAAACAAAAGTGCTATAAAATAGTAGATATGAAACAATAGCGTTTAACCAACCCAATTAGTAATGAAATAATAGCACCAAGAAACTGCCACAATAGATAATGAAACAATAGCACAAATAAATTGCTACAAGAGGTAAAACATGGCGTGAAAAAACTGCTATAAATGACACAACAATAGCAACAAACAAACGCTATATATACAAGTTAAAAGATAGCGCTTTTAAAACGCCATAAAAAAGCTCGGACCTATTATAGCTCCGGCAGACATAGCATTTTCAAAAACGCTATCGTAGCCTATGATAGCGTTTTTCGAGCGCTATGGATGACCTTTTGTGGTGTAGTGCATAAGATGCTTCTCCCAAATCCTTCATTGAGAAACGTGTGGACAACCATGCTTTCGTTTGTTGCAACATTCCTACGTCATTCCCAATGAGTAGAATGTCATCAACGTAAAGCACTAAAAATATCACTGCCCTCCCACTAACCTTCTTGTATACACAAGGTTCCTCCGGATTCTTCTCAAAATCAAACTCTTTAATAGTTGAGTCGAACCTAATGTTCCAACTTCGGGATGCTTGTTTCAATCCATAAATGGATCGATGGAGATTGCAAACCTTTTGCTCACTTCCAGAAGATATGAAGCATTCCGGCTGCGCAATGGAAATTTCTTCCTCAATGTCTCCATTAAGGAAGGCGGTCTTCACATCCATTTTCCATATCTCGTAGTCGTACCATGCAGCTATGGCCAGCAAAATCCTAATAGACTTCAGCATCGCGACTGGCGAAAAGGTTTCCTCATAGTCAACACCTTGCCTTTGAGTATATCATTTTTGCTACCAATCTACCTTTATAGGTCGATACCTTTCCATCCACTCCAATTTTCTTCTTATAGATCCACTTGCAGCCTATGGGAACAATTTCTTTAGGTGGATCTACCAAGGTCCACACCTTGTTGGAGCACATGGAGTCCATTTCGGATTTCATGGCATTTAACCAATGTCCCATGTCCGCATTCGATACGGCCTCATTGTATGTTCTTGGATCTTGTCCAAGATCAACATGATCTTCATCATTTTCGAGGAGGTAACCTATCCGGCATTTTCCGAACTCTTTCGGATCTACATACCGTAGGTTCAGGAGGTATATTAGTGGATTGTTGTATTGGTTTGATTACTTGTTCTTGCATTTGAACTTCACTTTGCGGTTCTTGAATTACTTCAAGTTCTATCATGCTGCCTTTTCTATCGGATAGAAACTCCCTTTCCAAAAAGGTGGCATTTCTCGAAACAAACATCTTTGCTTCCTTGAAATAATAGAATTCGTATCCCATTGAGTCTTCGGGATACCCCACAAAATAGCACAAGTCGGATTTACTATCCAACTTGTCTTCCACTAATCGCTTCACATAAGCGGGACAACTCCATATCCTAATATGTTTGTAGCTGGGTTTCCGGGAATGCCAAAGTTCATAAGATGTGGATTTAACTGCTTTGGTGTTAACTCTATTCAGCAAATATGCGGCAGTGCGAAGTGCATGACCCCACAAGTATGCCGGTAAGTTCGTGAACCCCATCATTGATCGAACCATATCTAATAAAGTTATATTCCGACGTTCGGAAACTCCATTGAGTTGAGGAGTTTCAGGTGGAGTCCATTGAGATTGTATTCCATTCTCTTTTAGATAGTCAATGAACTCAATGCTCAAGTATTCTCCACCATGATCGGATTGCAGTTTCTTAATACTTCGTCCGAGTTGCTTCTCTACTTCGTGTCTAAAATCTTTGAACTTTTCAAATGTTTCGGACTTGTACTTCATCAAGTACACATACCCATACCTAGAATAATCGTCGGTAAAGGTAGCGAAGTAGTTGTATCCACCCTTCGCACTAACACTTAGTGGACCACATACGTCTGTATGGATCAAATTCAAAAGACCCTCGTCTCGTTCCATTTTCCCTTTGTAGGGTGACTTGGTCACTTTCCCTTTAAGGCAAGATTCACAAGTTTGTAGTGATTTCACGTCCTCCAAAGAGAACAATCCTTCACTAACAAAATCGTTCATCCTTCTTAAAGACACATGATCTAATCTAGCGTGCCAAAATTGTGCGGGGTTTTGATCTATCTCCTTACGTTTTGCTGATATAACATTAATAGGTATTTCATTTGGACTTAGTTCATACAAGTTGTTTAATAGTCGTCCCTTGCAAATCAAATTTTCATTCTTTTGTATAATGCAAATCGAATTTCCAAAAACAAAAGTAAAACCTTCAATATCTAATACAGGAATAGAAATAAGGTTTCTAATGAGAGACGGAACAAATAAACAATCGTTCAAAACAAGAGGAAAACTGGAATCCAAAACATTTAAGTAAATAGTGCCAATGGCTTCAGCAGTAACTCTTGCTCCATTCCCCATCCTTAGGTAGGTCTCACCCGCTCTAAGCTTTCTACTTCTTGTCATGAGCTGCAAATCATTACATAAGTGTGAGCCACAGCCCGTATCCAATACCCAAGAAGAAAAATTGATAGACAAATTTACGTCAATGAAATACGTACCCTTTTCTGAACTTTTCTGCTTTAGGTAAGCCTTGCAGTTGCGGCGCTAATGTCTTTTCTTTCCACAATGATGGCAATCATCATCAACTTGCTTGTTGACCTTTGTCTTGGAGCTCCCACTACCTTCACCCACTTCGAACTTGTTGTTTGGAAAGGGAACTCTTTCCTTTGTCTTCTTTTGGGAAGAACTCTTCTTTCCAAAAGTAGCAGCAACGAGAACAGACTTCTCTTTCTTAATGGTAGACTCAAAACTGACCAACATGTTCATTAACTCATCCAAGGGAGGATCTAGTGCGTTCATGTTGAAGTTCACTATGAACGATTCATAGGAACTAGGAAGGGGCAACAGGATCAAATCCAACGAGAGCTCCGCCGGGAGGGAGACATCGAGATTCACTAGCTTTTCAAGGAGATTGATCATTTTGAGAAGGTGCTCGTGGACCGAAGTCCCTTCGCGCAGTCTCACCGTGATCAACTCCTTTGTAGCAGCGTACCTCGATGCTCTAATATTCTCACTATACATACATGCTACCGAGATGAGCCTTTATATCGAAAGCATGTAAGTGAGACTCATATTTCCTCGCAAGCGCGAGCTCCATGGCGGCTATCATATAACACCTAGCATGAGTGTCATCTTTCTTCCATGCTTCATAAGTTTCCTTTTCAGCATCAGTCGCTGTGGTAGGTTTAGTGGCAGAAAGTATGTCGTTAAGAACATAGAGACGCCACTGAACGGTTAGCACGAGCTTAAGACTACGCAACCAATCTAGGTAATTAGGTCCATTGAGTTTATTGTCGAGGATTGACATTATGGGATTCTTAGACATGATTATCTGAGAGGTATAGAGAAGAGGATTATTAGAGATTCGCGTTAAATGATTGTTACAATTAAATGTTTGGCCTTATGTTATTTAATTGTTCTCCCACTAATTTTATCGAGTTCCACTTCCCTCTAGTAGACAAACGAGAAAACTGAGTTTTCTTAATGGGCTTAGGTCCAATAGACAAATATAACCCGTAGTTAATCTAGCCCGATTATATTTGCCCAAAGGTAGACCACAATCAATCATATCCACAATATGACTCTAAATTAATTTTCCTCACACTTGATAATAACCTAAGTTAATCTCGCTAATTCAAAATCGTCGTGTGTCAAGTCTAACTTACCATTCAAAGATGCTCATAGAACTTGATTATGCCAAACTAATGCAGTCCCTAGTTAATCTAGCCGACCACGTTAATCTAGCATAACCCTTTTCTATGGCTACCTTCATCGTTATGTCAATTGAATTACAACTAACTTTGCCATAGCACTCCCCGCTAACACGGCTTACTGCACTACAGTAAAGGGCTACACATAATTAAACCGTTGCCAGAAGGAAAGAAAAAATCAACAAATTGGTTTTTCTTTATAGCTTGAAATAATTCTTAATTAGATTAAGAATGAGGGATTTTTTTTTTTATTAAAAAGTTTTATCTCATCAGAAGGTTCGGATTGCTCTATGTGATTCCTACATCTATGTTCTCTAAAGGTATATGAAAACGCATATTGTCCTAAGAGGAACATACGACATAACTATATAATTAATTACATTAATTAATTATCGGGTTTTTCAAAATAATTATAGAACCTCAACTAGCATAAATCATTCAAATAATGTTGAGGTACTATTAATTAAGTTGAAGTATAATCAATATTATATTTGTGTTCTATTAATTGAAATCAATTTAACAATTTAAATTATTTAATTAATCTAACACCTATTTACTAAAATAGATGATTGTTGACTCGATTATCTAACTGGGATTAATTGAAAATAATTTTCCGAAAATTAAAATCAATTTGTTTTAAGTTTAATTTTAGAAATCTAAAATATTTTTTTTGTTTTTTTTTCAGCGAACCGGTTCGGACTGAAACGGTCCGGTTCTGCCTGGTCCAGTTGACCAAATCAGTGGGCCGGGTCAGTCGGACCGAGAACCGGTCTGACCGACCCGAATCCACGTGGATTCGGTCATTGTATCGTGCATAACCATCGAACCGGCCGGTTCGACCGGTTCGGTCCGAATAATTAAAAACCGATGTTTTAAAACTAATTTCAGATCCGATTTTCCAATTTTAAACAATTTCAAAGATGGAAAAATTCTAAACAATATTTTAAAAATATTTTAAACTTACGTAAACTTCCAATTACATAATAAAACAATCGCTACTTTAATAAATCGAACATGCATAAAATAATAGCATATTAAAAACGACGCAATTAATTGCGCAACGAGCTCTGATACCACTGTTGGGAATTGGACACGTGTACACTGCGAAAAACAAAACTTTTATGCGATTTAAACAAATTTAAAACACATAAACACATGCCCGATAATTGAAAACAATTAATTGCTTACCTTTGCGCTTCCAGCGAAATTAAAAACAACATACATGCTTAATTACTTAATCGAAATTTAAATCAATTAGCATGCTCGCGTTTAAATCAAATAACATGCTCTCAATAAATCATGAATTTCATGTAAACATACAAAACATACAAATTCACGAAACGTACTACTAAAACGAACATGCGTAATTTTAATCTAATTAAATCATAATCAAACGAATACCGGATTCGAGAATACCTCTTGAAACGTGTCGTGAGCGCACGAAACGAAGCAAGATTTCCACGGAAACCAATTCGTGCAATCCAGGAGCGGCGACGATGAAGCAGCGGCAGCGACGGTGCAAGCTACGGCGGCGCGTGATGATCACGCGCTGTCTTCGAGCGGCGCGTGGGAGCGCGTGCGTCGTCGGCTCGGGGGCTGCTCCTCGATTCTTCGATCTTCCTCCTCTCAGATTTCACCTCGTATACTTCGATCTACTAAAACGTGGCACTAGACACGCAATAGTTAGAATAAACGGAAAGAATAAAAAGGAAAAAGATCTACCACGATTAATCGGCCAATGGGAGGCCGATTCCGGCGAACGAACAGCGGTGTTGGCCGCGGGGGGGGGGGGGGGGGGGGGGGGGGAGAACTGCCGAGAGAGGGAGCAGCTAGGGTTAGGTTCCGAATTGTATATCTTGTGCAAGACCCATAAATCAAGTATTTATAGTTTCTTGCATAAAACCCTAACGGGCTTAAGTTGGACCGGGCCCAACAACTTAAGTTCGTTAGTTATTTACTTGCTCGTCTCTCTCAATTGGATGATTGGAAAATTGTAACAACTACATTTTCGGAATCATTATAATGTCCTCAACATTATGAGTGCCAATTCTCAATTTCCAACTTTCTAAAAGTGGAAACCTTAATTCAGTGCACTTTCTAAATTTGGAAACTTCCCAATTTAGAAAGTCCACTAAGATGTTCACCTATTCTTTTCCTTTTCTTATTCTCATTCGTAATTCCAAATTACGAGTGTTGGACCCAATCATATTGACTTCATATTGACTTCCAATCATGCAAAGATAAACCATTTTTACCTTTGACTGTTTATTCAAAGATCTCATGTGCACGAGCAGTGTGACCCTCGATGGTTCAGGTGTAAGCTAATCGTGGGCCCACAACCCTTTGTGGTCAAAACTCGTCCCTTAGAGTTACGATTAAGATGAAATCGTTTCACCTTAATCACCCAACGAATCAAGATTGGCGTCTAGAAACTACGCGTCATGATTCCCTAGATACAAATGAAGTGCCTGCAAGAACCTTCTGATATAGTTAGCGTACAGTACGATCCCTTTGATTCATATGTCCCGATCGACCAAGAGGCATTGGTTCATCGAGACCTCCTTGGTAGTTCAATAACTGTGCGATCGTTCTAAGTGTTGTAATCGTTACGTGCATGACTTAGAGAATCCAATTCTCTAATCATCACTTAGTTAGCTCTTGCCAGAGACTTAGAGAGATTACAAACAATAAGAACACACAGGACATCCAAGACTATTCTAGCAATCGAATCCCCGACTACAATGCACATACCTCCCACTAGATTTCGGACTGCACGAACATTGGCCCCTGGGGTGGTCCTCGGTGGAACTCAGGGACAGGTCACGATATAGCTGGTCCTCTAGTGAAGTCACGGTGATGTCTAGATCATAAGGACTAAAGGTGTACAACTATACCACATATATCGCTACTCGATTATTGGGAACCACTTAGAGATTTCTAGGGTGAAGGGGTTCAGTGAACTCGTCAACTTACGAGCACCCACTTATGCATGTCGATATCACAATACCGTTTACTGATGAGAAGCTGTGCACATACACTAAGTGCTAGTCCCTTAATGAGAAAGGCCGATATCCTCATTGGTGGCGTAACCCTTCGACTAGGAACACGTTTAACAGTTATAATACTTATGTAAATATCTCACGATCCTAACGATCAATTACTAGTATTTGTAATAACTGTGAGGAGTATATCTATGCTTGTGACAAAGGGACAAAGATATAGAATGTCAAGGTGTTTTATCATTAATACAAAAAAATGTTTGTTTATTACCATAATAAATATGAAAGACCACAGCCACAAGTTGGCTTGTTGGTCACCTACTCTAACAGTTTATATCCCAATCATTTATATATATATCCTAATCACATAATATAACTTTAATAATAATAAGATTATAATATAATATAAAGGGTAAATAGCACTTAGCCCCCTTGTTGTTTCCACGTTGTGCACTTTACCCCTCTGATATCAATTTGGTCATTTTACCCCTTGTGGTTGACAAGTTGTAACGGGCATCTGATATACCGTTAAAGTTAACAAAAAAATGTTAATATCTTAACTACCCCATTATTTTCCTACTATTTGCAGGTTATATTTCTTTTTATAAATAAATAAAAATTCAATTGGATTAAATTAGAAATAACACCAATTCATAGGACTAAAGTACAATTATTAAAATTGCTTCTTCTCCTCGCCTTGAAATCCCCTTGAACTGTTGTAGACCCTTTCAAAAAAATAAGATTCCAAGAAAACTCAGAAAATTACATCCAAAAAATAGAGGAAAAAGCCCAAAGATTTCATGTCAACAACCATTGTTCGAGTTTTTTTGTCTTCTCGGGCGAACATCTCAGATTCTGATACAATCTCCTGGTAAAAGAAGCAATATATTGATGTAGATGAAACTTCAAGTTCCGTTTTTACATAATAATAATAAAAAAACCAACTCTTACAATAGTTCCCCTTTAATACATTAACTTCTTTACAATAACTAC
This sequence comes from Erythranthe guttata, assembly GCF_056151865.1. Classification (NCBI taxonomy): domain Eukaryota; kingdom Viridiplantae; phylum Streptophyta; class Magnoliopsida; order Lamiales; family Phrymaceae; genus Erythranthe; species Erythranthe guttata. The sequence continues at coordinate 7,993,610 of NC_142539.1, read as the reverse complement.
CCATAATCTAGTAATAACTACTAAACAAAATATAAGTAAATAAATAATAATATTTAATTAAACTTCTCTCGTGCATACTATTCTAGCCATCTGTTAAATAGCGTGGATTGGGTTTTGGCTTGCGAGAGCTACGCCGAATCGTATCAGATTCCTAGGGTTTCGATTCTTCTTTGAAGTCCTCAATTTTGTACGTCGAGAGAATTTGGTGGGGGGTTTGATATTAGACGGTTTCAGAAATATTAGTATTTTGTATTATTGTAGACACAGAGAATATATTAGATTTGAGGATCTTGAATCGGGACATTGAGTTGGGTGATGGAGGGGGTACGTAAATGGGAAGCAGGAATCCCAAGCAGATTATGGCCTCCGAAATTTTCCAGAAAGAAACATGCGTTTTTTTTCATCGGCGGCGGATCGATCAAAATCCTCATCACCCAGATTTTCCATTTTCTTTCATCCGTTTATTTTTCTCTATTTTTACTTTCTTTTTTTTTTTTTTGTATTTTTTATTAGGATGGATAAATCAATCAGCCATTATCTAACTTATTTTGTAACTGATTTTTTTTAGGGATTTTCTTTCTTATTTATTAATTGATTTCTTTTATATATATACTAGTAATTGTACCCGTGCGATGCACGGGACAACAAATTGCATTCTTTTGATGTTGTAAGAATATAAACAAACGTTTGATGTATCGTATGATCAAAATTCTATTATACTGGAACATTATTAAGTATACTACACACAAAAAAAAAAGGACATAACTTTACTGTTGAATAATTTTCCAAATGAATTGAATCAGCTAATACCAGTAGATTGAAAATTTGAACCAGGAAAAAAATCATCAATTATGTCTTCCATGTTGAGCTTAAAAGTAATTAGATTTAATAACTAAGTTAACATAATCAAAACTAAACTATCGACAACATACCATCGTAAAAGGCCATCTATACATCTTGCATCGGAACTAAGCCCTTCTCCACTGCCTCATTTTAAGGTTGTTTTGCCACTGGAATTAACAATTGGAAAATTAAGAAACAAAAATAAATATAAACAATAAATTAAATATCGCATACAAACAATAAGTCTTGAAGGTCGACTTCCAATAGCTTGTGGCTCCGCTCATTTTTGGTTAATTTTCACAAATCATCCCTTTCAATAACATGTCCAATAACATATAAAATGAAATAATTGTTATACATAAAATTTGAAAACTTTGGTATAAATTAATGAAACACATAATTTAACAAAATGAAATTACCTATAAGCCATGATGGAAAAAGATGTAAACTAATTGCCACACATGCAATAGGATGAAGAAGAAGATAAGAAAAAAAATCTAAAGTCGGGTTACCAAAAGAAGAAGCCTTAGGTAGGGAAGAAATAAAATTCAAATGTTGCAGACATTCTGGAAAACGATGTCACAAAATCCGCTAGGGATGAAAATAAGATTTATTTACCCTTTTCTGTAAAAATCGAAAATCAGATTATTAGAAATAATATCTAGGAGAATTTGATAAAAATCGATAATAATATTTAAAATAATATTTCGGAGATAAAAATTTGATAAAAAAATTAAAAAATAATATTTAGGAGATAAAAATAAAAAATAAAATTTAAAATAATAGTTAGGAGATAAAAATTTGATAAAAAATCGAAAATAATATTTCAAATAATGTTAATGAGATAAAAGTTGATAAAATATGAAAATAATAATTAGAATAATATTTAGGAGATAAAATATGATTAAAATCAAAATTATTATTTAAAATAATATTTAGGAGATAAAAATTTGATAAAAATCGAAAATAATATTTAGGAGACAATAATCTGATAAAAAACGAAAATAATATTTAGGAGATAAAAAACTAATAAAAACATGATAAAACTCGAAAAAAATATTTAAAATATTATTTAGGAGATATAAATTTGATAAAATTCGAAAATAATATTTAGGAGATAAAAATCTGCTAAAAGTTGAAAATTATATTTAAAATTATACTTAGGACTTAGGAGATATAAATTTGATAAAATTAAAAAAATATTATTTATAATAATATTTAGGAGATAAAAATAAAAAATAATATTTAGGAGACAAAAATCTGATAAAAATAAAAAATAATATTTAAAATAATACTTAGGGGATACAAATATGATAAAATTCAAAAATAATATTTTAAATAATATTAAGGAGATAAAAATTTGATAAAAATTGAAAAAAAATTACAAATATGACATTAGGGTTTCTTAGGGTTGCCCTAGCGTTTCTTTCTTTTATATATAAGATATCTAGGAGAATTTGATGAAAATCGATAATAATATATAAAATAATATTTAGGAGGAAAAAATTTGATAAAAAAATCAAAAAATAATATTTAGGAGATAAAAATCGAAAATAAAATTTAAAATAATAGTTAGGAGATAAAAATTTGATAGAAAATCGAAAATAATATTTCAAATAATGTTAATGAGATAAAAGTTGATAAAATATGAAAATAATAATTAGAATAATATTTAGGAGATAAAATATGATTAAAATTAAAATTATTATTTAAAATAATATTTAGGAGATAAAAATTTGATAAAAATCGAAAATAATATTTAGGAGACAATAATCTGATAAAAAACGAAAATAATATTTAGGAGATAAAAAACTAATAAAAACATGATAAAACTCGAAAAAAATATTTAAAATATTATTTAGGAGATATAAATTTGATAAAATTCGAAAATAATATTTAGGAGATAAAAATCTGCTAAAAGTTGAAAATTATATTTAAAATTATAGTTAGGACTTAGGAGATATAAATTTGATAAAATTAAAAAAATATTATTTATAATAATATTTAGGAGATAAAAATTTGATAAAAATAAAAAATAATATTTAGGAGACAAAAATCTGATAAAAATAAAAAATAATATTTAAAATAATACTTAGGGGATACAAATATGATAAAATTCAAAAATAATATTTTAAATAATATTAAGGAGATAAAAATTTGATAAAAATTGAAAAAAAATTACAAATATGACATTAGGGTTTCTTAGGGTTGCCCTAGCGTTTCTTTCTTTTATATATAAGATATATATATATATATATATATATATATATATATATATATATATATATATATATATATATATATATATATATATATATATATATATATATATATATATATATATATATATATATATACATATATATATATATATAATATAATTTTATTTTTTAGCATTGGTTGTAAATTTGTTTTCATCCCATAGCATAGCAGATGATGATTATTAGCTCTAAAAGAGTTCATATATGTATTTAAACAGTAATTAATTTAAAATTTAAAAAATTATGTAGTATAGAATTTTAAAAAATCTATATTGATATTATCAGGAATTTTAGCTTGCAAAACCTTCAACCACTTCAATTTTGGGTGAGTGAGATGCACTCGCCATTAACTTTAATGGATTATTAAACGGCCGCTACAAACTGATAACCACGGAGGGGTTAAGTGCTTAAATTGATATCGGAGGGGGGGTAAAATGCACAACGTAGAAACCACAGGGGGGTTAAGTGCTATTTACCCTAATAAAAATACTTACAAAATACAAATAAAACGAAAAATCTTCTTCATTAAAAATTTTTGCTTGAATATTGTAAAATCATATATCATTAGGTTCTTTAAAAAGAGTGGTCCTATTTCCACCTCCAAAGTATCTCAATTCACCACCAAAAATATATAAAATATCATAAATACCCCTTAAATTTATAATCCACCACTTTTCATTATATTTGATTAATCCTCATGTGTTCTAAGTTATTTCTATTTCTATTTCTATTTTTTTTTAACTTTTCTTATTTTTTTTATTTTTTTTCAAGATATTTAAACTTCCATATCAGATGACGTACATATTATATAATTTTTTTCTAGGAAACGATTATATTAAGCCAAACAGGTCACTTCTGGAGGAAATTTAGAACCTTTCATACAAGCATTCTTAATTTATTTCTCCAAGAACGTGAATTCTTGCTCTTTTTGACCTTCGAAAATATTTTTTCTCTGACTAATGTATTATTCGTATAATGTGGAGAGGGTGAGATTTTGCCGTTAAGATTCCAGTAAAAATGGTGGGATTTCTTTTGTAAATATTTTAATTAATTTAGTGGTGGACGGTTTATAAATTTGTAAAAATATATAGGTGAAAGAAGAAGAAAGAGGCAAAATGAGAAATATATTTAGTTTTGTGGTGAAATAAGATATTTTGAGGGTGAAAATAGCACGCCTCTTTAAAAATAACAATTAACATAAACAAAATAAGCATAAACTCATTTTTATTAAAAGCCCAACTTTTTTTTTTTGGTGCTAATTAGAAAAAAAACCGATTTTTGACCGATTTTTTGACTCGTCTCGAGGATTTGACCGACTCGGACCGCCTCATAGACCAAAACCGATTTTTGAAACCTTTACATTAAAATCATATAGGTTTTGGACCGCCTGCCTCCGCCTCGGAGACCGATTAATCACCCACCTCGACCGATTTTTGGAACACTGTGAAATATTATGATATTGTTCAACTTGTATGTGACATTAACCTTGTAAAAGAATGTTCTTCATGTATATTCCATTTCAATTATAAATTTTCTAGGAAAGAACTAATTCGTGAGATAAAAAATTGTTAAAAAAATAGCTAATCTAAGTTTTTTTTTATTTATCTAATCTAAGTTAAGAATCTTTAATATGTAAATTATGATAAAAGCTCATGCATGAGACTTATGACAATATTTAGAAATATTTTTTATATATTGGGTTTATTTGGTGAATTTTATGTGCACATAGAATTACTCACATATTTATTTAATATTTATTATTTTAACTTTCTCTTTTAATAAAGTGATAATTTATTTTCTCAAAATCCATGACCTAATATAATAAAAATATAGATCCTTTTAATTATGGACAATGATAAATGGCCAGATTCTGGCCGGCCAATAATTAAATTTTTTTTATTATTTATAGTTTATACCATTTATGTCCCTATTAGCTTTGGCTCCATTAATTTCTCTGCAAAATATTTCCCTTCTAAAATTACCTTCAGACTAAAATATAAACTCAACTACTGTACATATTCTCACAATAAACAATAAAAACTAATCATTACTTATACATTTACGTGAAGTGTTGCAGACTTCCCGGGTGACTGTTATTATTATTGCTAATTTTATTTCAACTTATAATTTACTATATTATTAATCAATTCACAAGAAAATAAAATAATAATCTGAAATAAAATAAGTCAATTAAAAAAAATACAAAATAAAAATCTTCACAAATTCTAAACAGGAATTTGGATATAAAAGTTAACAGTGTTGTTATTATTATTATTATTATTATTATTATTATTATTATTATTATTATTATTATTATTATTATTATTATTATTATTATTATTATTATTATTATTATTATTATTATTATTATTATTATTATTATTATTATTATTATTATTATTATTATTATTATTATTATTATTATTATTATTATTATTATTATTATTATTATTATTATTATTATTATTATTATTATTATTATTATTATTATTATTATTATTATTATTATTATTATTATTATTATTATTATTATTATTATTATTATTATTATTATTATTATTATTATTATTATTATTATTATTATTATTATTATTATTATTATTATTATTATTATTATTATTATTATTATTATTATTATTATTATTATTATTATTATTATTATTATTATTATTATTATTATTATTATTATTATATTAAATTTAATTTCAAATTAAATAAAATTATAACTCGAGGATAGATTTGTAATTGGACGTAACAATCTTTTTGTAAATTTACCTAAGTGCCATTTCTGGCCAGCCAGATTCTGGCCACATAGATTAATCGTTTAATTATTTGTTCAGTAATATAAATTCTATATAGATTAATCACACCATAATTAATATTTACTTGAAAAATGTAACCCCTTCGGTCAAACATTATTATTATGCAACCCAAAATAATAAATTTACACAAAAACTAGCCTATAGAAGATGAAAACAAAGTGATTAACATATACACAGAAATTAGTTATTAATATCAAATGCACATACCTTTTGCATTTTAAGAATATAATTTCCGTCCTCTTGATGATATTGTAAAAGTCGAAACAAGACATTCCAAACTCCTTCAACTACACACCTCTCTCTTCGTTTCTTTTCGACGGAATGCCGTCTAGTGCTTGATTCAGCTTGATCCTACAAATAACGATACAACAACAATAATTTAGATAATAACAAATAATGATTGGTAAGTTTCCAACATACATTTGTAAATGCATTATATATATGAGAATTTGACATAATATGATTTTATGTTTATGATATCGTCATAAGGAAATATGAAAAATACAAAAATAAAACTTGCAGAAGAAGTGGATTGTCAAAACCTCGACGCATCTAGTTGGGACCTCATGCTTGCCATTGTGTAATACAACGTTTTGTATTGTGCAATAAAAATATAAATGTAATTTTACTATTATTATATATAGTGTTTCAAGTACTAAGTGTTTGATCCAACTCTAAATCTTCGAATACAATAAATATTGCCGGCAGTTATTTAATGCGATCATCATGCGATTTATTGCGGACTAATCGCCCTATGACGCTTATATGTGGGTATATGGTCTCATGTTTATCGTTACTTACTACAACGCTTGTGCTATGAGAAATCAAACTACATTTTTAGCATGAGAAATAGATAAAGTCGTTGCATGAAGGCCACGTTTAGTTTTCATACGTACTAGCTAGATTTAAAGCACATGCTATAACTGGATAAGTTTTGCGATATAAGTAGGGTCGCTAATAGCAATCCCGTTTGACCCTACCGATTGAGCGGTTTCCTGGGTGGGCCACTGCTGATGTCTTCAGACTCCCTAACTTTTGTCACATCCCAATTTATGAATTTTAACATGATTCCCTTTCGGAACATGCGTTGAATATGTTTATCGGAAATTATGTTGTTGTTTTTTCTAAGATATTAGAATGAAGAAAATGGGACTCTAGACTTATTTCTACTCTTGTCGGTGTTGAATTGGAATTTCAACACCAATCTCAGACAACAGTGAATGAGTTTTTAAGCTATCTCGAATGTTTTTTTCTTTTTCCTTATCTTTGGCCATGAGGGCAACCTAGGAAACCCTAATGGCATATTTGTAAAATAAATTAAAATTAATTATATCGCTTATTTTCTAGTTTTTTTTTCTCTAATGACATGATTAATTTATGTGTTTTGTTAGGATTTGTATATGTATATTTGTACGAATATTAACGTTATTTTGATAATTTAAATTTCACAACTAATTATTGTCATATAGTATAACTTATTTTTTTAATACAATTTAATCATCAAAATATATATATGAATGAACACAAAATGTAAAATTTTTATCCTAATTAAATATTCATTTAAATGAAGAAACTGATACCTGCGATTGCATTAAAGTTGCCGGATGAGTAAATGAGATCGGCTCCGACAATAGAACCTCGTCGGAATCTTCGATTGGCAGGAAATCCAAGTTGCGGTCAGATGTTAAGTTTCTGCCAAAATCACTTTCTTGCAAATCAGAGAAGTAATTAAGCATAAAATCAAGAAAAAAAAAATCCTAGGATTTCTTTTTTGGTGTGTGTGTGTTTAAGTTTCTCTGAATGTATAGTGATTGTGTGTTAGAGTTTTGTGTGTGTGTCTGAATGAGTATTGACTGCGTGTATTTATTGGTATTTTGCTATGCTAGACACATATATGATACAAAATATATAATACAGAGATTCACCGAATGTAGCATAGAATATAGACCTTATTATGTATATGTATTGAATGTTTGAGTGTGTGTGTATGTGTGAGAGAGAGAGAGAGAGAGAGCGAGAGAGAGAGAGAGAGAGAGATCGAAAAGCAAATATATAAATTAATTTTAGGAAGAAGTCATGGATTATATAATGAAGGGATAATTAGTGAAAACCCCCAAGTCTTTTACTTATATTATGCTGGATCCAGCCCATTTTGTATTATTAGTCTTACCCCTCACTTATCATTTAAGATTAATATTTTAATAAAATCTTATGCGATAAGACTATTTTACCCCAAAATTATAGTTTATTTATATTATTTCATATTTATTATTTCTCAAATTGCCAAACCCTATCACGTTTCAATTGTATTTCTTCTTCTCTTTTTTCTCTCTACGCCGCCATCTCTTCCCTTCCATCTCAGCCCCGTCGCCGCCATCTCCCCCTTCCACCTTAGCTCCGATGCCGCCAAGTTCTCCCTTCTCCCCCCGCTCGCCGCCGCCTCTCTACTGCCGAAGTCTTTGAGTCGCTCCGCCGAGGAACTAATCAGACCGCCCAAAATAAGTGTAATGAGCGGATGAGAAATCTCACTGTCGCCATCTCCGACCGACGCCGCCAACGGTGAAAAATTCACTCCATCTACCCGGCACTCCGATGACGAAACATTCTCAAAAAAATCTCGTCTTCACCCCGGATCTGGAGATCTCGATGTAGTTTCCGTTGCCGCCATTGCTATAATTTTCGATATAGTTGTATAAGACAAGAACAATAACTCATAAATCCCTATCTACCTCTACCCCTCGTCTTCGCCGCCGGATCTGGTGATTCAGCCGCCGTTGCATCTTGCCCCTTCCACCTCTGCCTCGCTGCCGTCTTCTATTTAATTTTTATGTGATGCTTTTGATGTTGAGTAACTTTCCCAGAAAATAGTTGTGTTTGCTATTCTCTTATATTTATAGTTGTTTTCACTATTCTGTTATTTTTAGTTGTTTTAAGTTTTTGTAGTTTTTCGAATAGTTGCTTTACAATTTATAGTCGTTTTTTTATTAAAATAAATGGCAAAGAAATAGTAGTTTTCCGGAAAAATAACTGAAAATAAAAATTAAGAAAAATGAAATAAAAAAATCGAAATTATAGTAGATTTCGGAAATATTATAGTTGGTTTCATAATCTTTATAGTTGATTCCGAACATAGCTAGATGGTTTCACTGAATTAAATATTTTGTTAGACTTTTTATAGGTGATTTTGTTGGTTCATTTTTGTATGTGAAATTAGGGTGTTTTATATAACCATTGTTATTATCATGTGACATAAATAGTTGTTTTTGATAGAATTGATGCGACATAAATAGTTGTTTCTTGAAATGACTATTTTTATACAGACTTGTCGATATCAATTTTGAACCAACTATATTTTCTCCCGATTCACAATAAATTTACAAGAAATAGCATCACCTCAATTGGTAAGCCACATATAAAATTAATAAGTTTTTCAGCAATAACAATGATAATCAACTACTATTACATCCACACAATTTATTGCAATCATCTTTTTTTCTTCTATTCATTTAAACGAGAATTTATAAAACAACTACATAATTTATCCCTCTCATTCATTCCAAAACTAAAAACAATTGTGGGAATGTGTAAATTTAGGGTATTTGAGGCAAGCTTGGTTGAAGTTGACACTCTTGAAGAATGTTTGTCTTAGACATATTTTTCCCTCCGTTTTTCTTCTCTTTGACAAGTTTGTTTGCGCCTGTTATTCTATCAGTGCGGATTAACATTATGTAAACAATAACATTATACAAAATAGACTATTTTTCAACATTAGCCACTTTCTTTAACCAACTGTTTAAAGTACATAAGACGATATTTTTCCAAATTTTGCTTCACTTTAGCTAAATAGACTATTTGAAAATATAAATTAGACTATTTTTCAACATCAACAATTTTCTTATCAACTACTTTATTACAAAAACAGATTATTTTTCTGATTCGTGTAAAAAAAATAGTTCAGTTCGAATGTAGTTATCAAAATCGATAGAATAAATAAAATAAAATTCTAGCCGATTTACTTACTAGAGTCGACGATTCGAATATCATTGTTTTCTTCTCATCCTCATTTTCCATGTACACCACGACAAAGAACTAAAAGAAATCAAGGATTAGGGTTGTCTGTACCAAGAGGTTGCAGAAATTTAGGAACATCTCAAATTTATTGCGGCCGACATCTTCTTCATACACTGATGTTGTAGGAAACAGCAGAAAGATGGGTGTGCTTGTAGTCGTTTTTCGTCGATGGGTATGAAACGACCACATCTATGGGAAATTTGTAGTCGTTTTAGAACCGTTCGCGTCTTTAAGAAGGTTGTCACCGCCGATTGGTAGCTTCGTCGTCTTTCTCTCCCTAGAATTCTCGTCGGCGTAGTAGTACTGGGATTTTAAGAAATTGGTTTTGGTAGGAGATGGTTGAAAGGAAAGTGGGTTCGAGACTTGGGGGATTAAGACCGTGATTTTAGCGATGCGGGGATTTTGAGTGTTTTATTTATTAGTTTAATTCATATTATTATAGGGTTATTATCAGTATATAGAAAATAGTGAATCTACTACTAATATTGAAAAGGTATGTGGATCCACCATTATTAAAAAAATGCTAGAGGGGTTATGGCTAATAGTCACTAGAATGAAATACAAGATTGTATAATTAATATTTGAAATACAAGATTGTTTAAATAATATTTTAAAGGATAGATAATCTGATAAGAGGAATAATAAATGTGATGTTATCCCCAAAAATAGAAAACAAATAGACTGAATGGATATGAAATTGATTTGGATTCAAAATTTATCATACATTTCAGGATAAATTTTTAATTTTGTTTACAAATTATAAATATTATTTAATAATAACTATATAATAAAAAATTAATATAAAGGAACCATAATTACTTTTTTCTTTTCTTTTTTTTTTTGCCAAAATATTTTTATTCTATTTTATACTATGTAAAGTACAAGGAGCTCAATTATCAAAAAAAAAAAAAAGTACAAGGGGCTTATTTAAAAACCTTGTGGGCCCTCACAAGGAAAAGAGTACCCCTAATGAGGATGGAATAAAAATGGGAAAAAAAAATCCTACTACAACCTCTTACAAAATGACCCGTAAAGTGGGTTACAAAAGCAACACCTAAACTATCTATCCTGAGTAGGGGTGGTTTCGGTACGGTTGCCGAATATTTTGATCAATACCGTGTACCTACCGAATTATATGGTATTGAAAAATTTGATACCGTTACCGTACCAACAAGTGCGGTATACCGTTATTCGGTATACCGTTACTTTCGGTACGGTATATCGGTACATGGTAACTCTACCGTTAATTTTAATTTGTCACTTTGAAGACGATCTTTATAAAAACACAACACTTTAAAAAAGAACATTGGCTATTTATATGATCATATTCAATTTTTTAAAGCTCCTTGAATATTTGTCAAACTTCAACTTCACTGATTTAGCCACACCTTGCAAAATAAGATTACTAGAGTCATGATTTTTTTTCAATCTCAATTTGCAGCCGTACTATTTCAGTGAAAACCAAATGGGATGTACGTTTTTTTTTGTTGCACTGAACTTCAATGTTGTCTCATAAATTTTTAAGAACTGTAATTCAATTTTTAAGTTTTGATCTATTTATTTTATGTAGTAATTTTAATTTTAGTTAATTACTAACCAATATAAAATAAATATATATTAATTAAATTGTAAATTTCAAATTTGCGGTACGGTACGGTATTACCATGGTACTGAAAATACAATACCGCTACCGTACCGTATGATAGTGGTACGGTACCAATACCGTACCAAATGTAGTGGTTACCGAAGTTTCGGTAATTTTTCGGTATTGTTTGGTAGGTATACTGTGGTATTCGGTAGGCGGTAATTATTTTCCAGCCCTAATCCTGAGATACAATCTATTGCAAAAAAATACAAAATGACCCCAAAGTTGGGCTAAAATGGAAATACGTAAATTATCCCTCCACCACCACTAGTACTTCTTCTCCAAAATAAACGAAGAGTTGATGGGATTCGCTCAAAACCCATAAGCCTCCAAAACGAAATCAACATATTATCTTCTAAAATACCAAAGACCCATCTTGTCCGCACAAAGAAGTGTGCGTATCATCGCCGGGAGATCAACCTCGGTAGATATCTCCTTATTTTGTCGGTGGTCATGAGCCCAAGTAGTGAGTCTATCCGCAACCATGTTTTTCTGACGATAAACATGGACTAACGTGTAGGAACTCCTTTGAAGCGCAATACAATCTCGATAAAGGTATTCCAAATCCCAACTCAAACCAGATTGCTTACAAATTGCGTTGATCAAGATGAGTGAATCACATAATAATGACATTGTCTAGATGAAGATCATGACAGAGAATGAGGCCATCTTTTAGTGCTCATAACTCGGCCATATTATTTGTCCCCCTGATACGATATATATTTAATATATCGTATATTTATTCGTTAGTTATTATTTTATTATTTAATATATATTATTTAAGTATTAATTTAGTTATGAGCCGTAGGTTTAGTATTTAGGATAGATATTAAGTATTTTATTAGGATTGGTAATTATCTTTCCTAGTTAGATTAGGATTCTAGGGTTTTATTCTCTTTAAATAGTCGTATTGTGCTAGGGTTTTATTATGCAGAGAAATAATAAAGAAGAGTTTTCTTACGCTTTCGTAAAGAAATCTTATGATACTCGAGAGATCGTATCAATTGGTATCAGAGCGAAGTTGCGATTAACACCAACGCTTCGTTAGCAAGGCAGCGATTATATCAAAGCTAAGCTGGAGCAAAGTTGAGATCACATCAATACTTTGCGAAATTATGTCGTCCGAGAGAAAACGCTTAGAGCGATTGGAAAAATCCGTGGAGAAGATACGGATTGGTCTCCAAAAGTTGCTCGAACAAAGTCAAGGACGACGCCAACATAAGAGCCGAAGGGACCGCCGGCCAAAACCAACATCGCCGCCACCATCGGATGTGTTGTCCAAAGGGAAAGGCAGCCGCAAAGGTTACGCCTGTAATACAGGCTTACGCATCAGGCCTTCCGGTCAAGAGGGTCGCGGCCCGAAATTCGTCGAGGAAGCTGAACCAATTATTGGGAGTCAAGCGCAACTAATTTTCATGTCTGCAGATAGCCATGACGATGAAATTTTGACATCAATTGCTGAATTGATGCAAACCGCTGAGGATTGGGATCATGTGCAAACTGAATCAAAAGCTTGTTGTGTTGTGGTTGAGATTTTGGACAAGAATATTCAGAATCATGATTCGAAGGTTACAGAAATAAGAAGGGAAATTCTTGACATAAATCATTCTTCTAAATCTCAGATGCATCAAAATAGCATGCAACAAGAAAGTGAGGATGAAGATCAACAAGAAAGTGAGGATGAAGAGACTCAAAAATTGAATAATATGGAACTTGCAAATATTATTCTAGTTGGTAATAGAAATTCACAATCATGGCAGCATGGGCAGCAGAATTATTTTGGGTTTATGGCCACTGAAGGTTGTAAAAGTCTTTGTTACCAACTTCCGACCAATATCTGGCCAAGTGCTACAATCATTGCATCTTTGTTTATTTCCCTCATCTATGATTGTAGAATTAAGTCGTTCTGGAAGAATTCTCATAAAGCCAAGCATCGATGGAAACAAAAAAAAAAAAAAAAAAAAAAAAAAAAAAAAAAAAAAAAAAAAAAAAAGCAAGGGCAATTATTAGATCGAACCTTGAGGACAAGGTTCATTTCAAGAGGGGTGGTTTGATACGATATATATTTAATATATCGTATATTTATTCGTTAGTTATTATTTTATTATTTAATATATATTATTTAAGTATTAATTTAGTTATGAGCCGTAGGTTTAGTATTTAGGATAGATATTAAGTATTTTATTAGGATTGGTAATTATCTTTCCTAGTTAGATTAGGATTCTAGGGTTTTATTCTCTTTAAATAGTCGTATTGTGCTAGGGTTTTATTATGCAGAGAAATAATAAAGAAGAGTTTTCTTACGCTTTCGTAAAGAAATCTTATGATACTCGAGAGATCGTATCACCCCCCCTGTCCGTATCCGGTAGAAAAGGATGCCATCAAATTGCCATCATTATTTCTTATAATTCCTCCGCCAGTACAAAATCCCTCCCTCAAAGAACCATCAGTATTCAACTTGTACCAACCAGGAGGCGGCGGCTCCCACTTACACCAAATTCCTCTTTTCGTTGCAACTATCCCCAGAGGAAAACTCATGGATTCAAGAACATGTTGTTGCAACTTAGAAGATATCTTTTTTGGAACACACTTTAGTGACATGGTTTTCACATGATGTAGAACTCGATTAATGATGTTTCGAGTATTCATGGGCTCTTCAGAATAAATCGCTGCACAACGAGCCACCCAAATCTCTCAAAAAATATACATTGCAACACCAGCCTTACAAACTTCATGCTGCGAATATCTTCCAGGAACATGAACCCAAATATGCAGGGCTTGTTTAATGGAGACGAAATTATAAGGAATGCCAAATAATGCCCCGAAATGTTTCCAAACCTGCTTCGAAATGTCAGATTCTAAAAACAAATGAACAATCGATTCTTCTCTTGGTGAGTAACAGCAACTACAACGAGACACGATAGGAATACCTTTCGTACGAATGCGTAGATCCACGGGAAGGGCATGATGGACTACCTTCCAAAGAAAAGCACTTATATTTTGGGGCATGATGTTTGACCATATTCGAGATGGCCATTGTAAAATAACCCCACTTTGCCGAATGTAGTTCCAGTAAGCTTTTGTAGATAAATCCCCCGAATCCGTCAGAGTGAAAACAAGACGATCAGCTGTCTCCTCTTTCAAAACAACTTTTTGTATACCCTCATGAAAAGCTGGATGAATCAAATGCAAGAATTGTTGAATATACGGAATAGCATCAGCAACCCTAAGATTAGCATCACATGGGAGAGGCCCGTATAACACCTCTCCGAGCCAATTGCCTGCCCACAAACTAATATCACCCCGTCCAACTAGCCATTTTGATACTTTTTTCAAGATATGTTCATGCTCTTTTATCGATAACCAAAGCGGAGATACATTATATGTCGATGTATCATTTTTCCGACAGTATTTGCCTTAGCAAACCGAGCCCACAGAGAGTCATCACGTAACACCATCCACATAAGCTTACCATGTAGACTTCGCATAATTTGATTCAAAGAACGCACCCCCAAACCACATTCTTCCCGTGGAGTACACACTGTTGACCATTTAACCCAATGCAAACGGGAGTCCCCTCTGGAATTCCATAAAAAAATAGCCATTAACTGCTCTAAGGGTGCATTTGGATGGAGGGATTTGGGGGAGGGATTTCAAATCCATAATAACAAATCCCTCAGACTTGTTTGGATCGAGGGATTTGGAGATGGATTTCAAATCCCCACCCCTCCTTTTTAGTTGATTTTGGAGCAATAGTGATGGATTTCAAATGACTCCAAAATTAGAGTCATTTCAAATCCATTCCTCAAATCAAATCCCTCCCCAAATCCTTCCATCCAAATGGACCCTAATTTCATTAAGACAGATTTCGGGACTTTTGAATTCGCCAAAGTGTAGATAGGAATGCTCGTCAACATTGAATTGAGCATTTTTCCACCCAGGTTTAAAATTATGAGTAAATTGCATTTACTACCCCTGTGAAATTTGCAACTGCACGATTCCCCCTGTCATAAAAAAATTAGCAAATACCCCATATACTTACTTTTAGAATGCACATTCGACCCATTTACTTTATTTCCATTGACCAACTGTGAAATAACCAAAATAAATAAAAGTTTGTTATATTACATGTTGGGAATTTTTTCATTATTTTAATAAAATCTTAATTTTTAATTCTATTTTAAATACACAAAATATTATTAAATATAAATATATAAAAAGGAAAAGAAAAAATCATCTCCCCTGTTTGGCAAACAGTCGTCTTCCCCACAGCCCCCAACCCCCACACACACACCGACCCACCCCACCCAAATCCAGTTCTTTACCCTCTATTTCTGCCCCTCAGCCGCTCTTGCTCCGCCACTGCTGACCGCCCTTCCTTCACCTTCGAAGAAGCGGGATTTTTTCCTCACCTCCGACATACGTCATTCCACCCGACACATCCAACGCCGCAACACCATCTTCTGCAAATCCGCCGCCCACAACCACCCCAATTAAACCGCCACCAAATACAAAGATTACTTAACCCCCCTCTCTCCTCGACCTTCCTAAGCTAATCCTTGCAATCTTCAGGTCCAGAAATTTTGGAGAGGAAGAAGAGAAAACGAGTAGATAGATAAGGGGATAGGTTTAGGATTTTAATTAAGTTCTGGAAAATTGCAATTTAACCCCTGCATTTGTTTTAAAAATTCAATTTAGTTCCTTACCTTTAAAAATTATATGTTTAAGGTCTATATTTTTTTATTGCAAATAACCACGGGGTAGTTTTGTCCTTTCATAAGTAAAAGGGAAGAAAAAATCGCAAACGCGGCGAGTGAGCCGCACGATCAGCTCCAAGGGGGGTTTTCGCCTTTGACTAGTAAGCATAGGGGGGTATTTGCTATTTTTTTTATGACAGGGGGGAATCGTGCAATTGCGAATTTCATAGGGGTAGTAAATGCAATTAACTCTTAAAATTTTAGATTGCCATCCCTCCAATTTCCCACAAATTTTTGATAAAAGATATTCAAAATAATCCACTTTCACTCTACCAGTGAAAATCGGGACTCCCAAGTACATTAATGGAAATTGTTGCCGATTGATCCCACTAATTCTCTCAATGTGTGCTTCCCGGTGGAATGCCGCTTTTCCCAAGAAAAAGAGAACTTTTACGATTGTTGAGAAGCTGGTCGGAAGATCTTTCATACGAACGAATTAATTCCATTAGTTTGGAACCATAATTACAAATATGCATGGACATAGAATAAAGAGTTACACCAAGCAAAGTTTGTAAGATATACAAAACATCATTGTAGCATATTCATTAGGGTAAATTTAAAAAAGTCATTATATCATCGTATTAATAAAGAATTAACATTAAAAAAATTGTCAATAAAATTAATTCTAATTTAAAAAAACAAAAATTATCTAAGTTTGAGAATTACAATGAAAGACAAATTGATACCTTATTTCTATTATATTTTATCAATTGGGTATAAAATTGATATCTTACAAAAATTAAGGATTATTAGGGTAAATTGCATTAAACCCCCCCTATGTTATGGAAAACATGCACCACACTCCTCTGTGTTAATTTTATTGCGTGGAATCCCTAGTATTTTATTTTTCCTTGCATGAAATCCCACATTACGTTAACAATTACAACGTTAACTATTTGGGGGATTCCATGCAAGTTTTTCATAACACAAGGGGATTCCATGCAAAAATATTTTATTTGTTTAAAATTCGAATTATTTTTTTTAATTAAGTCAAACACACACACACACACACACACACACACACATATATATATATATATATATATATATATATATATATATATATATATATATATATATATATATATATATATATATATATATAAAAACTAATGGTAGGGATGAACATTGTTTTTCTCATTTGGATTTCCCAAATTTGATCCCATTCTTTTACACAAAACAGTTGCATCGAAATTGAAACTAAATAAAAAAAAAATTGGAAATTTCCGATTTTGAATAAAAAAAAGTATTTTATCAATGTAAAAATCAAAATTATATACTTGTAATATCTATATTGTTATATATGTGTATAATTTATTTTGGATGTATTATATGTCAAAGAATATAAATAATATGAAAATTCGAATTTAGTTTTGATAAAAATAATTATATTAATAATTTTGAAAATTCGACTTTCAAAGATTGAGTAAATGAATTTGACTTAAATAAATAAATAAATTTTACATAAATAAATAAATTTAACTAGTATTGCAAATACCATGCACCAAACCCCGTTGTGTTATGAAAAAACTTGCATGAAATCCACTAAACAGTTAATTGTGTTAATTGTTAATCGAATGGGGGATTCCGTGCAAGATATAATAAAACACAGGGGTATATATGCAATAAAATGAACACATGGGGGTTTGACGGAGGTTTTCTATATCACAACGGTTTTATGGGGTTTAACCAAGTAAGATTACACTGCACAACATAAAATTTTAAAAATCATAATAAACTTTTGACTTTTAAACAAACGGAGCAAACTTGAAGTACCCCAAATTAAATTGGGGGCATTAGCAATAATCCCGTCATATAGTTAAGAAATGGTGATATGTTCATCCATTAATTCTTTTTTTATGATAATTCCCTAGAAATTTTATTTCTAATACTACCCTTGTGTTAATTAGGTAATTCCTAAAAATCTGCTACCAAAGAAATTAAAAAAAAATATTTATTTATTAATTATTTATTTGTTATTTATTTATTATTTTCGGACTTTATTTAGCATATTTTTAATAAAAAATATTTATTTTTAACAAAAGGATGATTCTTTTTCCTCGACAGGTTTACAACTCCTAATATGATTATATGTGACTATATCAACTGTAGTCATTTTGTTGCTTTATATTGCAGTTTTTTACATTTTCAACTTAAAAATTCCGATTGTATAGTGTATGACAGTCATGTTTACCAAATTACATAAAACAAACGAAGATTGCATATTATTTAGGAAAACAATCCAATCAACATCCACACAAAAAATTACAATTTGAATCTTGTTATTACAAATCAACTTGGAACGAGAATATGGAACATATTCGAATATGATTACATTCATATTCAACTATAATCCTATTCGAATATGACTATAGTCATGTCACCGTTGATGCTCAAATCTGGCATTGTATATTCATATCTGCAGAAAAAAAAAAAAAAAAAAAAAAAAAAAAAAAAAAAAAGAGAGAGAGAAATCGAAACAGACAGAAAAAATTACAAAAGTTAAATATGACTATATATGTTACCCCCTATGGCTATGTATGTATATGACTACAAAACTGATTCTAGGCATTTGGATTGCAAGGTGCTCTATTTTCATTAGTACATTTCATAGCTACCGCCACCATTTATTCTGAAGTTTCCTTATCGAATATGCAATAATGCTCAAATTGCATCCTCTCAACAAAACATAGGCATAATTAACAATAATTGGAATATCAAAATCACACACAAATGACCCGAATAAATTTTAAATTGAGAATCTCTCACAGTGAAAAGTAAAAAATGAAAAAATTCTCACCAAATTGTGACTACTTTGACAATTCTTATCCGGGGTTAGGAGATACCAAATTCAATCTCAACCGTACATAATATAGAAATATATGCTTGAAATACTCTGTCCAAATTTTGGCCACATCCAACGATTCAATTGCACAAAAGAAGCGTCCAATCTAGCTGCCCCAAATAATTCAGGAATAAAAATCAGCAGCGGCCTGTTTTAAGATTTGATTTGTAGTAAGAGAAATCTGATTTCGATCTTCACGGTTAAGAACGTATAGTGATGTGTTACGATTTCCATGTAAAACAATCAACCTGAACCGACGGTTAGATCTTTATGTATGGCATCCGCACGAAAACTGCTACGTCTCAAAAAAATGACTTTCTCCTCTTTTTTCGTCTGCTCTTCGAAAGGAGAATCGGAAGCCGGTGTCGGCGCCGTGTGCGGATGAGTGGCCTCCATTGGTGAGTGATGGGGTAAAGATCTGTAAAAAAAAAAAAAGAGAAATCAAGAGGGATATCGAACAAGAGAGAGAGATTTGTGTGACGACGAAAGAGGCAATGACGGCGGTGGGCAGCGGCGGCGGGGGAGGAAGGTCGGATTTTTTGGAGAGAGTTGAGAGATTTAGGTGCATAGGTGGAAAGAGAGGAGATGAATGTGATAGAGGTGGAAACAAATAATTAAGATTTAGGGTTATAGTAGTTGGGGGTATTTTTGTCTTTTCGCACTAGTTCAGGGGATCTCACTAATTAAGATTGGATTGTGGGTGTGGACAAAAGTCTTGAAAGTAAAATGGGTAATAGTGATAATATAACCGTTTGAGGGGGGCATTGCATAATTCCTCAATTAAATTATATAGCTAAAAAAAATTAAAATATATAAATAATTATTGTTATGAGAATTGAGGAAAAATTGATGTGTATTCTTCTCCATAGGAGACACTATTTATATCCATAGAGAGAAAGTTATACGAGGAAATAACTAATTACAATGAAATCAAATCTCTAAACTTGTGTAAAGCATATCAAATCAAATCCCTAACTTTTTTTTTTAAGAGAATGACACCCGATGAGGGTGGGGGGTTAGGCTTGACCCCCTACCTGTTTATAAAACAAAATTTAAGAAGTACATAATGAGTTTCGCTCAAATTGCTACTGCCCAACATATGGCTAATAACAGCAATTGACAAACAAAAGACAATAGCTAACTAACAAAACGTTAAGAATACGGGCAAAACAGGTGGCCCAAATAATAAAAAGGACGGGGTGGGAATGATCATAGAAGGTCGGAGAAGACCAAGGTAGACCGTTCGCCTCACCACAACAGCCGAGGCCACTAACACTTTCGCCAAAAATGGGCGAAACAGGTATAACGGCTGCGAAATGTGTGGCACCATCGGCAAACAGTCTAGTCTTGATAGACCCAAACATAATCCATAATCAACCCAACCCTTCCTAACATGTAAAGTTCACGAAAATTCCTAAACTGCCAATAATATAAAAACGTGGAGTGCATGGCACCTATGTGCGAGACTGTTGTCGAAAGGATGGATATCCAAGCTGGTCCATCCGAATCATCTACTGAATAGGTCGGGGAAGCTCCGCTGTTGTGAAGGTACGGGCCAACTCTGTCTGACACCCCAAGTTAGCTAATGCATCAGCTACTGTATTGCCCTCCCGGTAGATATGTGTAATCTTGTACTCCAAAGTAGAAAGAGAGTTCCGGAACACCGTAAGAGAACTCTGAAGACTCCAATGACCTTGGTCCGTGTGCGAAAGAAGTCGAACAGCGACTTCTACGTCAAGCTCGATCCAAACTCTAGTGATGCCTCTGAATAACAAATCGCAGCCCCGAGGCAAGGGCAGCAAGCTCGGCTGCAATTAGGGGTGGGCATTCGGGTCGGGTCGGGTTATTCGGGTTATTCGGGTCGGGTTATTCGGGTCGGGTTATTCGGGTTTTTTGCAAAAAAAAAATTACCCGAACCCGACCCGAGATAACCGGGTACCCGGTTGCCGGGTACCCGGTTATCTCGGGTCGGGTTCGGGTCGGGTTCGGGTTTTGCTATTTTCCTCTTTTTTTTTATTTTTTTTTCTGTTTTTTTTATTATTTATTTTTTTTTTATTTTTTTTTTCCTAATAATTATTTATTACTTCCAATTCGAAATGTGACATCAAACTTCATAAAATATCAAAAATATATTAGATGTTGTTTTACTTGGATTACAAATACGGGAAGTAAAACATATTGTTATATACACAGATTCATAAAAACAAAAGAATTACTAAATTTATTACACAAAAACAATTAATCACAAAAAAAAAAAAATAATAATATAAGTTACATAAAATATACATATATATAAAGACATACACACACACACACACACACATATATATATATATATATATATATATATATATATATATATATATATATATATATATATATATATATATATATATATATATATATATACAAACATATACATATCTATATACATAGTCTGTATTACAGACATATACATATATATATATATATATATACAGAGTACAGACATATACATATATACATATATGATATATATATATATATATATATACAGATTACAGACATATACATATATATACATACGTACAAACATATACATACAGACATATACATATATATACATACAAACATATACATATATATAATACATAGTCTGTATTACAGACATATACACATATATATATATATAATTTTTTTTTTTTTTTTTTTTTTTTTTAACCGGGTACCCGGTCGGGTACCCGGGTAGAATTTCTAATACCCGGACCCGACCCGGTTTGGGAGCACCGGGTACCCGAACCCGGGAAAAACCCGGTTACGTCAAAAATTACCCGATCCGGTCGGGTAATACCCTACCGGGTCGGGTTATACCCGAATAACCCGACCCGAATGCCCACCCCTAGCTGCAATACTGCTCGGGGCAGAGATCCTCTCATGAAATGCAAGTATGGCCTCAGCGTCTGAACCTCTGATAATCCCGCCAATAGCTGCAATCTGGGTGGATGCTCTACGGGCTCCGTCTGTGTTTAGCTTCACCCAACCCAGATCCGGTGGAAGCCAAACAACTTGATGAGGTGTGAGAGTTGGTGTTCTGACTCGGTAATATAGGCCAAGAGACTCAGCCACGTGGGGAATGCCAGTCCAGCTGTCCACCGAAAGTAAATTGGTTTGGTGAAGAAACCTGATGTGCTGGATGACCCTGTAAATGATAGAAGAAGAGCGAACCGTGATATCTAACTTGAATATACACTAACAATTATAATCAAATCCAACACACTTACAAAAAATATATTAAAAATTTGTCAATATTCTAGATCTATATCAAATTCGTCGGCATCTCAAATCTGCAAAGCGGGCAATAAATATGCGAACACGACATAAATAATATTAACACTTCTTCGCTGCCACCAGCCGCCGCCGGATAAGTCTTCCAAGCAAACCGAGCAACTATTATTCCGGCGAGTATCTTCAACACCCACCGTCTTCAGCCCCTCCATCGGCGAATCGGCCGCCGGAATCATACGAATACTAATACCTTCCTCGAGAAAAACAATTCGGTGTTCCAACAAAACATTAATCTCAAGATTGAGAAGACTGAAGCACGAAAGATTTGACATGACGATTTTATTGGCTTTCTTCCATGCATAATCGACCAAGCCTCTAATACAGTCAATTTCTTCGACACGGAAGCGGTCTTTGAGTTCTTCATCGACGGATCTTTTCGTGTTTTCTGAAAATAAATTCATGCGCCTCACACGAACAACGTGGTTAATTATAGGGTGCAGTGTACTTGTCGGAGAAACTGCGGCAGCTCTGAATCTTGCCGGAATATCCAGTCGTAAAATTCCACGTGGAAAGAAAAGTGGAAGTCGATATGGCCGGTGACAACGGGATTTTCGACCATGAATTCGCTTTTTGTCAGTTCGCAGGTGAACGATGGATGGTACTCGGAATCACTGTCCATGGTTGTCGAATTACACTTATCAGGAATAGGTTTCAAGAAGAAAAAAAATAGATAAGAAAAAGGTTTTAAGAGAAAGTAAAAGATGGGCTCTATATAGTTTGGAGTTTTTAACGTTGCTGAGAATCTGATTATATATTAGTATAATTAATTAATTATTAATTAGTGTCTTGGTGCCCAAGTTAAACGTATTTTGTATATGTTGTGATACTAATTAGTTGTCGTTTTTCTATTTGAATTAGGTTGAATTATACATGGTAATTACTAACTAAGTATGGGTGCTAAATCCCACACTAAAATTTACTGAATTATGCACACAAACTTAAAAAGTTTCTCTCTTTATTATTATAAAATTTCCTCTCTATCACTTCTTCTCCTTAGGGCATTCTCTCAAAACCACTCAAACACAAACACGAATTCACCATATTCGTACCAGATTTATGATTTCAAGAATTTTGTAGCGCCCCGCCCCGAGTAGTAGGCACCTCAAATAGGAACACCACTCGACATGCAGTACATTCAATGACCCCAAATATGCTCCTCAAAAATTTCGATGCCACCGCCAGTCGCCGCCGCATCGGCATCTTCCTTTCCCCTTCATTCTTCTTCGTTGTACTTAGCCTATCACGTATCTAGTGTTGCGTGGATAGTAGATTGACTATACAAGGTGAAACCTAAGAGGAGGAAGATTATTATGCCGCCAACTCCACCACCAGGGTCGTCCCCACGCGCCGCCACAAGCGGGTGATGCGAGAAGGCAATTCTGAAAAACTGCTCTCGGATTTTCTGCGCAGTCCAGCGAGAAAATTCTCCATAAATCAACCGGTAATCGGATCGATGTGAAATGTTGACAGAAGCTTCATGGCTCATAGATCTACGATCTTCCAGAAGGAATTGTCCATCTAGTAAATAAGCATGGAGATATTGAAGTCCGAGCAAGACTGTAATTTCGGATCAACAAACAGGTTGGATCAATAGGAGTGGGAAGAGCAACTAGCCATCTTCTCGAGTCTTCGTTCGATTCACGCTTCAAGGGTAACATATAGTTTTCCTTAATTAATATACATGTATTAATTAATTTATATTAATTGAGATTAATGTATGTTAATTAATTATTGAATCACATGAATCTATATATTTGCTTATATGTTTATGTGAATCGTTCGTTGAACATGTTAATTATTTGATTTAATTTCGCGAGCATGCTATGATGATTTAATTTATATCATTTAAATTAATTATATATACGAGCATGTTTGTCGGTGATTGGAAGCGAAAAGGTACGCAATTGATTGTAATTATTGTGCACGTGTTTGTTTATATAAATAAAATAAAAAAATTTGTATTCCGCTGCGTACACGTGCCCGATCCCCAACATCGGCACCATCTCCTTCCTTACCCTCTCAACTTGATGATTCAATCAATTCTCCCTCTATTTCTGAATCTCCTTCCTCACCTTCTCAACTTGATGGTTCAACAAATTCTCCATCTATTTCCGATGTCACACCATCATTTGATTCACCTTCTACAACAATTATTCGTAATTACCCTCAACGCATTCGTCACCAACCAAAGAGTCTCAATGATTATATTTGTAATCATATTTCACTATCCACTGATTTTCCACTAGCAAATTACATTTCTTTATGTAATTTAAGTCATTCTCATCGAGCCTTTCTCACAAATGTCATTAAGAATCAAGAGCCGCGATCATATTCTCAAGCCATAAAATCAATTGAATGGCATGATGCAATGGCCAAGGAAATTCGAGCTCTAGAATCAAATAACACTTGGTCCTTATGTCAAATTCCACCTGGAAAATCACCCATTGGTTGTAAATGGGTCTTCAAATTTAAATATCGGTCAGATGGTTCAATTGATCGATATAAAGCTCGTCTAGTTTCCAAAGGTTACACTCAAATTGAAGGAATTGATTATCATGATACCTTCGCACCTCTGGCAAAAATAGTTAAAGTACGTCTCCTTCTCTCCATTGCTGCCATTAAAGGTTGGTCCATCTACCAACTTGATGTTAACAATGCATTTCTTCAAGGAGACCTTAATGAAGAAGTCTATATGAAACTTCTCCCTGACTTCTCCCATAAAGGGGAGACTCGTGTATGTAAATTAAATAAATCAATCTATGGTCTTAAACAAGCTTCTCGTCAATGGTTCTCCAAATTCTCAACCACTCTTATTAGTCGAGACTTTCGTCAATCAATTTCAGACTACAATCTTTTTACATATATTCGTAACAAGACATCCATTTTTATACTC
Source organism: Erythranthe guttata (assembly GCF_056151865.1). Classification (NCBI taxonomy): domain Eukaryota; kingdom Viridiplantae; phylum Streptophyta; class Magnoliopsida; order Lamiales; family Phrymaceae; genus Erythranthe; species Erythranthe guttata. Next base: position 7,968,149 of record NC_142539.1, on the reverse strand, counting down.
GTCTACGTTGATGAGATTATCATTACAGGAAATAATGATGATGCTAACTCTGATATCAAAAAAATTCTTGCCAATTCTTTTTCCATAAAAGTCTTGGTAATCTTCGATACTTTTTTGGTATTGAAGTATCTCGTTCTAAACAAGGCATTTTTTTATGTCAACGCAAGTATACTCTAGACATCTTAGCTGATTCCGGGATGACTTGTTCCCGTCCGTCTGATTTTTCAATGGAACCAGATCTTCGTTTACGTCCACATGATGGGACTCCTCTTCACGATCCATCAATCTATCGACGTCTCATAGGACGTCTGCTATATCTCACTGTAACACGACTTGACATTCAATATGCGGTAAATACCCTTAGTCAATTCATTCAAAATCCTACTCATCTTGATGTTGCCAATCGAATCCTTCGTTATCTTAAAGGTACTGTTGGTAAAAGTTTATTCCTTTCTGCATCTAGTTCTCTTACTCTAGTAGGATATGCCGACTCTAATTAGGCTGGTTGCCCTACCACTCGTCGGTCTACCACCGGTTATTTCACCATGTTAGGTTCTAGCCCTATTTCTTGGAAAACTAAGAAACAACCAACCGTTTCTCGTTCTTCTGCCGAAGCAGAATATCGTTCTCTCGCTGCACTTATGTCTGAGTTACAGTGGTAAAAATATATTCTAACGGATCTTGGTTTCAACCACTCTCAACCAATTCCAGTTCATTGTGATAGCCAAGCTGCTATACACATTGTAGAAAATCCTCTCTTCCAAGAACGCCAAACACATTGAGATTGATAGTCATTCTGTTTGAGAAAAATTCAGGCAGGTCTCATTGCTCCCTCATACCTACGTTCTAGTGATCAACTGGCAGATATTTTTACGAAACCACTTGGAGGTGAAGCTTATCGACGATTAATTCGCAAGTTGGGTGTTTTTGACATATCAATACCACTTCAAACTTGACGGGGGATAGTGTAATAAAATCAATATACATTTTTGATTAGGTTAAGCCTTAGTTAGGTAATTTGATTAGATTCAATCAAGTCTTAATTAGTGATTTGATTAGTTATTTGATTAAATTCAATAAAGTCTTAATTTTTGATTTGATTAGTTGTAATTATTTTATTCCTTTTTTGTTTCTCTTTTGTGTGTATATAAATGTACAAGCACTCATTGATGAAATACAAGAAAAAAAAATCATCTTCTTCATTACATGTTTCATCAATTTTACAGTAGGTGACAACGGTCGCGGCGGCTGTGAGCGTTGGCTGCTAGGGTTTGCGTTGACTGCTAGGGTTGGTGACGGCTGGGAGTTATTGGCGGCTAGGATTTAGTAGTAAAACATAGTAAACCGTAGTACACTATACTACACCGTAGTATAAGTACACATCAGTATGCTATAGTACACCGTAGTACACCATAGTCTACTACAAATCGAAAATATGTAAATTAAAAAAAAATAAAAATAAAAATAACAGTTTTTTTTTTTTTTTTTTTTGGTAATTTTCAATATTATGTAGAATAAAAAAAGTTTTTATAATAGTGTATAAAATGCTAAAATGAATAATGAAAAAAAGGAACATAAACAGATATTCTGTAAAAAAAAATTAAAAATTGTTAAATGAAGATATGAAATATTAAATGCATAATAAATAAAATGATAAATGCGTTTTGAAATTTACTTAATGCATATTTCGAATTTGTGAGTGGAGGGGTATTTTTTGAATGAATTTTATAAAGATGTGAAGCAAATGTTTAGTTGAGCTTGTCATTTAGTTCTAATAAGTTTTGTCACTATGAACCTATATCCTAAGGCCCCGAATTATAAATATGTAGAGACAGGGGCGGACCTAGGGAGGTTTTTTTGGGGGGCTGAAATATAGGGGTAATTTAAGAAATTTTTGTTTTTTTTGTTTTTAGGACTAAAGTGTACAAAATTAAAAGTTTGGGGGGGCGAAAGTGCATTAACTAATACATAAATACCAAAAAAAAAAAAAAAAAAAAACAGCTTAAAATTTTTTTCTTGGGGGGGGCGGGGGCCACCCCAGCCACAAGCTTGGGTACGCCCCTGTGTAGAGACATGCCCGTTACTGAGAATTCGTGAGCCCTATGCGAGATTTGAAGAACAACTCGAAATGATGGCCCCTATCGAGTGTTGGGGTTCGGGGGCAGTGCTCTAATAAATATTTTTGGAGATGTATAAACATAAAATAACACAAAATATGTAGCAATTTCACAAAATAAGAGTGCATCAAAATTGAAGTACTCGAAATTAAATTATATAGAGTAATTCAAAGTAAAGTTTTTAAAGTAATTTTGCATAGTTTTCAGTGATAAAAATGCCATCTTCGTTACTTCCTAATCTAAATTTCGCACCAAAAAAAATCTGTTCAAAAAAAAAAAAAAAAAAAAAGTTGCACCAAAAATAAAAAATCAAGCTATAAGCTAATTAGGTGGTGAAAATTTGTGGAATTGATCTTGAATATTATAGTTTGATACACACTGAGAGGCCATGCTTGCTATCAATTTTCGTAGTTCTTCTGAAAATTACTTACTGTTTGACTTGTTCTAACTCATTATAAATAGATAAGAGTGGTAAAAGAAAATTTATATTTATGATTGGGTTAGAAGTGTAATGCAATAAGTATTTTCAATATAAAATATAGTTTGATACTTTTTTTTTTTTACATTTAATTCATGTTTTATAATTTTTTCTATACAAACAAGATGGTAAATTTTAGGCAACATTACCGCCACTTACCGAGTAAAGTCAAATTACGACATAACCCCTCTTGTTTAGGTAATTATAAGTTATAACCACCCCTAAATTATGGATTGTCTTATATGTGCACCCTTACGGTGTCAAATTTATTTACAGGTGAATCTGTTAGACAATACATAATTTAGAGGTGGTTGTAATTACTCAAACAAGAGGGATTTTTTTTTCGTAATTTAACCTTACCTCAGGGTGGCCGCTATTTACCGTGAATTTTATTTTTAACACAAAAATAATGTACAACTTTAAACGTAAGAATTGTATATAACCAAAGCAGATTGTAAAAATTCAATACAATTATGCAATTATGTCACCTGGATCGAATTACTATTTAAAGATTCAAAACGGAAAATTGGAAAATTTTGAAAACAAACCGGCATAACTAGTAAGAGTTTGATAACTTACTAGTGCCACCGCACGCCCTTAACCGAATAAATTTAATTAAAGGCTACTTGAACGAGCAGCAGCTTTATCATCAACAATGTTCTGATCATCTGTACTCTTTCGAAAGATGATAACAGAACGGGGCTCGTTTTCGTTGCTGTTGTTGTTGTTAATGTTGGTCAGTGATGATGAAGGGTGATCATGAATTTCCTCGGCGAACTTCCTTTTCATCGGAATTTTCGTGCCGTCGTCGTCGGAGGAGGCGGGAGAAGTGGGGCTTCCGGTGATGACATCGGCGGCATCTTGAGATTCAAGAACACGCTTTTCTTGAACAGCGTGTAGTAAAAGCGTAACTGGGGGGCCGTCGCCGGTCGGAGCAGGAGAATATTCCGATGGTGGGGGTGTATGAACTTCTTCTACCTGGGCAGCGGAAGAAGGGGGGTTTCCGGTGATGACATCAGCTGCGACGGAAACAACCTCGGAGGCGGCAACGTGAGATTCTAGATCACGCTTTTCTTGAACATCATGGTGTAGCAAAGGCGGCGGACTAATTGGGCGGCTGCCGGTCGGAGCAGAAGAATATTCCGGTGGTGGGGGCTTATGAACATGTTCTTCTCGTTCTTCATCGTTTATGGGAACATAAAACTGGAAACCAAACAACTTCATCTTCTTATGCCCTAATTTCATCTCCATTGCTCCGTTACTTTCTTTTGGAATTGTGAAGAATAATAATGAGATTAATGGATGGATGTGTATATGTATATATATATATAATTGCTGGTAAGTAGTCGGAATTGTATTAGGAAATATTTTGTAATCCTTTCATTGTTAGAACTCGACATCTACAATCCATATTTAAGAAATTATTTAATTAATGTTGTTAATTAGCGCTGGATTCTATTTTTATTTCCTAATTCAAATCCACTTGATCTTGGGTTTTTTTCATCCACCCTTGAATTACACACTTTTGGAACTTTACCCTTAAATTACAAAATTGGCAGATTGCACCCTTTAAACATAAATTGTTTAGCACATTGCACCCCAAATCACTTTTGGATTTGAAAACTTACCTGTAACTTAATGGGAAACCTGGAAGTTGAGCAAATTCATAATTTTCTTATTATATATCATCTTCCCCCAATTCTTAATCACCGTTCTACCATTTTATCTTTGGTCCCTTTAATAAAAAAATCCTAAAATATTTTTAGTCATTTCTTTCAATGGTAAATCAGTATAAACACTAACAATAATAGTAAATCACTTCCTTTTTCTTTTCTTTTTTTTGCTTTTGAGTTCGAAAAATAATGTAACTGGTATCCAGCCGTCAATTTTTTTTAATAGTCAAATGACAAAATAAGACTATTCGGAGATTTATTTGGTGGCAAAGAGGTGGTGCCTATTAGTTTCTTGATGGGAGGAATTTTGTGGCCCCATTGAACAGTTTGGATCTAAAAACTTATTAAAAAAAAATAGCATTACCCTGAAATAGAATTTGATCTTCTGAAGGTGTGTAACCGAACTTTTGTCTATATATTCAGGCCATTATTGAGTTTTAGTTCAGAATTTACATATTAGGGCAAAAAGAAATGGCTAAGAAGAATCTGGGATTTTTATATTAAAAAAAGGACAAAAGTTAAAAATGTTGGAATGATGATTAAGAATTGGGGGAAGATGATATATAATTAGAGAATTACAAATTTGCCAGGTCTTCACCAAGTTGCGGATAATTTTTATAGGCCAAAAGTGATTTGGTGTGCAAAGTGTCAAATAATTTATGTTTAAATGATGCAGTCTACCAATTTCACAATTTAAGGGTGCAAAGTACCAACTACCCCTTGATCTTCTTCTTCTTTTATGTGCATTCCAAACTAAAACCACATAATTTTAAATTTATTTTTCAGTCTAAACTCTTCAACTAGGTTATCTAAACTGTCTACTTTCAATCTAAGGTGTTCAATTAAGTTGTCCCGATGGACTTTTAGCAAATTCAAAATAGGCGGACTGTTATCAATACAAAATATTTTTGAGAGACTTTTAGATAATTTTCTCAAAAAAAAAAAGTTATATAATTTAATCGCAATGTGCTTATACATGCTAAAAAAAATATCATTCTTCCAACCACTTGAGTGGGGGTGGCGGTGGCGGCGTGGGCGGGATGTGTGTGGCCTTGGCGTCGCGGGTGGGTGCTTGGCCCCTTAGTGGCGTTGATGCAGTGGTTCTGACAAAGATGGAGTAGTAGTGGTGGTGGGGCAGATTTTTATTTTTTTTTATTTTTACGTCCGCCGCTAAACGTTAATCGTAATTGTGATCTCATTAACGGTAATTATACTGTCACTGTCAGTAAATTAACGTAATTATATTGTCACTGACAGTACATTAACGTAATTGTACTGCCATTGACAATGCATTTATGTAATTGTACTGCCGTTGACAATGCATTTATGCAATTGTGTTAGAATTATTTCTTGCAAATTAATTATAAATTTGTGTCCAATAAATCCCAGATTCAGTTTTAGCTGTTGTTCTACTGTTTTACGAAGAGTTGCAACAGTTGATGGAACAGTAATAAAAAGACACAAATTTTAAAGTGGTTCGGATACAATTGTACCCTACATCCACGGGGACCTGCAAATGAAATTCACTAATTTTTAGTTTTACGAATACAGTAATAGGACTTAATCGAAAATGCAAAGACTCCCTCTTTGTCGACGCCGTTCTTGTATCCTACGCTGAATTGTCAATCTTCACTTTGCAGCACGTCCCTTTCCGCACGGTTGAAATTCCTTCAACGCTGAGTCCCTCAGTCGGCGGATCGACCTCCTCCCGAGATCTTCTGAATTCTCCTCCCGAAGAATCGATCTTCTTTTCGGTGAAAGAAGCAAAACCTTTCTCTGTATTTTCTTCTCGATTTAAGACCGGGAATACTGGAGCAGCAACGTAAGAGCAGAAAAATAGTTTTCTCTCGAAATAAAAGGGACAACCTATATCGACGTTGATGCTGCCCTTCTTATACTTCCTTACTTGAATTAGTGGAGCCCTACAAGGTTAGAGCCCATTAGGTTAGATATATTCTTTACGTAAGGAAAAGAAGAGTTATGTAAACAAGGAAAGTCTTAGTTAAAGAAATTCCTTGTTAATAAAACTCTAAGGCAATTAAATAAATTAATGACAAAATAAGAGTTTAAAGAACTAAGGAAACTTCCCTAGTTTTTATACACGTTTTTCGTATACGTCATGAAAAACCGAAATAGAATCCTCTCGGATTCTAACAAATTGTATTGCCGTTGACAGTATAATTAGAGTCAATGACAATATTATTATTTATTTTTTTGTTATTTTTATGTTAATTTTGTTTGATTTGCTGACAAGTCAACGTAATATTATTATTGGGAGTAAAATAAGTGTAAACACAATAATATTATTGTCAACCACATCAATATTATTATATTTTGGGTTTTTTTGTTTTGTTTGAGCTATTCACGGAGTAACGTAATAACATTACTATCTATTATTGTAATATTACTGTAAACGCAATAATATTATTGTGGTTGACGGTAATATTACTGTTGTTATAGTAATATTACTGTCACTCACAATAATATTAATTCTTTAGGCTTTTTCTTATGTTTACCTTTGTTGAACGGTCAACACAATAATAATGAGTTTTGTTGTGTTAATATTACTGTGCTAGAGATTAATATAGCAATATGACTGTGTTAAACTGTAGTATAGTTAATGTTACTGTGTTTAGCAGTAGTATAGTTAATATTACTGCCAATTACAGCAATATTGTTGTTTAAACAGGGGGCAAAAAGATGTAAAAGAAGAAAAAAAATCAAAAAAGTCAACGCCGAAACCAGTGGCGGAAAAATCAGGTAGAAAAAAAAAGGTCAACGGCGATGACGGACGAAATTGTCCATAAAAATGTGTTTTGGGTCAAAATTGAATAATTTGTGAAATTTGGGGTCAAATTGAGGTTAGATTAAATTAAATGATGAAGTTGGAGCATATAAAAGTATGAGGGGCTATTTTAGTCTTTTACAAACTTTTGAATCATGTGTGGACTTTTTTTATAAAAAAATTTATTATCTGAACCTTTTTATAAATAAGTATTCATTGATGAGCTTATTTGTAAAGGGCCATCTAATAATCCTAAATTTATTTTCGTCAATTAATAAAAGATGGGTTCAACTTATTAGTAGGGAGCTTCTAGGATTATATTACGATTTGTTTCAACTACTTACAACTCTATGAGAGCTAGAATTACAATATTGATTTTCCTTCCTTGTGGCTTGTAGTATATTTATAAATTCCCTTACGTTAGGATTCTTACTTTTAGAGAAGATCCCCTCTTGCATATAAATACGGTTTTGGTCCTAATATTACACATTTTTTCCAATTTTGTTTCTTCAATTTTCTCTGGCACGAAATTGGTCCTCAAATAATTAGTTTTTATTTATAATTTCCGTCCGCCATCTGATTTGTGTGTTAACTTGGATGGAAAAAGCACGTGTTTCAAATATGGAGGAGGAGGGGGATGGTGGATTTTTGTAAGACCATCTCCAATGATCATGGGGTGGGTAGGGGTGAGGAGAGAAATCCATCTCCAATGGAGGTGGGTAAAGGAGGGGTGAGTATGGGTTGGGTGTGGGTGGGGAGAAGGGGAGGGGGACTTTAGCTTGAGCTGCCCCCTTCCAACTCACTTGCTGGAAGGGAGCGTGTTGTCACGGACTTGTTCCCTTAACAAAGAACCGTGCGGCCTTAGCTCCTTCTCGCCCCTCGCGATAGCTAAGTCAGCCTCTCCCGAATTGTGTTGTGAATGCTTAAGTGATGGAAAACGAAGAAAGAAAGTAAGAAGACAAGAGAGTTGGTAGAAGAGTACTTTATTGTTGGATTTCTTGAATATGTGTTGGATTGTTGGATGTGTGTTGGATGATTACAAATGAGGACCATACCTCTATTTATACAAGACCACCTCCTCAATGGACGGTGGAGATCGATATGATCTAACGGTTGGGAGTGAAACAATCCCTTAATTGTCTCTACCTACCACCACCTACCCTACCTACCAAAAATGGCTCTACCTACCACTATACAATTGGGCCAACTTGGGCCTAACCCTATTTGGGCTACATCTTGGACTCTTTAACCTCCCCAACCCAAGGGAAATCGGCAAGGTGTTGGGTCCAAACTCGCGGGCCGTGACATCCTCCCCCGCCTAATCCGGCGACGTCCTCGTTGCCTCGAATAAGTGGATACGATCTCGAAATTTCCACAAGTCTTCTTTCGTCTTCCACGTTGCCTCGTACTTGGGTAATCCATTTGATGAGGCTCCAGTAACCCTGCCGGCTGTTTATTCTCCACCTTGTCTTGTAAGCAAACAAGACAAGTCTTCACACATGCATCGACACCGTCCCGCATGTGAGGCCAAAAGTAGGCCGTCTCGAGCAACGCCATTGTCCTCCTTTGGCCCGGATGCCCCGCCCACTTGGTGTCGTGGCATTCCTTGACGAGTCGAATTAGCTCCTTGGTCATTGGATCATGTTCGAGCCCTTCTCGGATCATGTCGGCCAAGTTCCCCCTTGTCGAGCTAATGGCTGCGAGTTCGGCCTTTCTACTCAAAGCATCGGCCACAACGTTTGCCTTCGATGGTCGGATCTCCCCCGTCTCGACCAACTCGGTGGCGTGGTCCACCTCCCTCCTAGGTGGAAGCTTGTTGGGCAAATTCGGTGGCATCACGTCTTGGCTGGCCTCCAAGACGGTTTGGATGATCGGTGGCACGTCCTCCTCTTTGTTGATGGGCGGGCTTTCCTTCTTTAAAGTCTCTAAGAATGTCGGCTCGCCCCGTCGAACTCCCTTGGCAACTTGCATGGCCGACAGTTGCCTTGGTTGTGTGCTTTCTTCCTTAGTGGTGCCGTTGATGGCCGGCACCATGCAAGGTGTCCCCTTCTCTAAGATACAAATCGAATTAAAACAAGGCATCGGGATAGCCATTACCTTGCGGAAGAAATCCATGCCTAGCACCACCTTGAAGTCATCCATTGGTGCTACCGAGAAATCCACTTGGCCCTTCCAAGTGCCTAAGTGCAGCTCGGCGTCTCGTGCTACACCGTTGAGCGGTTGTGCCTTAGCGTTAGCGGCCTTGAGCCAACCGTCTCGTTTGGTCCACCGTAGGCCAACCCTCTTGGCCTCTTCCTCGGTGATAAAGTTGTGGGTCGCTCCCGTGTCCATCATCACCTTTGCTGGGGTACCGTTGATGCGGGCCTCCACGTACATCAGCCCCTTGCTTGATGTTGCCGGCATTGGATTAGCCTTCAAGGCGTTCAGAAGTTGGAGCGATCCCATGTGGCCTAGCTCCTCGTTTGTGTCTTGCTCGGCCTCTTGTTGTAAGAGTGCCGACAAGGACCCCATCTTGGGACATTGACTCATCGCGTGCGGCCCCTTGCACACGAAGCATCCTCCCTTAGGCACAAACGATCTCTTCTTCTCTTCAAGTTGTTGGTGTGAGGATGGCTTGTCTCCTCCCCTCGAGGTTGACGCTCGCCTTGGGTCTCGGTTGTCTCGATAGTCCCGACTATGATTGTCCCGTCTCTCTTCTCCGCCTTTAGTCGGGCTCCACTTCTCTTTTCGCAACGGCTCTCTCGGTTGATACTCGGTTAAGGACTCGGCGGCGGCAATAGCTTCATCGACGGATTTGATGTCTCGTCGGTGGAGTTCTTGCTTGGCCCAGCCTTGTAACCCATCGGTGAAGTGGAAAAGGAGATCCTCCTCGGAAAGGTTGGGAATTTGAAGGGTGAGGGTGGTGAACTCCGTCACGTACTCACGGATTGAACTTCGTTGCTTGAGTTCCCTCAACTTCCTTCGAGCCTCATAAACGACGTTCTCCGGGTAGAAGTGTCGCTTGAGTTCCCTCTTGAACTCTTCCCAAGTATCGATTCGGCAAATGCCTTTCTCGATATCGGCGTGCTTTCTACGCCACCATAACATAGCCGTATCGGAAAGATAAAGGGGAGCAGTTCTTACCTTAGTCGTCTCGTCGACTAGACCGATACCCTCGAAGTATTGTTCCATCCTCCATAGGAAGTTCTCGACTTCCTTGGCGTCCCTTACGCCGTTGAATCCCGTTGGCTTCGGGCAGTCCACCCTTGGACTCGAAGTAGCACCAACGCTACCATTAGCGGCGGCCTTTTTGCACAAGGCCAAGTCGTCGCGCATCCCCTCGATGCTCTCTTAGAGGGATTGGATGATGGCCTCCAATCGATCCAACCGTTCCTCCCGCAACGCCTCATTGTCTCTAGACAAATCGAGTTGTTCGGCGACGTGATTCTCCAACACTTCCGCATCGTGCTCGAGCTTCTCGAATCGTTCGCTAAGCTCCGCTAGCACGGCTTCATTAACGGTACTCTCCCCACGAGCCTTGCTGTGGTCCCTCTTTTTCTTGTTGTTTATGTGGGCCTCCCTGCCACGTCCCTCGGTTACGTACGAAATATCTTCAA